>NC_142436.1:51315000-51627500 GCF_059453495.1 Arachis ipaensis | reverse complement strand
TGCCTAGTGATGTAGGATATAAGACCCCAGAATGCCAAAGGAAATCCTAGACTTCATATCCATCACAAGATTTCAAACTTAAGGCATACTAAAACAAATAAGCATAATATATAAACCTTAACATAATTAAACCGGGTAATCTGTCTTAGGGGATTTCTATTCTAACCAAACACCGCTGTCCCACAGCCTTCACCAACCTATCCTCCATGCGATCCCATCGCTACCGCCTTCTGAACCTCCTCAATCCCAGTAGAAAACACAATTACTTACAATGCAAGTAAATCACAAGTATAAGCATATAAGGCAAATAATTCAAATAGCAAATAGATATGTTATACAAATAGGCAAGTCATTTCAAGTAGTCAAAGCATACAAACAGATAGAAAATGCATATGATGAATGCATGTCCTACTGGCTGTGATATCACATTGTCGGTTCAACTGCCAACCCGACACATCTCCATGGAGACGTCCCCCTTTGGAATCCTCATGTGGGAACCCCCGAGATATAGTGCTCGGATCACTGTCCAGGTACTTGCGCCTGCATGCCATATAGATCCGAAGGGATGCGAGCGAGATACTCTTGCCACAGACCTCACATCTCAACGCAAGCGGGACGAACGTCCGCCTTTACGCCGCCGCCGCTACCTCGACAGGCGGGATCCAACAACCGTCCCTGCCGGGCGCATAGCATCTCATAATCTCAATATAAAACAATAGTACAGTGGTTTTTTAGAAAGTAGTTTCAATACATCAGTGATTCCTCATCACACATTTGAGTCCTCGACTCATCTTAACCACTATCAATTCACATTTTTATTCCGAACTCAATAGTTCCTCAATTCTCATCTCATGCATCAACCATTCATCACATAACATCAAACCATCCTCAGCACGCTAGAAACCTAGGCCTCCGTTTTCTAAGCTTTCCAAATAATATCATCTAAAGCCATAAAATTCTTTCCCAATGTTCTAAATGTCCAAAACTAGGCCCAAGAGTCCAAAAATGGTGTTAGAGAAGCTTTCAACCTTGTTGGGAAGGTAGAATAGTTGAAATCAAAGTAAAATTTGAGAAACAGGGCATGTGCGTCTGCACAGGAGTGTGTGTGCGCACGCCCAGAAGAGTTTTCAATAGTGTGTGTACGCATAGAGGTATGCGTACTCACAGGTGTCAAAATTTCAATGTTTGTTCGCTCGCACAACCTGTGCCAGCGCCTCCAACAGACTGGCCTTCCCAACGTGTGTGTGCGCACAGGACTGTGCGTACGCACAGGTTGCAATTCTTCCTTAGGTATACGTGCGCACGAGCTGTGCTAGCGCTACAAATAGAACACATTTCTCTGCCTGTGTGTGCGCACATACCAGAAATCACAAAATTCTGCAACTTTCAAGAATTTTAGATTTTCAGCACCAACTTTGAATGATCATGTCTTCCTCTACAAAATTTTAAATTTTACAAACTTTATATCGATTAAAAGGGTTTTCAATGAGCTTTAATTTCAAACAAATTCCAATCAATTTTGAAAACTGAGGCAAAAGTTATGATCGAACAAAGTTCACCAAAAACCAACCTTTACCAAAAGTGCACAATTTACCAAATTACTTATTCTCACAACTCAAACCAACCAATACCAAATAGAACCATTCCAAAATTACATTTCTCCTAAAAACCTACACTTTATAATATTTTGCACCATTCTTTCCACATTTTCCTTCACATTTTATTCTCAACCTCAATATCATATATATCATATATTCACCAATCAACATTATATCACTATCAATTTTTATCATCAACTCAACCATTCTTCAAATTAATAATCAACAATATGCATTCATCCAAATCCATCATATCTCAACTTCATCATTCAACCATAACAACAACATCAATTCATTATACATCATCAACCCAAACAATCATCAACAACATATAAATTTCCAACCCTATCCTATAGGTCACTAGCCTAAGTGTCCATGAATATTATATACTACATAGAGGAAACCGAAACCATACCTTGGCCGATTTCCTATATGCACCAAAACCCTAAAATGGCACAAGTTGAGTTCTCCACCACAAGCAAGCCACCAATGTAACTCCAACAAGCACCAACAAGGTCCAAACTCACAATAATCAAACTATATATGATAAACCATCACAAATCAACCTAGGGTTCCATTTAAACATAATATCACAAGGGTTTAATGTCTCTTACCTTTTCCAACAGTTTTGAGAGCCAAAATTCAATGCTAAGCAAAGATTAGAGTGAACCTAAACATCAAAAATCACAAAAACTCACTTAATCCCAAAGCCCTAAAACCGAAATTTTGGAGAGAAGAACTGAGAATCTCGATCTTACCTCACATGTTTCTTATACGGGTTTTGTAGAGCTCTTCACAAGGAACACGTTGTCGCAAACGGTGCGGCGATCGGAGCTCTGTAGATCAAGATATGGGCTTGAGAAGATTGAAGTGAATAGTACTCAATCTCTTCTCCTCTCCCTCTTTCAATTCTGATGTGTGTGTGATTAACGAAGGTGAAAAGGGTTCACTTAGTGTTTATATATGTTGGGCTTGGGCCCAACTTGGGCCCGGTCCAACCCGTTAGCATTTTTAGCCCGTTTAGCGCAACTTCGTGCCAAACCTTTAAAATTAACGCCTGATTTTCCATTTCTAATGTTTTTCTAAGGTTTTTGATTGTTTTCACTTTTTTTCATGCAGCACCGGGCAGTCTTGAACCGGTTCAACTGCCAGTTTACGGTTTTTTCATGGTTTTTCACAGAAAACACATTTTTTGACTCAGAAAGACCTACTGAGTCCAAAAATCACCTTTAAAACCTCAAATTCTCAGTCTAATATTTTGGAACCTACTTTGGGAAATTAATTACTTAATTAGATGGGTAATTAAGCTCGGGTCTTACATTCTCCCCACCAAATAAGAAATTTTGCCCTCAAAATTTAATGATTACCTGAGAAAAGCTCAGGGTAATCCTTTTGCATCTCAGACTCCAATTCCCAAGTGTGCTCTTCTACTCCTACCCGCTCCCAAGCTATTTTAACCAACTGAACTTCCTTTCCTCGCAACTTCTTCACACTAGTGTCGTTGATTCTTACTGGCGTCACTTGGAAAGTCAAGTTCTCTCTCAACTTGACCGACTCAGGATCTAACATATGAGTCACATTCAACGTGTACTTACAAAGTTGTAACACGTGGAATACGTCATGCAAGTTAGACAGATGAGGTGGCAAGGCAACTTGACACGTCACCGGCCCGAATCTCTTCAGAATCTCAAACGGTCCAATGAACCTCGGATTCAACTTCTTGGTCTTAATCGCTCTTCCAATCCAAGTTGTCAGTGTAACCCTGGTGCACAAAATTGTGATTCACACTTTTCACAACTCCGTACAACTAACCAGCAAGTGCACTTGGTCGTCCAAGTAATACCTTACGTGAGTAAGGGTCGATCTTACGGAGATTGTCGGCTTGAAGCAAGCTATGGCTATTTTGTAATTCTTAGTCAGGAAATCAATGATAAGAGTGATTATATTTATGAAGAGAAAATAGCATAAAATAAATAATACTTGTTATGCAGTAATGGAGAACAGATTGAGGATTTGGAGATGCTCTGTCTTTCGAATCTCTGCTTTCCTACTGTCTTCTTCTTCACGCACGCAAGGCTCCATCTATGGCAAGCTGTATGTTGGTGGATTGCCGTTGTCAATGGCTACCATCCGTCCTTTCAGTGAAAATGGTCCAAATGCGCTGTCACCGCACGGCTAATCATCTGTCGGTTCTCACTCATGTTGGAATAGGATCCATTGATCCTTTTGCGTCTGTCACTATGCCCATCACTCGTGAGTTTGAAGCTCGTCACAGTCATCCCAACCCAGATCCTACTCGGAATACCACAGACAAGGTTTAGACTTTTCGGATCTCAGGAATGGCCGCCAATAATCCTAGCCTATACCACGAAGACTCTGATCATGAACCAAGAGGCTAAGAGATACACACTCAATCTAAGGTAGAACGGAAGTAGTTGTCAGGCACGCGTTCATAGGTTGAGAATGGTGATGAGTGTCATAGATCATCACATTCATCACGGTTAAGTACATGCGGGTATCTTAGAATAGAAACAAGCGTGATTGGATAGAAAACAGAAGTAATTGCATTAATTCATCGAGACACAGCAGAGCTCCTCACCCCCAACCATGGGGTTTAGAGACTCATGCTGTTAGAAATACAATATGAAAATGTGTAAAATGTCATGAGATACATAATAAATCTCTAAAAGTTTTTTAAATACTAAACTAGTAACCTAGGTTTACAGAAAATGAGTAAACTACGATAGATAGTGCAGAAATCCACTTCCTGGGCCCACCTGGTATGTGCTGGGGCTGAGACTTGAGCTTTACACATGCCTAGGCTGTTTCTGGAGTTAAACGCCAGGTTGTAGCCTGTTTTGGGCGTTTAACTCCAACTTGTAACCTGTTTCTGGCGTATAACGCCAGAATGCAACATGAAACTGGCGTTGAACGGTAGTTTGCGTCATTTATCCTTGAGCAAAGTATGGACTATTATATATTTCTGGAAAGCCCTTGACGTCTACTTTCCAACGCAATTGAGAGCGCACCATTTGGGTTTTTGTAGCTCCCAAAAATCCATTTCGAGTGCAGGGAGGTCAGAATCCAACAACATCTGCAGTCCTTTTTCAGCCTCTGAATCAGATTTTGCTCAGGTCCCTCAATTTCAGCCAGAAAATACCTGAAATCATAGAAAAATACACAAACTCACAGTAAAGTCCAGAAATGTGAATTTTGAATAAAAACTAATAAAAATATAGTAAAAACTAACTTAATCATACTAAAAACTACCTAAAAGCAATGCCAAAAAGCGTATAAATTTTCCGCTCATCACAACACCAAACTTAAATTGTTGCTTGTCCCCAAGCAACTGAAAATCAAATAGGATAAAAAGAAGAGAATATACCATAAAGTCCAAAATATCAATGAAACTTAGCTCCAACTAAATAAGCGGGACTAGTAGCTTTTTGCCTCTGAACAGTTTTGGCATCTCACTTTATCCCTTGAAGTTCAGAATGATTGGCATCTATAGGAACTCAGAATTCAGATAGTGTTATTGATTCTCCTAGTTCAGTATGTTGATTCTTTAATACAACTACTTTATGAGTCTTAGCCGTGGCCCTAAGAACTTTGTTTTCCAGTATTACCACCGGATACATAAATGCCGCAGACACATAATTGGGTGAACCTTTTTGGATTATGATTCAGCTTTGCTAAAGTTCCCAATTAGAGGTGTCCAGGGTTCTTAAGCACACTCTGTTTTTGCTTTGGACCTCGACTTTAACCGCTCAGTCTTAAGCTTTTCACTTGACACCTTCACGCCACAAGCACATGGTTAGGGACAGCTTGGTTTAGCCGCTTAGGCCAGAATTTTATTCCTTGGGGCCCTCCTATCCACTGATGCTCATAGCCTTGGATCCTTTTTATTACCCTTGCCTTTTGGTTTTAAGGGCTATTGGCTTTTTTTGCTTGCTTTTGCTTTTTCTTTCTCTTTTTTTTTCGCAAGCCTTGTTTATTCACTGCTTTTTCTTGCTTCAAGAATCAATTTTATGATTTTTCAGATTATCAAATAACATTTCTCCTTTTTCATTATTCTTCAAGAGCCAAAAATTTTAACATTCATAAATAACAAATTCAAAAGACATATGCACTGTTCAAGCATTCATTCAGAAAACAAAAAGTATTGTCACCACATCAAAATAATTAAACTAATTTCAAGGATGAATTCGAAATCATGTACTTCTTGTTATTTTGTGATTAAAATATTTTTTATTTAAGAAAGGTGATGGATTCATAGGACATTCATAACTTTAAGGCATAGACTCTAATCTTTATTTATTATTTAATGGAAATAATCTAAAATAGGCATAAAAAGAAGACAATTAGTAATAAAAGAAAGGAAATTAAAGACATAAAGACAAATGACTCTAATTCTAATACTCATGTACTTTTAAAATATATAAAAGGTTATCACAGAGTTAGGACTCAACAACCTTTATTTTGGGAGGTAGATGCCTCTTTAGTCTGTGGGGTGCTTGGTCCTTCAAGAGATAACTTCTGGCGCTTTAGTTCCTTCAGTTCACGCCCTTGCTCTTCTTGTTCCCTAAGCAGTTTGCAGAGCATGCTGTTTTGATTTTGCTATTCTTCCTTCAGTTGATCCATAGCTTCTTGTAACTTGGTGATAGATGCTTCTAGGCGCCTCCAGTATTCAAATTGAGGAATTTCCGGGAGGAACTCCTGTGCTCTCCTCTTGATGGGGTCGTCTTGCACTTGTCCTTCCATTGACTTTTTGGTGATTGGTTGCTCAACTGAGATATACTCATCTACTCCCATTTTTATCCCAGCATCTTTACATAACAGAGAAATTAAGCTTGGATAGGCAATTTGGCATCTTTGGAGTTCTTGTTTGCAATTTTGTAAAGCTCACAAGAAATCAGCTGATGAACTTCCACTTCTTTTTCCAGCATAATGCAATGAATCATCACTGCTCTTCTGATGGTGACTTCAGAGCGGTTGCTAGTGGGCAGTATAGAGCGCACAATGAAGTCCAGCCAGCCTCTGGTGACTGGTTTGAGATCTCCTCTCTTGAGTTGGTTTGGGACACTCTTTATGTTGGTTGTCCATTTGGCTCCAGGGAGGCATATGTCCTCTAGAATTTTGTCCAAGCTCTGATTTGGTCTGATCATTCTCCTATTAAAGGAGTCCAGGTCATCTTGCAATTGAGGCAGCTTGAAGATCTCCCTTATTTTGTTAGGGTGGATGTGAACAATCTTTCCTCTAACCAGAGTTTGGTAGTCATAGAATGCGGTTCCAGCTATTCTCTGCCTGTCTGTCTGCCACAGATTAGAGTAGAATTCCTGAACCATATTTCTTCCCACTTTTATCTCAGGATTAGCTAGGATTTCCCAGCACCTGTTTCGAATTTGCTCTTGGATCTCCAGATATTCGTCTTCTTTCAGATCGAATTTAACTTCCGGAATCACTGACCTTAGACCCATTATTTTGTAGTAATGGTCTGAATGTTCTTTGGTTAAGAACTTCCCTTGATTCCAAAGTAGTTTTGGAATATTCTCTTTTTTTCCTCTTGAGGTGGTTTGTTTTTCCTTAGGAGCCATGATCTTGGTGGGTATTGGCTTAGTGATCACAGATAAACACACCAAAGTTAGAAGTTTGCTTGTCCTCAAGCAAAAGAAAGGAAAGGAGAAGGATAGAGGGAAAGCCAAGTTCGAATTGTGGAGGAGAGGGGGGAGGCTGAACGAGGATTTAAAGGGAAGCGGGGATGGGTTTTCAAAAATTTTGAAAAAGATATGATAGAAAAAAGATGTAATTTAAAATTGAAAAGATATGAAAGATATTTGAAAAAGATAGATTTGTTTTTAAAATTATTGTGAAGATTTGAAAAAGCTATTGATGAGTTTGAAAAAAAAATTGAAAAAGATAGATTTGTTTTGAAAAAGATTTGAGAAGAGGTTGAAGAAGAATTGAGAAAGATTTAATTTTAGGATTAAGATATTTTTAATATTTTTGGAAAAGATTTTGAAAAATCAAAGTATAGGAACATGTTTATGCAAGAAAAATGGATGGAAATAAGAAATTTTGAAAAAAAATCAAGTTGGGAACAAAAAATCCTCCCCTCCACAATCCTGGCGTTAAACGCCCAACTGCTGCTTGTTTTGGGCGTTTAACACCCATCTGTAGCCTCTTTTGGGCATTTAACGCCCATCTGTAGCCTCTTTTGGGCGTTTAACGCCCAGCTGTTGCTTCTGGCTGGCGTTAAACGCTAGAAATCCTTCGTCACTGGGTGTTTTTCTGAACGCCCAGGATGCTGCAAGTATGGCATTAAACGCCCAGAATGGTACCCATTCTGGTGTTTAATGCCCAGAAAGGTATCATTACTGGCGTTAAACGCCCAGTAGATGCTTCTTTTGGGCGTTTAACGCCCAATTGTACCTCTTACTGGCGTTTTCTTGCCAGTGAGCTTCTTTTCCCTGTTTTGTACTCTGAATCCTTCTGTAACCCTGTGAACTTATGCAGTTGATACTTTACCTTGAAAATTATTTATATTAAAACTCGTATAATTATTATTTAAATAAAAATAGGTTTTGCTAATGGCTGGGTTGCCTCCCAGCAAGCGCTTCTTTATTGTCTTTAGCTGGACCTTGCTGAGCTTTTAATCTAGCCTCAGCCTTGAGCACTCTTGCTTAACATTGCCTTCAAGATAATGCTTGATTCTCTGTCCATTAACAATGAACTTCTTATTAGAATCAATGTCTTGAAGCTCCACATAGCCATATGGTGACACACTTGTAATCACATATGGTCCCCTCCACCGGGATTTCAGTTTCCCGGGGAATAGCCTGAGCCTAGAGTTAAACAATAGAACCTTCTGTCCCAGTTCAAAGACTCTAGATGACAGATTTTTGTCATGCCACCTTTTTGCTTTCTCTTTGTAAAGCTTGGCATTTTCGAAAGCCGTGAGTCTGAATTCCTCTAGCTCATTCAGCTGGAGCAATCTTTTTTCTCCAGCTAATTTGGCATCAAAGTTTAGGAATCTGGTTGCCCAGTAGGCCTTATGCTCCAGTTCCACGGGCAGATGACAGGCCTTACCATACACAAGCTAGTATGGAGAGGTCCCTATAGGCGTCTTGAATGCTGTTCTGTAAGCCCACAGAGCATTATCCAAGCTTCTCGCCCAATCCTTTCTACGGGTACTTACAGTTCGTTCTAGGATTCTTTTTAGCTCTCTATTAGAGACTTTAGCTTGCCCATTTGTCTGTGGATGATATGAAGTTGCCACCTTGTGGTTAATTCCATACCGGACCATAGCAGAGTAAAGTTGTTTGTTGCAGAAGTGAGTCCCTCCATCACTGATTAGTGCTCTAGGAACACTAAACCTGTTGAAGATATGTTTCTGGAGGAACTTCAGCACTATCTTAGTATCATTAGTGGGTGTGGCAACGGCCTTTACCCATTTGGATATATAGTCGACTGCCATCAGAATATAAGTGTTTGAGTATGATGGTGGGAAAGGCCCCATGAAGTCAATACCCCATACATCAAACAACTCAATCTCCAAGATTCCTTGTTGAGGCATGGCGTAACCATGAGGCAGATTACCAGCTCTCCGGCAACTGTCATAGTTACGTACAAACTCTCGGGAATCTCTATAGAGGGTAGGACAGTAGAAGCCACACTGGAGGACCTTGGTGGCTGTTCGCTCACCTCCGAAATGGCCTCCATATTATGACCCATGGCAATGCCATAAGATCTTCTGTGCTTCTTCTCTAGGCACACACCTACGAATTATTCCGTCTGCACATCTCTTAAAAAGATAGGGTTCATCCCACAAGTAGTACTTTGCATCAGTAATTAATTTTTTCTTTTGTTGCCTGCTGTACTCCTTGGGTGTGAATCTTGCAGCTTTATAGTTTGCAATGTCTGCAAACCATGGTGTTTCTTGAATGGCAGACAAATGCTCATCCGGAAAGGTTTCAGAGATCTCAATAGAGGGAAAGGACACCCCTTCTACTGGTTCTATCTGGGATAGATGATCAGCCACTTGGTTTTTTGTCCCTTTTCTGTCTCTTATTTCTATATCAAACTCTTGCAGAAGCAACACCCATCTTATGAGCCTGGGTTTTGAATCCTGCTTTGTAAGTAGATATTTAAGAGCAACATGGTCAGTGTACACGATAACTTTTGATCCTACTAAGTATGATCTAAACTTGTCAATGGCATAAACCACTGCAAGCAATTCTTTTTCTGTGGTTGTGTAATTTTTCTGGGCATCATTTAAAACACGGCTAGCATAATAAATGACATGCAGAAGCTTGTTATGCCTTTGTCCCAGTACTGCGCCAATGGCATGGTCACTGGCATCACACATTAGTTCGAATGGTAATGTCCAGTGTGGTGCAGAAATAACTGGTGCTGTGACCAACTTAGCTTTCAGAGTTTCAAACGCCTGCAGACACTCTGTGTCAAACACAAATGGCGTGTCAGCAGCTAGCATATTGCTCGGAGGTTTTGCAATTTTTGAAAAATCCTTTATAAACCTCTTATAGAATCCTGCATGCCCCAGAAAGCTTCTAATTGCCTTAACATTGGCAGGTGGTGGTAATTTTTCAATTACTTCCACTTTAGATTGATCTACCTCTATTCCCTTGTTTGAAATTTTATGTCCAAGGACAATTTCTCCAGTCACCATAAAGTGACATTTTTCCCAGTTTAAAACTAGGTTGGTCTCTTGGAATCTTTTCAGAACAAGTGCTAGATGGTCAAGGCAGGAGCTGAATGAGTCTCCAAATACTGAAAAGTCATCCATGAAGACTTCTAGAAATTTCTCTACCATATCAGAAAAGATGGAGAGCATGCACCTCTGACAGGTTGCAGGTGCATTGCACAGAACAAAAGGCATCCTTCTGTAGGCAAACACTTCAGAAGGACATGTGAATGCTGTTTTCTCTTAGTCCTGAGGATCTACTGCAATTTGGTTCTAACCTGAATAGCCATCCAAAAAGCAGTAGTATTCATGACCTGCTAGTCTTTCTAGCATCTGGTCTATGAATGGTAAAGGAAAGTGATCCTTCCTGGTGGATGTATTGAGCCTTCTGTAATCAATATACATATGCCACCCTGTAACTGTTCTTGTAGGAACTAGTTCATTTTTTTCATTATGAACCACTGTCATGCCCCCCTTCTTGGGAAAAACTTGGACAGGGCTCACTCAAGGGCTATCAGAAATAGGATAAATAATCACAGCCTCTAGTAACTTAGTGACCTCTTTCTGCATCACCTCCTTCATGGCGGGATTCAGCCGCCTCTGTGGTTGAACCACTGGCTTAGCATCATCCTCCAATAGGATCTTGTGCATGCATCTGGCTGGGCTAATGCCCTTAAGATCACTTATGGACCACCCAAGAGCTGTCATGTGTGTCCTTAGCACTTGAAGTAGTGCTTCCTCTTCCTGTGGATTTAAAGCAGAGCTTATGATCACCGGAAAAGTGTCACCTTCTCCCAGAAATGCATATTTTAGGGATGGTGGTAGTGGTTTGAGCTCAGGTTTAGGAGGTTTTTCCTCTTCCTGAGGAATTTTCAGGGGCTCTTTTATGTCCTCTGAATCCTCCAGATTAGGCTGGACATCTTTAAAGATGTTTTCTAGCTCTGATTCGAGACTCTCAGTCATGTTGATCTCCTCTACCAAAGAGTCAATAAGATCAACTTTCATGTAGTCTTTTGGTGTGTCTGGATGCTGCATGGCTTTGACAACATTTAACTTAAACTCATCCTCATTGACTCTCAAGGTTACTTCCCCCTTTTGGACATCAATGAGAGTTCGTCCAGTTGCTAGGAAAGGTCTTCCTAGAATGAGAGTAGCACTCTTGTGCTCCTCCATTTCCAGCACCACAAAGTCAGTGAGAAAGGCGAATGGCCCAACCCTGACAATCATGTCTTCAATCATGCCTGATGGGTATTTAATGGAGCCATCAGCAAGTTGGAGACATATCCGGGTTGGTTTGACTTCTTCAGTTAAACCAAGCTTTCTGATAGTGGATACAGGTATTAGGTTGATGCTTGCCCCAAGATCACATAAAGCTGTCTCGGTGCAATTACGCTCTAATATTCATGGTATCATAAAGCTCCTGGGATCTTTAAGCTTTTTTGGAAAGCTTTTCAGAATGACTGAACTGCATTCTTCAATGAGGAGAACTCTTTCAATTTTACTCCAATCCTTCTTATGACTCAAGATCTCTTTCATGAACTTGGCATAAGAAGGTATTTGCTCAAGTGCTTCTGCAAATGGAATCTTTATTTCAAGGGTCCTGAGATAGTCTGCAAAGCGGGCAAATTGCTTATCCTGCTCCTCTTGGCGGAGTTTTTGAGGATAAGGCATCTTGGCTTTGTATTCCTCAACCTTAGTTGCTGCAGGTTTATTTCCTACAGAGGTGGTTGGAGAAGCCTTTTTAGAGGGGTTGCTATCAGCACTTGTGTGTGTCTGATCCCTCACTGCCGTTTGAATGCCAGGGTTAGAAGCTGGATTGGCGTTGGACGCCAACTTCTTACCTGTTTCTGGCATTTGAACGCCAGAACTGAGCTTCCATTGGGCGTTTGACGCCAGCTCCTTGCCTGTTTCTAGCATTTGAACGCCAGAACTGCGCGTGGGTTGGGCATTTAACGCCAGCTTTGCATCCTTTTCTGGCGTTTGAACGCCAGAGTTACTTCTCTCTGGGCTCTTACTGTCCTCAGAGGGATTTTGGATAATATATTGCTCATCCTCTGTCAGTTGTTCTTTTCTTGGCTTTCTGCTACTCTGAAGTGATGTATTTAATGTTTTTCCACTTCTTAATTGAACTTCTTGGCACTCTTCTGTTATCTACTTTGATAACTGCTGTTTTATTTGATTCAATTGTGTCTCTATATTTTTATTAGCATTTTTAGTGTCTTGTAGCATCTCCTTGAATTTTGCTAGCTGTTTTGTTAGAAAACACAATTGTTTATTGAGTTCAGCAACTTGTTCTGGAGGACCAAGTTCAGTAGACACTGATTTGGCTTCTTCTTTTATGGAGGACCCACTACTTATGTACAGATGTTGATTTCTAGCAACTATATCAATAAGCTCTTGAGCCTCTTCAATTGTTTTTCTCATGTGTATAGATCCACCAGCTGAGTGGTCTAGAGATATCTGAGCTCTTTCTGTAAGCCCATAGTAGAAGATGTCTAATTGCACCCACTCTGAAAACATTTCAGAGGGGCATTTCCTTTGCATCCCTCTGTACCTCTCCCAGGCATTATAAAGGGATTCATCATCCTCTTGTTTAAAGCCTTGGATGTCCAGGCTTAGTTGTGTCATCCTTTTTGGAGGGAAATATTAATTCAGGAATTTGTGTGATAACTGTTTCCATGTTTTTATGCTTGCTGTGGGTTGGTTATTTAACCACCTTTTAGCTTGACCTTTTACAGCAAATAGAAACAGTAACAGCCTGTATACATCCTGATCTACCTCCTTGTCACGTACTGTGTCAGCAATTTACAAGAATTGTGCCAGAAACTCAGTAGGTTCTTCCTGTGGAAGACCAGAATACTGGCAGTTTTGCTGCACCATGACAATGAGCTGAGGATTCAGCTCAAAACTGCCTGCTTTGATGGGAGGTATACAGATACTACTCCCATATGCAGCGGTAGTGGGATTAGCATATGACCTCAGAGTCCTTCTGGACTGTTCATTTCCACTTAGATCCGTGATGGATAAAATGGAATTGATATGAATTGCAAAGAAAATATATTTTTGTTTTTATTTTATTTAAGTATGACAAACCAAATTATTAAGATAAATAAAAATAATAAGATAAAATAAAATAAAATATTTAGAAATTAAAATGTAAATTTCGAAAACTAAGAGAAAAATAAATTTGAAAATGAAAATAATTGCTTAATTAAGAAGATTTGAAAAACCTTGGATATGATTTTTGAAAAAGATTTTGAATTTTGAAAAGATTTGATTTTTAAAATAAAAATCTGAATTTTTAAAAGTAATTTTCGAAAAATCAATTTAAAATAAAGAGAAAAGATATTTTTGAATTTAATGAGGAAAGAGAAAAACAATAAAATGACACAAGACTTAAAATTTTTAGATCTAATGCTCCTTGCTTTTCGAAAATTTTGGAGGGAAAACACCAAGGAACACCAAACTAAAAAATTTTAAGATCAAAACACAAAGAAGACTCAAGAACACCTTGAAGACTCACAAGAACAACAAGAATAAAATTCAAAGACTCAAGAACATAAAAAGAACACCAAACTTAAAAGTTTGACATAAGATTTAATCAAAGAAAAATTATTTTTGAAAACATTTTAAAAGGAAGATACCCAATTACCAAGAACATAAGCACAACGCTCTAGCCAACTGAGCTATAAATTTAACGTGTTTTAAAAAAAGGTATTTAATGTATATAAATTTTTTTGAATACTGATAATTTGAAAATACATAAGAAAAACAAGAAAAGACACAAAACAGGAAAAACTAAAGATCAAACAAGAAAAATAGCAAGAACAACTTGAAGATCAAGAAAGAACAATGAACACAAATTCGAAAATTTAAAGGAAAATAAAAACATGCAATTGACACCAAACTTAAAATATGAAACTAAACTCAAATAGAAGACTAAATCATGAAGTTATTGGTTTTAAAAATTTTCGAAAATAATTTAGAAAAATAAAATAAGGATTTTAAAATTTTAACCAAAAACAATAATAGAAGACTCTAAACCAAAAAGAAAAATTTTTCCTAATCTAAGCAACAAAATAAACCGTTAGTTGTCCAAACTCGAACAATCCCCGGCAACGGCGCCAAAAACATGGTGCACGAAATTGTGATTCACACTTTTCACAACTCCGCACAACTAACCAGCAAGTGCACTGGGTCGTTCAAGTAATACCTTACGTGAGTAAAGGTCGATCCCACGGAGATTGTCGGCTTGAAGCAAGCTATGGCTATTTTGTAATTCTTAGTCAGGAAATCAATGATAAGAGTGATTATATTTATGAAGAGTAAATAGCATAAAATAAATAATACTTGTTATGCAGTAATGGAGAACAGATTGAGGATTTGGAGATGCTCTGTCTTTCGAATCTCTGCTTTCCTACTGTCTTCTTCTTCACGCACGCAAGGCTCCATCTATGGCAAGCTGTATGTTGGTGGATCGCCATTGTCAATGGCTACCATCCGTCCTTTCAGTGAAAATGGTCCAAATGCGCTGTCACCGCACGGCTAATCATCTGTTCTCACTCATGTTGGAATAGGATCCATTGATCCTTTTGCGTCTGTCACTACGCCCAGCAGTCATGAGTTTGAAGCTCGTCACAGTCATCCCATCCCAGATGCTACTCGGAATACCACAGACAAGGTTTAGACTTTCCAGATCTCAAGAATGGCCGCCAATAATCCTAGCCTATACCACGAAGACTCTGATCATGAACCAAGAGGCTAAGAGATACACACTCAATCTAAGGTAGAACGGAATTGGTTGTCAGGCACGCGTTCATAGGTTGAGAATGGTGATGAGTGTCATGGATCATCACATTCATCATGGTTAAGTACAAGCGGGCATCTTAGAATAGAAACAAGCGTGATTGAATAGAAAACAGAAGTAATTGCATTAATTCATCGAGACACAGCAGAGCTCCTCACCCCCAACCATGCGGTTTAGAGACTCATGCCATCATAAATACAATATGAAAATGTGTAAAATGTCATGAGATACATAATAAATCTCTAAAAGTTGTTTAAATACTAAACTAGTAAGCTAGGTTTACAGAAAATGAGTAAACTACGATAGATAGTGCGGAAATCCACTTCCTGGGCCCACTTAGTATGTGCTGGGGCTGAGACTTGAGCTTTACACGTGCCTAGGCTGTTTCTGGAGTTAAACGCCAGGTTGTAGCCTGTTTTGGGCGTTTAACTCCAACTTGTAACCTGTTTCTGGCGTATAACGCCAGAATACAACATGGAACTGGTGTTGAACGCCAGTTTGCGTCGTTTATCCTTGACAAAGTATGAACTATTATATATTGCTGGAAAGCCCTGGATGTCTACTTTCCAACGCAATTGAGAATGCGCCATTTGAGTTTTTGTAGCTCTAGAAAATCCATTTCGAGTGCAGGGAGGTCAGAATCCAACAGCATCTGCAGTCCTTTTTCAGCCTCTGAATCAGATTTTGCTCAGGTCCCTCAATTTCAGCCAGAAAATACCTGAAATCACAGAAAAACATAAAAACTCATAGTAAAGTCCAGAAATGTGAATTTTGAATAAAAAATAATAAAAATATGGTAAAAACTAACTAAATCATACTAAAAACTACCTAAAAGCAATGCCAAAAAGTGTATAAATTATCCGCTCATCAAACCCGTAGAAATACATGTTCTCCCACTTCAAACTCTAACGATTTCCTTCTCTGATCCGCATAACTCTTCTGTCAACTCTGGGCAATTAGAATTCTCTTCCGAATCTTTTTAATATTTTTCATAATCTCTACTACCAAATCGGGAACCAAAATGCTCACTTCACCAGATTCATACCAACACAGTGGAGACTGGCACTTCCATCCATTCAAGGCCTCATACGAAGCCATCCCTATGCTCACATGAAAGCTGTTGTTGTACGCAAACTCCACCAATGGCATGTGGCAATCCCAACTTCCAGGTTGATCCAAAATACATGCTCTCAGCATATCTTCCAACGTCTGAATAGTCCTTTCTGACTGTCCATCCGATTGCGGATGATATGCGGTACTGAGACACAGCTTTGTACCAAAAGCTCTTTGGAAAGCTCCCTAAATCCTTGAAGTGAATCGGGGATAAAAACTCATACTAAGCTCGACGGCACACCATGCAACCTTACTATCTCCTTTATATATAACCTTGCCAACTACTCCATAGAACAGTTCACTCGGATAGGCAGAAAATGAGTGGATTTGGTTAAGCGATCCACGACCACCCAAACCGCATCAAATCCCGACCTAGTCCTCGGTAAACCGGTCACAAAGTCCGTCGCAATTCCTTCCTACTTTTACTGAGGAATCTCAAGAGGCTGTAGCATTTTCGACGGTTTCTGATGCTCTATCTTCACCTTCTGGTAAGTTAAACACTTGGATACCACTGTTGCTATATCACCCTTCATCCCAGGCCACCAGAATATCTTCTTTAAGTCATAATACATCTTCGTGCTTCCGTGATGAATAGAAAACCCACTGTTGTTAGCCTCCGACAACAAGTCTTGCCTCAAACTCCCGACATCCGGTATGCAAAATCTCCCTTTATATCTCCACAACCCTTTTATCGTCCTTAGTGAATTCTTCACGCCTCTTATCACCAAATGGTTGAAACAATTGATGAAGCTTCTACTCATCTTGCTGAGCCCTCTGAATCTCTATCTTAAACGTGCTTGAGATCTGTAACTGGTTCAAACAAACTCTTCCAGCAACGTCACCAATATCCAGCTTAAGGTCTACAACTTATCCACTAACTCCTCTTCCTTGATTCTCATCCAAGCAATTGTTAAAGATTTCTGACTCAATGCGTCTGCTACCACATTCGCCTTGCCCAGATGATAACTCAGTTCAAAATCATAATCCTATAGAAATTCCATCCACCTTCTCTGACGCATATTTAGATCTTTCTAATCAAAGATGTATTTGAGACTCTTATGATCAGAAAAGACGCTAAACCTCACCCCGTACAAGTGGTGCCTCCAAATCTTCATTGAAAACACAATTACTGCTAATTCCAAGTCATGATTGGGTAATTTACCTCATGGGGTCTCAGATGACGCGATGCGTAAGCCACCACATTCCAGTGTTGCATCAACACGCAACCCAAACCCTTCAGTAATGTATCACAATATACTTCTGGTGCACGAATTGTAAATCACACTTTTTACAACTCGTACCACTAACCAGCAAGTACACTGGGTCGTCGAAGTAATACCTTACGTGAGTAAGGGTCGATCCCACGGAGATTGTTGGCTTGAAGCAATCTATGGTTATCTTGTAACTCTTAGTCAGGAAAATAATAAAATAATTCACTTATCAAATTTGATTGCAAGGAATAAAAGGGCAGAACACAAATTATACTTGTATGCAATGATGGAGAATATGTTGGAGTTTTGGAGATGCTTTGTCTTCTGAAATTCTGCTTTCCTCTGTTTTCTGATTCACGCACGCACGTCCTCCTATGGCAATCTGTGTGTTGGTGGATCACCGTTGTCAATGGCTACCATCCATCCTTCCAGTGAAAAGGGTCCAGATGCGCTGTCACCGCACGGCTAATCATCTGCAGGTTCTCAATCATACCGGAATAGGATTTACTATCCTTTTGCGTCTGTCACTACGCCCAGCACTCGCGAGTTTGAAGCTCATCACAGTCATTCAATCCCTGAATCCTACTCGGAATACCATAGACAAGGTTTAGACTTTTCGGATTCTCTGGAATGCTGCCATCAATCTAGCTTATACCACGAAGATTCTGATTAAGAGATCTAAGATATATTCATTCATTCTACGGTGGAACGTAAGTGGTTGTCAGGCACATGTTCATGGAGGAATGATGATAATTGTCACGTTCATCACATTCATATTGAAGTGCGAATGGATATCTTAGATAGGAACACGCATGTTTGAATAGAAAACAGAAATACTTGCATTAATTCATCGAGACACAGCAGAGCTCCTCACCCCCAACAATGGAGTTTAGAGACTCATGCCGTCAAAAGGTACAAAGTTCAGATCTAAAATGTCATGAGATGCAAAATAAATCTCTAAAAGTTGTTTAAATACTAAACTAGTAACCTAGGTTTACAGAAAATGAGTAAACTATGATAGATAGCGCAGAAATCCACTTCTGGGGCCCACTTGGTGTGTGCTGGGGCTGAGACTTAAGCTTCTCACGTCCTTGGGCTGTTTTGGGTGTTCAACACCAGGTTGTAACCTGTTTCTGGCGTTGAACTCCAACTTGTAACTTGTTTCTGGCACTGGACGCCAGACTGCAACATGGAACTGGCGTTGAACGCCAGTTTACGTCGTCTATCCTTGAGCAAAGTATGGACTATTATGTATTTCTGGAAAGCCCTGGATGTCTACTTTCCAACGCAATTAGAAGCGCACCATTTGGAGTTCTGTAGCTCCAGAAAATCCACTTTGAGTGCAAAGAGGTCAGAATCCAACAGCATCAGCAGTCCCTTTTCAGCCTGAATCAGATTTTTGCTCAGCTCCCTCAATTTCAGCCAGAAAATATCTGAAATCACAGAAAAACACACAAACTCATAGTAAAAGTCCAGAAATATGAATTTTGCCTTGAAGCTGCTGAAAATAAACTAAAAACTAACTAAAACACACTAAAAACTATATGAAATTAACCCCAAAAAGCGTATAAAATATCCGCTCATCAACTTCAAACGGTTTATGCGGTTCCAGTAAGATTAGATCATGTGCTGAAGTTAGCTTTTGCTTCAAAGTCTGAAAACTTCTTCACACTCCGACGTCCAAACAAAAGGCGCTTCTTTCCTTGTCAATTTAGTCATCGGTAGTGCAATCCGGGAAAATCCTTCGATAAATCTTCGGTAATATCCGGCTAAGCCCAAAAAGCTTCTGACTTCCGTCACCGTTGTCGGTCTTTCCCATTCCATCACCATTTCTACCTTAGAAGGATCTACGGTTATTCCTCCGTTGCTTACCACGTGACCTATGAACTTCGCTTCCTCCTTCCAAAACTCACACTTCGAAAACTTAGCGTACAACTTTCGCCCCCTTAGGATTTGCAACACAATCCTCAAGTGTTCCTCATGCTCCTTTGCCGTCTTAGAATAAACTAAGATGTCGTCTATGAAAACCACCATGAATTTGTCCAAAAAGGGACGAAAGACTCTATTCATGTAATCAATGAAAACATCAGGTGCATTCGTTAACCCAAAGGACATCACCGCAAACTCGTAGTGCCCATAGCGTGTCCTAAACGCGGTCTTAGGGATATCATCCTCCCTCACCCTTATCTGATGGTAACCGGATCTTAAATGGATCTTGAAATACACTTCGGCTTCTTGCAGTTGATCCATCAAGTCATCGATCCTAGGCAGCGGGTACTTGTTCTTCACAGTCACTTTTTTTAACTGCTGGTAATCCACGGACAAACGTATTCCTCCATCCTTCTTCTTTACCAATAAAACTGGTGCTCCCCACGGTGATACACTCGGTCGAATGAACTGCTTGTTTAGAAGCTCTTCCAACAGAGCCTTTAATTCTACTAGCTCTATTGGAGCCATTCCATACGGCGCAATTGACACTGGTCCGGCTCCCGGCACCAATTCAAACGTAAATTCAATCTCCCTTTGAGGTGGGAACTCAGGGATATCTTCCGAGAATACCTCCGAAAAATCTCTAACTACTAGAATCTGATCTAAGTTCTGGGTATTGCCCGAAGCATTTGCAATTAACAAGATGTATCCTTGACACTCCTCCCCACTATAGTGCACCATTACTGAGTTTAGGTAGTAACCTTCAGCTATCACTACTCTATTTTCTCCTTCTGGTATAAACTGAATTGTCCGTTCAAAGCAATCCAACAAAACCCGATTCTTCGACAACCAATCAAACTCCAAAATCATCTCCAACCCAACCATTGGTAAACAGATCAAATCATGCACAAAGTCTTTATCCTCAAGTTTGAATCCTACTTGCCTACAACCTGACCTAGTCATGACTGTCTGATGCGGAGTATGTACATGCAGATCAAATGGTAACTCTGACACTTTCAAGCCTAATTCCTCAACTTTAGCAAATGAAATAAATGAATGCGAAGTCCCAGTATCATATAATGCAGTTAAGGTCTTATCACCAATTAAACAAATACCTCTCATCAACGGATCTGCCTGATGAGACGATTCCACACAAACTCACCGGCAAGTGTACCGGGTCGCATCAAGTAGTAATAACTCACAGGAGTGAGGTCGATCCTACAGAAATTGATGGATCAAGCAACTTTAATGAGTGATCGGTTTAGTCAAACAGACAATAGTGAATTGAATGAAAACTGGAGCAATAGAAAGTAAGTTTCAGAAAATATAAAGTGCAGAATGTAAATTGCAGTGAAGCTTAAATGACAAGAAAAGTGAATTGCATCAAATGTAAAGGGAATTGGGTGCTGGAATTTAAATGAAGCAGTAGATCAAAGCTCATAACAATTGCAGAAGAATTAAATTGCATGAAAAGTAAATTCAGATCACAGCAGACTTAAATGTAAAGTTGCAGAAAGTAAAATTGCAGAAGAGAATTGCAGAAATTTAAACTTGCATTAAAATGAAACTGAATTCAATACTGAAGTGTAGAAAAATAAAAGTGTATCAACTATGCTAAGCTCTCTGGAGTCTCTAATCCTCCAAGAGAGATCCGGAGTCTCTAATCCTCCAGCCTGAGCCTCCTATTCTACTCCTACTCCTACTGTGCGCCCTTTTTTTTTTCAAATGAAACTGATGCCTTTATATAGGCTTCCTAAACTATGTAAATGAAATTTAGATTGAAAACAAATTATAATTAAATGCAAAATTCCTATTCTAGATGATCCTTGTGCCTTTGATTGATGTCAATTGGACTCTACTTGCTTTGGGGCTTCAATGGGCTTGAATTGGAATTAATTGAGCCAAAGTTGCAGCTTCCAGGAGAGCGTAGTGTTCATTTAGAGAACAGAGCATTCGGGCACCCACGCGTATGTGTCCCTCACGCCTGCGCTTGCTTTTGCATTTTTGCCCATTGACGCGTACGCGTACGCGTCACCCACGCGTACGCGTCCTTTGCAGCGTTCTCTTAATGAGCACTACGTTTGCTTAATGAGCGCTGCCCCACGCGTGAGCGTCATGTACGCATGCGCGTTGTTAGCAAAATCTCAATGCCATGCTTCAGTGCCAGCCACGCGTGCTCGTGCTTTATCCTGGGTGCACCATCGACGCGTGCACGTCAAGCACGCGTGCACATTGATTGCAAAACTTTGCCTCTAATTTTGAATATGCCCGAAAATGCTGAGTAAATGAACGTAGCGCTTTCTTTGAAAACGACGCCAAACATTTTCACGTGTACGCGTGATGCACGCATACGCGTGATGCACGCGTACGCGTGGTTCTTCAAAATTTACCCCTGACGCGTAAGCGTCCCATACGCGTGCGTGTCGCTTACTGAGCGTGGCGTTCTTTGTTTGAACGCAACGTTACTCTGCTCTGACCCTCTTTTCTCTTCATTTTTCACCTGAAATCAACCAAACAAATGCATCAAAGCCTTAACATGATCATCAATTCTTGCATCATTCATATTATCAACTAAATCTTACAAGAAATCTAATGAAAATGCATAAAATTATCAATGTTTGATTGATTCAAGACAAGCATGAAATTCTCACTCAAACACTTATTTGTTGCCTAAAAATGCATGAAAACCAAATAAAAACTAATGAAATAGGCTTGTGAAACTAGCCTAAGATGACTTGTCATCACAATACCAAACTTAAATCTTGCTTGTCCCCAAGCAAGTAGTAAAGCATAAGGAAAATTAATGGAAGCAGAGAAGTGTATAGCCCTTTATTGGAAGACATTGAATACTGATTGATGGGGTTTTCATGCATGGTATCTTATAGACTTTTATTCTGTGACTGAGACATCAACACTCCTTTGGATCCTCACTTGAATTACACAAAAAATCAGACTTGTTATTGCTCGGTCCTTAGTTTTTTCTTGTTCTCTTTCTTGGCTGAGATTTATTGCTTGCTGAGGCTTAATGCTATGTGGTAAGACAACTTTTTAGAGTAAGCTTTCAGCCAGCATTCCCGCCCCAGTTAGTTCAAGATGCTAGGTGTTGAAACACCCCTATGGGCTTACTTGCTCAAGCCTCTCCTTAGCACACATACATCACAGGCATTTAGCTTGTTTTGTCCCTTGGAAATTGATGCCCAGCACCCCTTTGGGTCACTAAATGCTTTGTCTCAAAGTAGCTCTTGATGGTGGACTTTCGGTTGGCAATCCCGGGATAGTTAACCCAAGTTGCCGGGTGATGAAGCACCCCTTAGAACCTAGTTATCCAAGCTTATCTTTGTACAAGAACATCACAGGCATTTATCCAAATTTCCAGTCATTGGTGCCCAGCCTTGTTTATTTCTTTTTGTTTCTTTCTTTTGCTTTTTCTTTCTTTTATTTTGGACCTTCTTTCATTTGTCAAGTCTCATGAAATGCAACTTAAGTTCATATCACACAGTCATGCCCACATTCAGCCTTATTCATAAATCAACTAATGAACCAGTATATACCACCACATAACCTTATTCTATCTCATATCATACTAGACTTTTACTCTTTCTCTATTTCACAATTATTTTTCTTTTATTCAAGCATGAGGAACAAAGCATATAATTAAAGCAAGATGAGATGATGAAAGTATCTAGACTAGCAAGCCATAACAGCATAAAAACAAACAGACAGTAAATAAATCTAATAGGACACTAATCAACAGGGGGCATTTGCACTTTCAATTAGCATATTTAAGCTAAAGTTAGTCAGAGAACACTACAACCTCTTGGAGTCCATTTGTTTCCTCTGTGTCATCATCATTGTTGTGTTCCATATCCTTCCTTTGTTCACCCACATGATGATGTATCTTTCCTTCCAAGAGATTGAATGACTTTCTACAATAGATATTGAAAGTTGCTTATTTCCCAAGCACTTGAGAGACAGTTAGCATGCATGTATGCTTGTGATTCTCTGAACCTACGTTGGTGTGGGAACACCAAACTTAGTTCCTTGCCTACTTCTATATGCAACAAAATGAATACATGCATGAAATATCAAGTACTTTTTATTAAGAAAGTAGACTATGAACTAGAAAGTAGTTATGAACTAGAAAACAGATATAAACTAGAAAACAAACTAAAGACTAGAAACATAACAATTATTAAGTAGTTTTTCTGATTGTTTGAAGCCGATATTAGTCATGTTGAGGGTGCAATGTGTTCTTAACGAAATTTTTGGTGGAACACCAAACTTAGCCTGCAACATTCACCCCTTAATTATTTTGGTGTGCAACACCAAACTTAGCTCTTTTCAATACAAAAAAATCTACTTAACTCCTTTATTAAAATAACTAAGAAAGTAAAACTACTGACCTGTAGCTGATGACTTTCTTCCTCTTCTTCCAATTTGTTAAAAGAAATGACCTCAATGGTAAAGAGGAGCCAGTCAGTGCCCCCTTTCTTGGCCTCTCCCCAGCAAGTTTCCTTTTGTTAATTGCTTGATTGAGCTTTCTTGCTGGTGGTCCAGGGGTGGGATTACTTGTGGTTGACCCCTCCTTCTTCATTGATATGTTCAATGGTAGTTGGGTCACAATCCTCTCTTCGGTGTTGTTGTTGGTTGCTGGTGCACGGAATTGTGATCACACTTTTCACAACTCCGGTCCAACTAACCAGCAAGTGCACTGGGTCATCCAAGTAATAAAACCTTATGTGAGTAAGGGTCGATCCCACAGAGATTGCCGGCTTGAAGCAAGCTATGGTCATCCTGTAAATCTTAGTCAGGTGGATTCAAATGGTTATGAGTTTTGATAATTTAAAGATAAATAAAACGTAAATTAAAATAAAGATACTTATGTAATTCATTGGTGGGAAATTTCAGATAAGCGTTCGGAGATGCTTTGTTGCTTCTGAACCTCTGCTTTCCTATTGTCTTCATCCAATCATGCGTGCTCCCTTCCATGGCAAGCTGTATGTTGGTGGATCACCGTTGTCAATGGCTACCATCCGTCCTCTCATTGAAATGGTCCAGGTACAGTTTCTGTACGGCTAATCAACTGTCGAATTTGTCATCTCGGATGAAAAATACCAGGCATAGCTACCACACGGCTAATCATCTGTCGGTTCTCACTTGTGTCGGAATAGGATCTCTCTATCCTTTTGCACACTATCACTGCGCCCAACATTCATGAGTTTGAAGCTCGTCACAGTCATCCCGTCCCAGATCCTACTCAAAATACCACAGATAAGGTTTAGACTTTTCGGATCTCAGGAATGTTGGCAATTGGTTCTAGCCTCTAACACGAAGGTTCTAATCTCACGGATTCGAATGCTCTATTGTCAGGAGCGGCAAGTCAAATCCATGGATCAGAGTCCTAAGAGATTATACTCCAGCTGTTGTCCAATGACTACGTTGAACATCATGTAGACTGCTTGTGGTTGTCAGGCACACGGATCTTGGCTAAGCGAGTAACGAAGATAGTGGGTGATTGTCACGGGTCACCCTTTCATTCTGACTTAACTGAATTAAGTACGAGAGTATATCTTGGAGAAGAAGTAAGTGTGAATTGAAAGAGAAACAATAGTACTTGCATTAATTCATGAAGAACAGCAGAGCTCTGCACCTTAATCTATGAGGTGTAGAAACTCCACCGTAGAAAATATATAAGAGAAAAAGGTCTAGGCATGGCCGTGTGGCCAGCCTCCAAATGTGAAAAATGGCATAAGATCCCCTTGAATACAATAGTAAAAAGTGCTATTTATACTAAAACTAGTTACTAAGGATTACAGAAAATAAGTAACTAAGTGCAGATAGTGCAGAAATCCACTTCCGGGGCCAACTTTTTGTGTGCTTGGGCTGAGCATTGAGCTTTACACGTGCATAGGCCTTTTCTAGAGTTAAACACCAGCTTAGATCCCAGTTTGGGCGTTTAACTCCAGTTGTGGTGCCAGTTCTGGCATTTTACGCCAGAAAAGGGTCTCTGGCTAGCGTTTAAATGCCAGTTTGGGCCATCAAATCTCGGATAAAGTATGGACTATTATTCATTGCTGGAAAGCCTAAGATGTCTACTTTCCAACGCAATTGAGAGCACGCCAATTCGGCTTCTGTAGCTCCAGAAAATCCACTTCGAGTGCAGGAGGGTCAGAATCCAACAACATCTGCAGTCCTTTCTCAGCCTCTGAATCAGACTTTTGCTCAGGTCCCTCAATTTCAGCCAGAAAATACCTGAAATTACAGAAAAACACACAAACTCATAGTAAAGTCCAGAAATGTGATTTTTGCATAAAAACTAATAAAAATATAATAAAAAGTAACTAAAACATACTAAAAACTACCTAAAAACAATGCTAAAAAGCGTATAAATTATCCGCTCATCACAACACCAAACTTAAATTGTTGCTTGTCCCCAAGAAACTAAAAACAAAATAGGATAAAATTAAAAGAAGAGAAAGTATAATAAATTTTAAAATATCAATGAAGCTTAGTTCCGATTAGATGAGCGGGACTAGTAGCTTTTTGCTTCTGAACACTTTTGGCATCTCACTTTATCCTTTGAAGTTCAGAATGATTGGCATCCATAGTATATCAGAATTCAGATAGTGTTATTGATTCTCCTAGTTTAGTATGTTGATTCTTGAACACAGTTACTTTATAAGTCTTAGCCGTGACCCTAAGCATTTTGTTTTCTAGTATTACCACCGGATACATAAATGCCACGGACACATAACTGGGTGAACCTTTTCAGATTGTGACTCAGCTTTGCTAGAGTCCCCAGTTAGAGGTGCCCATAATTCTTAAGCACACTCTTTTTGCTTTGGATCACGACTTTAACCACTCAGTCTCAAACTTTTCACTTGGACCTTCATGACACAAGCACATGGTTAGGAACAGCTTGATTTAGCCTCTTAGGCCAGGATTTTATTCCTTTGAGCCCTCCTATCCACTAATGCTCAAAGCCTTGGATCCTCTTTACTCTTGCCTTTTAGTTTAAAGGGTTACTGGCTTTTTCTGCTTACTTTTTCTTTTTCTTTATTTTTTGCATTTTTTTCTGCAAGCTTTGTGTTTTTCACTGCTTTTTCTTGCTTCAAGAATCAATTTTATGATTTTTCAGATTATCAATAACTTTTCTCTTTTTTCATTATTCTTTCAAGAGCCAACAATTTTAACATTCATAAACTTCACTATAAAAAATATGCACTGTTCAAGCATTCATTCAGAAAACAAAAAGTATTGCCACCACATCAAAATAATTAAACTATTTTCAAGATAGAATTCGAAATTCATGTACTTCTTTTTCTGTTTTAGAAAATATTTTTCATTTAAGGAAGGTGAAAGATTCATAGAACATTCATAACTTTAAGACATAGACACTAAACACTAATGATCATGTAATGAAGACACAAACATAGTCAAAACATAAAGCATAAAAGCCGAAAACAGAAAAGAAAATAAACAAGGAAATTAAAGAACGAGTCCACCTTAGTGATGGCGGCTAGTTCTTCCTCTTGAAGATCCTATGGAGTGCTTGAGCTCATCAATATCTCTTCCTTGCCTTTGTTGCTCTTCTCTCATGGCCTTTTGGTGCCATTAATGGTTATGGAAAAATAAAAAGCAGAGCTTTTTTTCCATACCAAACTTAAAAGGTTTACTCGTCCTCGAGCAAAAGAAGAAAGAAAGGACTAGAGGAAGAAGAGATGGGGGAGATGAAGGTGATTGGTGGAGGTTATTTTGGGGAAAAATATTATGGAAAGGTGTGAAAAGGAGAGAGAGTGAGTTGGGGTAAGTGGGGATCCTGTGGGGTTCACAGATCCTGAAATGTCAAGGAATTCTGGTCCCTGCACCTTTCTGGCATTTAAACGCCCCTGGACAGCCCTTTCTGGCCTTTAAACGCCTGTCTGCTGCCTTTCCTGGCGTTAAACGCCAAGCTGATGCCTCTTTCTGGCGTTTAACGCCCAGAATGCTGCCAGACTGGGCGTTAAACGCCCATTCTGCTATCCTTACTGGCGTTTAAACGCCAGTAAGCCTGTCCTCCAGGATGTGCTGTTTTTGATTCCGCTTTAATTTTGCAGCTGTTTTTGTGACTCTACATGATCATCAACCTAAAGAAAACATAAAATAACAATAGAAAATGAAATGAAAAAGTAATTAACATAGATAAATAAGATTGTGTTGCCTCCCAATAAGCGCTTCTTTAATGTCAATAGCTTGACTGTGAGCTCTTAGAGAGCTTCACAGAGACTCAGAGCTTAACGGTGGCCTCCCAACACCAAACTTAGAAGTTGAGTGTGGGGGCTCTATTTGACTCTGTATTGAGAGAAGATTTTCATTCTTCTTCTCCATGGTTACAGGGGAAGATCCTTGAGCTTTAAACACAAGGTAGTCCTCATGCAATTGCAAGACCAACTCTCCTCTGTCCACATCAATCACAACTCTTGCTGTGGCTAGAAAGGGCCTTCCAAGGATGATGCATTCATCCTCATCCTTCCCAGTGTCTAGGATTATGAAGTCAGTAGGGATGTAAAGGCCTTCAACCTTCACTAAGACATCCTCTACAAGTCCATAAGCCTATTTGATTGATTTGTCTGCCATTTCTAGTGATATTTTTACAGCTTGTACCTCAAAGATCCCCAGTTTTTCCATTACAGAGAGTGGTATGAGGTTAATACTTGACCCCAGGTCACACAGAGCCTTCTCAAAGGTCATGGTGCCTGTGGTACAAGGTATTAAGAACCTTCTGGGATCCAGTTTCTTCTGAGGTAATTTCTGCTGAACCAAGGCATTCCGTTCATTGATGAGAAATGGAGGTTCATCCTCCCAAGTCTCATTACCAAATAAGTTGGCATTCAGCTTCATGATTGCTCCTAGATACTGAGCAACTTGCTCTTCAATAATATCTTCATCCTCTTCAGAGGAAGAATACTCATTAGAGCTCATGAATGGCAACAGTAAGTTCAGTGGAATCTCTATGGTCTCTGTATGAGCCTCAGATTCCTTTGGTTCCTCATTAGGGAACTCCTTAGTGGTTAGTGGACGTCTATTGAAGTCTTCCTCACTGGAAATCACTGCCTCTTCCTCCTCTATAGGTTTGGCCACTTTGGATATATTGATGGCCTTGCACTCTCTCTTTGGATTCTCTTCTGTATTGCTTGGGAGAGTACTAGGAGGGACTTCAGTAACTTTTTTACTCAGCTGACCCACTTGTGCCTCCAAATTTCTGATGGAGGACCTTCTTTCAGTCATAAAACTAAGAGTGGTCTTAGATAGATCAGAGACTATGGTTGCTAAGTCAGAGAGGCTCTGCTTAGAATTCTCTGTCTGTTGCTGAGAAGATGATGAAAAAGGCTTGCTATTGCCAAACCTATTTCTCCCATCATTATTATTATTGAAGCCTTGTTGAGGCTTCTGTTGATCCTTCCATGAGAAATTTAGATGATTTCTCCATGAAGGATTATAGGTGTTTCCATAGGATTCTCCCATGTAATTCACCTCTTCCATTGCAGGATTCTCAGGGTCATAAGCTTCTCCTTCAGAGGAGGCTTCTTTAGTACTGCCAGATGCAGCTTGCAATCCAGTCAGATTCTGAGAAATCATATTGACTTGCTGAGTCAATATTTTGTTCTGAGCCAATATGGCATTCAGAGTATCAATCTCAAGAACTCCTTTCTTCTGAGTCATCCCATTATTCACGGGATTTCTTTCAGAAGTATACATGAACTGGTTATTTGCAACCATTTCAATGAGTTCCTGGGCTTCTACAGGTGTTTTCTTCAGATGAAGAGATCCACCAGCAGAGTGGTCCAATGACATCTTGGACAATTCAGACAGACCATCATAGAATATACATAAGATGCTCCATTCTGAAAGCATGTCAGAAGGACACCTTCTGATCAATTACTTGTATCTTTCCCAAGCTTCATAGAGGGATTCACCTTCCTTCTGTCTGAAGGTTTGGACTTTCACTCTAAGCTTGCTCATCTTTTAAGGTGGAAAGAATTTGGCCAAGAAAGTATTGACCAACTTTTCGCAACAGTTTAGGCTTTCTTTAGGTTGTGAGTCCAACCATATCCTAGCTCTGTCTCTTACAGCAAAGGGGAAAAGCAGAAGTGTGTAGACCTCGGGATTAACCCCATTGGTCTTAACAGTGTCACAGATTTGCAAGAATTCAACTAAGAACTGATGCGGATCTTCCAATGGAAGTCCATGAAACTTGCAGTTCCACTGCATTAGAGAAACTAATTGAGACTTAAGCTCAAAGTTGTTTGCTCCAATGGCTGGAATTGAGATGCTTCTTCCATAGAAGTTGGAAGCTGGTGCAGTGAAGTTACCAAGCATCTTCCTTGCATCTCTAGCATTGTTGTTGGGTTCGGCTGCCATGTCTGCTTCTTTTTCGAAATTTTCTGTAAGGTCCTCTCCAGAGTGTTGTGCTTTAGCTTCTCTTAGCTTCCTCTTTAAAGTCCTTTCAGGTTCAGGATAAGCTTCAACAAGAATTTCCTTATCCTTGTTCCTGCTCATATGAAAAAGAAGGGAACAAAGAGAGAATGGGAATCCTCTATGTCACAGTATAGAGATTCCTTTATGTGAGTATAAGAATAGAAGAATAGAAGAATGAGAAGAGAGAGGAGATGAGTAATTCGAACAAAGAAAAGAGAGAGGGGTTCAAATTATGAGTAGAAGAGAAGTGTTAGTGATTAAAAAAATAAATAGAAAGGGATGAGGGAGAGAGTATTCTAATTTTTTAAGTAAAATAAAAGAAAAATATTTTTGTTTTTATTTTAATTATTTAGTTAGTGTTCGGAAATATTAAAAGAAATAAAATAAATTTAGAATTTAAAATAATTAGTTAATTAAAAAGAATTTTGAAAAAGTGGTTAGTTGTTTTCGAAAATGAGAAGTGAAAAAGTAGTTAGGTGGTTTTGAAAAAGATAAGAAATAGTAAACTTTTTTTTTAAAATTAAAACAAACAAGTCAAGTAGTTAGTTGAAAAAGATTTGAAAATAAATTTTGAAAAGATAAGAAGTTAGAAAAAGATTTTGAAATTAAAATTTTAAAAAGATATGATTAAAATTTATTTTGAAAAAGATTTGAAAAAGAAATTAAAAAGATTTGATTTTGAAAAAGATTTGAAAAGATAAAGTTTTTAAATTGAAATTTTTGACTTGACTAACAAGAAACAACTAAATTTTAAAAATTTTTGACCAAGTCAACTCAAAATTTCGAAAATTATGAGAAGAATAAGGAAAAGATATTTTTTTGACTTTTGAATTTTTAATGAGGAGAGAAAAAAATAACAAAATGAAACAAAACATAAAAATTTAAGATCAAAACAAATAATGCATGCAAGAACACTTTGAATGTCAAGATGAACACCAAGAATACCTTGAAGATCATGATGAATATCAAGAACATATTTTTGAAAATTTTTAAGAAAAGAAAGACATGCAAGACACCAAACTTAAGAACTTTTGTACTAGGGACACTAACAATTTGAAAATTCACAAGAAAAACAAGAAAAGACACAAAACAAGAAAAATTAAAGATCAAACAAGGAAAATCATCAAGAGCAACTTGAAGATCAAAGAAGAACACAATGCATGAATTGTCGAAAATCTAAGAAAAATTAAAAACATGCAGTTGAAACCAAACTTAAAATTTGACACTAGACTCAAACAAGAAACATAAAATTTATTTTTTGGTTTTATGATTTTATTAAAATTTTTTTGTATTTTTTTTCGAAATTATTTTGGAAAAAGAAAATAAAGAAATTCAAAATTTTTAATAAGAATTCCAGGATTCATGCAATGTTAGTCTAAAGCTTCGGTCCAAAAGAATTAGACATGGCCAAATGGCCAGCCAAGCTTTAGCATAGTATTACATACAACAATCCAATAAATAAGAATCCAAAGGCTCCTGCAATGATAAGTGGAAACCTCAGTCCAAAAGATTAGACATGGCTTAATAGCCAGCCAGGCTTCAAGATATCATCATGGAGCTCTAAGGTGGAATTCATTCTTAAAAATTTTTATGAATTTTTCGAAAACTAAATTTTTTTTCGAAAATAAAAATAAGAAGTTTAAACATAAAATAAAATTACCCAATCTAAGCAACAAGATGAACCGTCAGTTGTTCAAACTCGAACAATCCCCGGCAACGGCGCCAAAAACTTGGTGCACGGAATTGTGATCACACTTTTCACAACTCCGGTACAACTAACCAGCAAGTGCACTGGGTCGTCCAAGTAATAAAACGTTACGCGAGTAAGGGTCGATCCTACGGAGATTGCCGGCTTGAAGCAAGCTATGGTCATCCTGTAAATCTTAGTCAGGCGGATTCAAATGGTTATGAGTTTTGATAATTGAAAGATAAATAAAACGTAAATTAAAATAAGGATACTTATGTAATTCATTGGTGGGAATTTCAGATAAGCGTTCGGAGATGCTTTGTTGCTTCTGAACCTCTACTTTCCCATTGTCTTCATCCAATCATGCGTGCTCCCTTCCATGGCAAGCTGTATGTTGGTGGATCACCATTGTCAATGGCTACCATCCGTCCTCTCAGTGAAAATGGCCCAGGTACGGTTTTTGTACGGCTAATCAACTGTCAAATTTCTCGTCTTGGATGAAAAATACCAGGCACAGCTACCGCATCTGTCGGTTCTCACTTGTGTCAGAATAGGATCTCTCTATCCTTTTTCACACTATCACTGCACCCAACATTCGTGAGTTTGAAGCTCATCACAGTCATCCCGTCCCAGATCCTACTCGGAATACCACAGACAAGGTTTAGACTTTTCGGATCTCAGGAATGCTTCCAATTGGTTCTAGCCTCCACCACGAAGGTTCTAATCTCACGGATTCGAATGCTCTATTGTCAGGAGAGGCAAGTCAAATCCGTGGATCAGAGACCTAAGAGATTATACTCTAGCTGTTGTCCAATGACTACGTTGAACATCATGTAGACCGCTTGTGGTTGTCAGGCACGCGGATCTTGGCTAAGCGAGTAATGAAGATAGTGGGTGATTGTCATGGGTCACCCCTTCATTCTGACTTAACTGAATTAAGTACTAGAGTATATCTTGGAGAAGAAGTAGGTGTGAATTGAAAGAGAAACAACAATACTTGCATTAATTCATGAAGAACAGCAGAGCTCCACACCTTAATCTATGAGGTGTAGAAACTCAACCGTAGAAAATACATAAGAGAAAAAGGTCTAGGCATGACCGTGTGGCCAGCCTTCAAATGTGAAAAATGGCATAAGATCCCCTTGAATACAATAGTAAAAAGTGCTATTTATACTAAAACTAGTTACTAAGGATTACAGAAAATAAGTAACTAAGTGCAGATAGTGCAGAAATCTACTTCCGGGACCCACTTGGTGTGTGCTTGGGTTGAGCATTGAGCTTTACATGTGCATAGGCCTTTTCTAGAGTTAAACGCCAACTTGGATGCCAGTTTGGGCGTTTAACTCCAGTTCTGCCAGTTCCGGCGTTTTACGCCAAAAAGGGTCTCTGGCTGGCGTTTAAATGCCAGTTTGGGCCATCAAATGTCGGGCAAAGTATGAACTATTATACATTGCTGGAAAGCCCAAGATGTCTAATTTCCAACGCAATTGAGATCGTGCCAATTGGGCTTTTGTAGCTCCATAAAATTTACTTCGAGTGCAGGAGGGTCAGAATCCAACAGCATCTGCAGTCCTTTCTCAGCCTCTGAATCAGACTTTTGCTCATGTCTCTCAATTTCAGCCAGAAAATACCTGAAATTATAGAAAAACACACAAACTCATAGTAAAGTCTAGAAAAATGATTTTTACATAAAAACTAATAAAAATATAATAAAAAATAACTAAAACATACTAAAAACTACCTAAAAAAAATGCTAAAAAGCGTATAAATTATCCACTCATCAGTTGCTTTCACTTCTTGGATGTCAAGTCTTGGTGGTTGTATGATTTTTGAAGTTTTATCTTCATCAAGAGCCTTTTGAATTGATGATTCAATGAGCCCTTCATTTATGTAATTCTCTGTTTCACTTGAGTTTGGACTTCCTTGATTGTCTTCCTCACTTTCTTGTTCTTCACTTCCTCTTTTGCACTCAACATTTGATGTAATAGCACTTTCATGGAGGAGGATTGTTGTTCTTCCCAAGATTTTTTCATCTTCTCTTCATATCTTTCAATCACAGATTCAAGTGTTGAGAGTTTTTGGTTCATGGAAGTTTGTGGGAGTTGTGAGTTTTCATGTTCCCTTGTCAATCTCAAGTGGCTTCTGTAGATGTGCAGTTTCAGGTTTAAATACCTCCACCACCTCATTCTTTATCGAAATTTTGCTTGACACAACTGCCTCTTCTTTCTTCTCATTTGCTCTAAGTGCGCATCCATCTTCCTGAAGAGGGTCTCTGATGCCAGGGCATTTTGGCCAGTTTCACTGACCTTTTTCTTTACTCTTTTAGGATAGTTTCATGCATTTTCTTAGTAAATAAGCAAGTTTTGGGTAAATATATACTTACATCTTGATTCAAGAAAACATTGTGAACTTTACATGATTTCATGAGAATTATGCAGGAATTGAATGATAATATGGATGATGCATGATCTCATGACTTGAAACAAAGCTTTGATGCACCTTGTTTGTTTGATTTCAGGACAAAGGAAGCACAGAAGAGCCATGTTAGGAGCCACGTTAGTCTCACTAACGTGACCACTAACGTGGAAAGGAAGCAAGCTTGCAACGTTAGTGGAAAAAGTTACCACCAATAACGCCCTCGAATGCCATCATAGCCCACGTTAGTTGCCACATTAGTTACACTAACGTGGGAACTAACGTGGAAGAAAGGGGGAGCTCCAACGTTAGTGGTGAAAGTGAACACCACTAACGCCACACTAAGCCACGTTAAGAGCCACGTTAATCCAATTAACGTGGACTCTAACGTGAGGTAAAGAAGAGATTGCAAGCGTTAGTGACACTCACCTTTGTCACTAATGCTAGGCCAAGCTTGTATTGCCTACGTTAGTTGTCACGTTAAGACCACTAATGTGAAGGGTAATGTGGGGCAATAAATTATAGGCCAACGTTAGTGACACTCACCTTTGTCACTAACGTTGGAGATGGCAAGCATACCCACGTTAGTTACACTAACGTGGAGAAATAACGTGGGAAAGAGGGGCACTTTGAAACGTTAGTGACAAAGGTGATTGTCACTAACGCTCTCGAAGCTTGGGCATGCCCACGTTAAGGGCCACGTTAGTTACACCAATGTGGACCATTAACGTGGAAGAAAGGGATAAGAAGCAACGTTATTGGTAAAATTGAGTGCCAATAACGTTTGCAAAGGACTAAGTGGCCACGTTAGTGGTCACGTTAGTACCACTAACGTTGAAGTTAACGTGGATCATTTAGTTTGCAATGTTAGTGACAAAGTTATCGTCACTAACGCTCTCGAACCTAAATTTACACTTAACGTTAACGCCATTAACGTCCTAACTAACTTCCCATCATGCCTAACTCACACTTTCTTTGCAAGCAAAGCTGAGCCCACTAGAGACTGTAACTGCTTCAATTGAAGATCAAAGGCCCATATTCAAGACTTGAAGAGCTAACTAGAAGATCTGAAGAGTAGTATATATAGGGATAGTTTTGAATTGAAATGGAGATCGGGAACTTGAGAACTATACTCTGTTTATTTTACTTTCTCTGCAACTTCTAATTTATTTTTCAGAATGTACTTTTCATTTTTGCTTTCCATTTCCAGAGCTTTGAACAACTAAACCCCTTTTCATTGGGTTAGGGAGCTCTGTTGTAATTTGATGGATCAATAATAGTTTTCATTATTTTTCTTCTTTCTTTTCTCTTGATTTTACTAGAAAGCTTTCGTTCTTCATCCAATTGGTTAGCTATCTTGGAAGAGAAGCTCTCCATAATTGGATCTCCTCTGAACCTTGGAAGAGGAATGAGGAGATCATGCTAGAAATGCTTTCTCATGCTGGACCAAATTGGGGTTTGGATGGATATAGTGACATATAATTCTACCAACACTTTGATTTGGGAATGCATGTGGTATAATCAGTGACCAAACTTCATCTCTTCCCATGAGCAATTAAATCAAGGAATTGGGCAATTGTTCAAGCTTAGAGAGATTGAGTTGCCAAGGAATTGGAATCCAACCACTTAAGATTGCCAAGGAGATCAATGAATGCATTGATTGAGGAAGAGATGAAAATGAACTTGATTCGGAGAATGCAACATCTCCTAAGCCCAATGAATCCCCCATTTCTGATCTTACCCATTCTCTTTATTTTCTACCATTTACTTTTCTGCTCATCTTCCCAATTCCCCATTTAAGATTCTGCAATTTACTTTATGCCATTTACATTCTGCCATTTATTTCCAGCATTTACATTTTCTGTTATTTACTTTCCCGCCATTTAATTTTCTGCAATTCCTCAACTCAATTTCTACTTAGCTCAACTAGAACATTCCTCTAATTAAAGTTGCTTGACCAATCAATCCCTGTGGGATTCGACCTCACTCTATTGTGAGTTTTTACTTGACGACAATTCGGTATACTTGTCGAAGGGAAATTTGTTGAGAGACAAGTTTCTATGCATCAAGTTTATGGCGCCGTTGCTGGGGATTGATTTTGTATCGACAATGATTAAGTTGGAGGATAACTAGATTGAGCATTTTTCTTTTGTTTTGTTTAATTTCATTTGAGTGATTTACTTTCAGTTTTAGTTATTTTATTTCCTTTATCCCTTACCAATTTTTTTGTGTTTTTCGCCATTGTTTACAAGTCAGTTAACTAACCCACTAACTGTTTGATATATTGCATCACTCAAACTAACAGCCATTCTAACAAGAGTAATTTCCATTCAATTTCTCTCTTGCTTTTTGCCTTGTTGGTTGTATGACAGGTAGAAGAAGCGGGGCTTCAACTTCCTTTGATTCTAAACCTGAGAGGACCTTCCTTAGATTAAGGAGGGAAGCAAGAGGAAAGAGAGTCGTTGGTGTTGAGGAAGAGGAAGAGTATTTTGAACCAGACATGAAGGAGAATATGGAGAACCACCATGAAGAAGAGGCCCACAACCATGCCAGAGAAGGTCCAGTGAATCATGCTGGGCAAGAGAGAAGAGTTCTAGGATCTTATATCAATCCAAACCCAGGAAACTGTGGAAGTAGCATCCAAAAGCCAACCATACATGCCAATAACTTTGAACTAAAACCCCAGCTCATCACCCTCGTTCAGAACAACTGTGCATTCGGAGGAAGTGCCCAAGAAGACCCCAATCAACATCTCACTACCTTCCTAAGGATATGTGATATTGTGAAGTCTAATGGTGTTCATCCTGACACTTATAGGTTGCTTCTGTTTCCCTTCTCACTCAAGGATAAAGCATCTAAATGGCTGGAATCCTTCCCGAAGGAGAGTCTGACAACCTGGGAAGATGTGGTAAACAAATTCTTGGCGAGATTCTATCCTCCTCAAAGATTCAACAGGTTGAGAACTGAGGTACAAACCTTCAGGCAACAAGATGGTGAAACTCTCTATGAAGCATGGGAGAGGTTTAAGGACTTGATAAGAAGGTGCCCGCCAGATATGTTCAATGAATGGGTGCAGTTACACATTTTCTATGAGGGTCTTTCTTATGAATTAAAGAAGGTAGTGGACCACTCATCCGGGGGATCTCTGAACAAGAAGAAGACCGTTGAAGAAGCCATAGATGTTATAGAGACTGTAGCTGAGAATGACTACTTCTATGCTTCTGAAAGGGGCAATACGCGAGGAGTAATAGAGCTGAACAACATGGATGCACTGCTGGCTCAAAACAAGATGATCACCAAGAAGCTAGCTGACCTTACCAAGAAGAAGGAAAGGAACCAAGTGGCAACATTTCCCACCTCATCAGCAGCATCAGAAGGAGTGAATGCAGAGGACGAGGGTGACCAGGAACAAGCCAACTACATTGGAAACTCACCCAGGCAGACCCATGATCCATACATCAAAACTTATAATCCTGGTTGGAAGAACTACCCAAATTTTGGGTGGGGAAATCAACAAGATCAAGGCCAAGATCAGAGACGTCACAACCCCAACAACAATGCAACTCATCAACATTCCACACAGAGATCATATCAGCACCCATCCAATAATACCTCCCAACATCCATATCAAAACCAAAATGGCCCTTCTCATCCCTCTAATCTCAACCCACCATCACCATCCGAAGATAGACTCTCAAGGATTGAGACTCTACTTGAACGTATATACAAAGAAGTTCAAGACAGTAAAATATTCCAAGAGGAAGTGCGATCCAACATGCAGAATCAAGATGTTGCCATCAAGAAACTTGAAACATAAATTGGCTACCTATTTAAGCAAGTTCCCAGCCACAACCTTTACAGCAACACTGATTCAAACCCAAGGAAGGAGTGTCAGGCTATCACCCTCAGAAGTGGGAAGGAATTGAAGGAGACCTCCAAGAAACCACAAGAGAAGAACTCAAATGAAAAGGAAAAGGAACAAGAAGAAGTTCAAGTTCCCACTTCTAATTCATATCAAGAAGGAGAAGTGCTGAAGCCATACATTCCAAAAGTCCCATACCCTCTTTAATTGAAGACGGGGGATGACAGCCAATTCTCAAGATTTTTAGAAATCTTCAAGAAACTACAGATTAATATACCCTTTGCTGAAGCAATAGAGCAAATGCCGCTCTATGCCAAGTTCTTGAAGGAGTTGATGACCAAGAAGAGAAGCTGGAAGAACAACGAGACTGTGGTACTAACCGAAGAATGTAGTGCCATCATTCAGCATAAACTACCCCAGAAATTGAAGGATCTTGGGAGCTTCCATATTCCTTGTATTATAGGGGAAATCACAGTGGAAAAGGCTCTATGTGATTTAGGAGCCAGCATAAATCTGATGTCTGTAGCAATGATGAGAAAAAATGAGGATTGAGGAGGCCAAGCCAACAAAAATGGCCCTGCAACTGGCAGACCGATCATTCAAGTTTCCTCACGGAATAGTAGAAGACTTGTTGGTGAAGGTAGGAGACTTTATCTTCCCAGCAGTCTTTGTAGTGTTGGATATGAAGGAAGGAGCCAAGGCTTCTATCATCCTGGGAAGACCATTCTTAGCCACTGCCGGAGCTATCATTGATGTCCAAAAGGGTGAACTTACCCTTAGACTACACAATGAGAAGATGATATTCAATGTGTTTAAGGCCATGAGTTACCCACAAGAACCATTGGGAGAATGTATGAGGTTGGATTCACTGGAAGATGCAGTACAAAAGACTTTTGAAGAAGAAGAACTTGAGGGGCTAACAGAAGAAGAGGAATTAACATCAAGCAAAGAGGTTGCAACAGCTGAGTTTCGTGTTCAGGGCACACTAGAGGAGGAGAATGAAAGAAAAGAAGCACCCAAACTTGAACTAAAGGCGCTGCTGCCCACTCTCAAATATGCATATTTAGGAGAGAATGAAAGTTACCCAGTGATCATAAACTCAGCCCTCAGCCAAGAACAAGAGGAGGAACTACTCCAAGTATTACAAAAGCATAAGGATGCTATTGGATAGACCCTCGCTGACTTGAAAGGAATCAGTTTGGCCATATGCATGCATAAGATACTGTTGGAAGATGATGCCAAACCCTCCATCCAACCCCAAAGGAGGCTGAACCCAGTCATGAAAGAAGTAGTACAGAAAGAAGTCATAAAGCTGTGGCAGGGAGGAGTAATCTACCCAATTTCGGATAGCCCATGGGTCAGTCCCGTCCAAGTGGTCCCCAAGAAAGGAGGAATCACTATAGTACCCAATGAAAAGAACGAACTCATCCCTGCAAGAACGATCACAGGATGGAGGATGTGAATAGACTATAGAAAACTCAATGAAGCTACAAGAAAAGATCACTTCCCACTCCCCTTCATGGATCAGATGCTGGAAAGACTTGCAGGGCACGCATATTACTGTTTTCTAGATGGTTACTCAGGATATAATCAAATAGTGGTTGATCTGAGAGACCATGAGAAAACATCATTTACTAGCCCATATGGAGTGTTTGCATACAGGCGCATGCCATTTGGGCTACGTAATGCTCCTGCAACGTTTCAACGCTGCATGCTTTCTATCTTCTCAGATATGATAGAGAAATTCATTGAAGTCTTTATGGATGACTTTTCAGTATTTGGGAATTTCTTTCCTAATTGCTTAAATCACCTTGCCTTGGTATTAAAAAGATTTCAAGAGACCAAATTGGTCTTGAATTGGGAAAAATGCCACTTTATGGTGACAGGAGGAATAGTCCTTGGCCATAAAGTTTCTAACCAAGGCATTGAGGTAGACAGAGCTAAGGTGGAACTCATTGAAAAATTATCCCCACCAAGTGATGTCAAGGCAATTAGGAGCTTTTTAGGGCATGCTGGCTTTTACAGAAGGTTTATTAAAGATTTTTCAAAGATAGCCAAGCCCTTAAGCAATCTCCTTGTATCTGATACACCATTTGTCTTTGATGAGAAGTGCATGCTAGCATTTGAAAACTTGAAAAAGAGGCTGTCCTCCGCCTCTATCATTTTCCCACCTGATTGTCTTAACGTGACCACTAACGTGGGCAATGTTGGCTTAGTCCAACGTTAGTGACAAAGGTGAGTGTCACTAACATTGGCATTGTTTGCCCCTTCCACGTTGGAGTTCACGTTAACTAAGTTTACGTGACTCTTAACGTGGCCAATTGCCAATTTTGGAGTGTTAGTGGTATTCACTTTTACCACTAACGCTGGAGCTCCCTTTTCTTCCACGTTAATGTAGTTAACGTGGCAATTAACATGGGCTATGATGGCTTCGAAAGCGTTATTGGTGATCACTTTTCTCATTAACGTTGTGAGTTTATTCCCATTCCACGTTAGTGGTCACGTTAATTGGATTAACGTGGTTGCTAACGTGGCTCTTCCTTGCTTCCTTTGTCCTAAAATCAAGCAAATACAATGCATCAAAGCTCTAATCCAAGTTATGATATCATGCATAATCTATTTTATCATTCAATTCCTGCATAATTCTCATAAAATGATGTAAAAAATCATAGTGTTGCTTGAATCAAGATGTAAGTGATTATCTACCCAAAACTTGCTTATTTCCTAAGAAAGTGCATGAAACTACCCTAAAACAATAAAGAAAAGGTCAGTGAAACTGGCCAAAATTCCCTGGCATCACAACACCAAACTTAAAGCTTGCTTGTCCCTAAGCAAGTACTGAAACATGAGAATGATGAATGAAATGACAAGAAGAATGAATCATTATTGTGGAAATCATGTCCTTGGTTTTATGGGGTTTCATGCATAGCAACTTAGGTTCATTCCTTTACTGGCTTTTAGACCTTTATCATGCCCTGGAATACTCACTTAATTGCACCCTTTGAGACATTTATTTATTGATCCCTTTGTCTTTTCAAGGTTTATTACATCCTTAGGCTAAGTGTTCTGTGAGGGGGCGACTCTTTAAAATAAGCTTTCAGCCAACACTCCCGAACCAGTTGGTTCAAGGTGCTAGGTGTTGAAACACCCCTAAGGACTTACTCCCTCAAGTCTCTCTCCCCCATACATGCACACCACAGGCACATGGTTTGTTATTTTCTTTCCTTGAGGCCTTGGTGTCCAGCACCTCTTTGGGTTACTAAATGTTCTATAGCAAGTTTGCTCTTGATAGTGAATTTTCAGTTGATAATCCTGGGTTAGTTAACCCAAGTTACCAAGTGATGAAGCATTCCTAAGAACTTATTCATCCAAGCAGATCCTTGGTACAAGAGCACCACAGACACATCCCTCAAGATTCAAGCCCTTGGTGCCTAGCCTTAATTCTTATTACTTTTCTTTCTTTTTCAACTCTTATTGTTCTTTTCCTTTTTCTTATTAGGATCTTGTTATTTAGCTAGTCTCATGGGGTGTGTTTCAAGCATATGATTCAGGACAGATAGTTGCCTTCCTACCTTGTTGGTGAACCAACTTAGCTAATCTATTACCACACCACAAACTTAGGGACTTACTCCACAGTTTGAACATCACTCTGGTCTTTCATAGCATACATTCTCTTTTTTTTTTTATTTAAAAGGACAAGCATACAAGTGAGCAAGGTGTAGATGAAAACAGGACATTAGACTAGCAAGCCTAGACCTAAGCAATGAAAATACTAAAGACAGAATTGAAAATTCCTAAGCTACTATGGAAGCATGTTCTATCTCATACATGTTTTTCCTTATTTAAAACTTGAAAAAGATGGGATAATGAGGGAACTCCACCACCTTTTACTCATGGGGTTGCTCATGCTCTCCCTCTTGTTTGTCCTCTTTGTGTTTTTCTTGAGTGCTTGAACTTCCACTTCCCTTGCCTTTTCCAATCAACTTTTTCCAGAAGCCAGCATCTTCCATCTTCTTTTTCAATGTTTCCTTCTGCTGTTTCACCTTCCTTTCCTCTTGTTCTGTTAGATCTTTTTGGACTACATCATACCTAGGGATTGCAGAGTGTAGATTATGCATATGACTAGACATATAGTTCAACTTGGCTTGAGTGTTTATATTGAACTCCTCCCTATGTAGTTGCCGTCCTTCATTAAGTACGCTGAACTCATTGAATGCCTTCGTCTGAGCTAGCTGTCGTTGGTTGAGTTCTTGAAGGCGTTTGTCTTGATGCTCTTGCCTTTCAGTCACTTGATTGATGGCTTGAGTGAGCTGGGAGTAGTATTCCATTTGCTGTTTGTGCCACTCCCCTTGTTGATTCATCAAATTAGAAAAGAGTTCTTCTTGACGATCTATCCTTTGGGATTGAATGTGTAGTTATTGTTCCTGTCCCTCCATGTATCTCCTTGCTAGATCCTCAATGGCTCCTTGAATGTGATTCAGGTTTATGTTAGTTGGATCATAGTACTCTTCCTGTTGGTATTCTTCTTGATGAGGTTCTTCTTGGTGAGGTCCTTCCTGTGATGTTCTTTTCCTTATTTGGGGCCTTCTTTGCTGTTGGGTAGGTGTCACATAAGTTATACGCTGGAGCGTGACTAACCTCCCAGGGTTTATCCAATTTGGATTGCTGTCCTCGAAGACTACCTTGGCTTTCGTACACAGTCTAAGGATGGTGCTGGGGTACCAAAGTCTAGCACCCGGATCATTCTTCTCAGCTAACTCTTGAATCCCCTCAGCTATAATTTCATGCACATTGATGCCTCCACCCTTTATTAAGTAATGTACCATAGTAGCTCGAGTAGTGTTAACCTCAGAATTGTTCGCGGCTGGGAGGATAGATCTCCTCACGAGCTCAAACCATCCTTTGGCTTCCGGGATGAGGTCTCCTCTCCTGATGAACCGGGGTCTCCTATCCAATACCTTTCCCAGTCAGATTCTATAACACACATATCGTTCACAATTTCTTCAAGTTCATCATTGTCGGGGCCATTACTTATTCTTACATGATAACTGGGCTCATCAAAGTGTGGCGATTTCAGCTGAAGAGTCCTTGTTATGGCATTGGGGCTGAAGTCCACCTCTGTTCCTCTCACATAACTTTTGAAGGTGAGGGCCTTGGTTTTGTCTTCTCTGACCACATTTACATAGAACTCTTTGATGAGGTTTGCATTTATCTTTGCTTCTGGGTTCGTGAGCCTTTGCCAACCCCTTTGTTCAATCTTCTCTCGAATCTGTGGGCACTCATCCTCGTTGAACTGGAATGTTAACTCAGGCAATATCTTTTTGAGCTTTATCCGTTCAAATTCGAGTTCATAGAATGCAGTTTTGAATCTCTCTTCATCGAAAGGGATGATCTCCACCGGTTCCTTCCTCTTTTGCCTCTTGGAGCTTGATGATGCCATAAGTGACTTTTGAGATGTGAAGGTGTTGAGAATTATTGGTTAATGATGGAATTTGACCGGTTAAGATGGGGTGTAGTGAAGGGAGTGAGTGAGAGTGTTTTTGATGGGGTAAGAGGAGTTGGGTGTCAAAAGTGGGAAGTGTAAATGATGGAAATTGGAATGTGAACGGGAGTACGGACTAGGAACTATTTATATAGGGAGGTGGTGAGTGAATGAAAGGTGTGGATTGATGGAGTGGGTGTATGATAAACGGATGGGGTTTAGCATGGGATGAGCACAAGGATCATCAACTTTATGATGGGGTTGGTTCAGTTTCCAAGCGTGTTCTTCTTCCAATGTTGCATGGCAACATTTCCCAATGCATTCCCCTTTGAGACATGTGTATAGTCCCCTCCTTTTGAAGTGGCCGAAACCTCCTCCTTCAATTGTCCCATCAATTCTCCTACAAATAAAGGGATGTGATTAATGAAATTGTGGAAAGTGGCGGCAAAATTTAAAAGAAAAGAAAGAGTAACTACTTTTTAAAATTTTTGTTGTTAACTAACTAAGTGCTATTCATGAGTACAAACCAACTGACTAATTGATTTTCCATGTATGCAACATTGGTGACACCAAACTTAGTTTGTGGCCATGTGGAGTAAAAGGAATTGTTCAAGGTTCTAAGAGTGACATGATATGAATTACATTCATGTTCTCTTAGTGTGCCTTGAACACCAAACTTGTTCTTCACTATGTGTTGCAAAAAGGAAAGATTCAGTCAAGTGTATGTCAAAATTGATTTGGACTTCATGAACCTTGCATTATTAACTACTTTTAAAAGCATATAAAACATGGGTTGCTTCCCATGAAGCGCTTCTTTAGCGTCACTAGCTTGACGTTCTGCCCTTGTCAGGGTGGTTGGTAATGCTTCAGATCTTCCCCTGTTGCAGTAAACCTATATCCATTGGCTTCATCAAGGATCTCTACATGTTCTAGGGAGAGAACTTTGTTGATGGTGAAAACCTTAGGTAACTGAGATGGGATGGTGGGGAGATGAGGTGGGATATCTAGGAAGTAAGCTGAAATCGCTTTATCTCCTGGAGAGAAATCCTCTGTAGGGATCTTCTTGTTCCTCCATCTCCTTGGTGCCTTCTTCTTTGTTTCTTTTGTTGTTGCCCTGCTCTTTGTGGTCTCTTTTCCTAGGGAGATTTTGTTGATGGTCTCATATAATTCTGGTGGTTTTGGCTCCACTTGAGTTTCCTTTACCTGTGACACCTTCTGGCTGTTTTGCTTAACAACCAAAGGGATTCCCAGGTGTACATTTTGTGCTTCAGTGCTTGTTTCTTCCACCAGTGCTTTGTTGTGATCTTCCCTTGGTTCCTTGTTTTCCTGATCTACTTCTTGTGAGGGTTTGAAGACATTGAAGGCGAGTTGTTCATCATGTATCCTCAGTATTAGCTCTCCTCGCTCCACATCTATAAGTGCTCTGGCTGTAGCTAGGAACGGTCTTCCCAATATGATTGGGTGGATGTGACTCTCTTCCATTTCCAATATGACAAAATCTGTGGGAAGGAAGTAAGTTTCCACTTTCACCAACACATTTTCAACCACTCCTACTGCTTGTTTTTGAGTTTTGTCAGCCAGCCTGATGACTACGTCTGTGGGCATTAGCTCATTGATCTGCAGCTTCTTCATAAGGGATAAAGGCATTAAGTTGATGCTTGCTCGCAGGTCACAGAGTCCTTTATCAAACATTGTTTCTCCTATGGCACAAGGGATGTGAAAACTCCCTGGGTCCTTCCTTTTTGTAGGTAACTCTGGTTGAATGAGAGCACTGCACTCCTTATTCATCACTATTGTTTGCCCTCCTTTGAGTGAGATTTTCCTGGTCAGTAGCTCTTTCATATACTTAATGTATGAGGGCATTTGTTGGAGAGCCTTGATGAATGGTATGTTCACATGGAGAGATGCAAACATATCAAAGAATTTTGAGTATATTCTCTTTTCCACACCACCTTTGAGTTTTTGGGGAAAAGGTGCATAGAGTTCAGCATCTCCTTCTGTGAAATTTTGGTTTCTTGGTGACCCTCTTCCTGCTTCTCTGCTGAAGTGTCTCCAGAGTGTTCGAAGGGTTTGTTCAGCTCTTCCTCAGTCCCCTTATCACTTATAGTAACCATCTTGCAGTCTTCCCATCTTACTTTCTTTGCTTCACCTCTCGGGGTTTTCTCTGTGTCACTTGGGAAGCTGTCAGTAGGTTTGGGGATCTTCTTAGAAAGGTATCCCACTTGAAATTCCAACCTCTTGATGGTGTCTCTCTGGTTCTTGATATTGGCTCGCACATCCTCCTTGAACACTTTGTTATCTTGGATTTCCTTATATATGCCTTCAAGTAGAGTCTCAATCCTTGAGAGTCTATCTTCGGATGATGGAGAGTTGAGATTGGAGGGATGAGAAGGGCCATTTTAGCTTTGGTATGGATGTTAAGGTGTGTTGTTAGGTGGGTGTTGATATGATCTCTGTGGGGAATGTTGGTGAGCTGCATTGTTGTTGGGGTTGTGGCATCTCTGATCTTGGCCTTGGTCTTGTTGATTTTCCCACCCAAAGTTTGGGTGGTTCCTCCAACCAGGATTATAGGTTCCTCCAACCAGGATTATGGTTCATGGTTCTGCCTAGGTGAATTTCCAATGTAGTTGGCTTATTCCTGATCACCCTCTGCCTCTGCATTTACTCCTTCTTGAGCTGCTGTTGAGGTGGTGATTGCTGCCACTTGATTCCTCTCCATCTTCTTGGTAAGGTCAGCCAGCTGCTTGGTAATCAGCTTGTTCTGGGCCAGTAGTGCATCCACATTATTTAGCTCTATTACTCCTCTAGTGTTGCCTCTTTCAGAAGCATAGAAGTAGTCATTCTCAGCTACAGTCTCAATGACATCTATGACTTTTTCAATGGTCTTCTTCTTTGTTCAGAGATCCCCCGGATGAGTGGTCTACTGCCTTCTTTGATTCATAAGAAAGACCTTCATAGAAAATGTGTAACTGCACCCATTCATTGAACATATCTGGTGGGCACCTTCTTGTCAAGTCTTTAAATCTCTCCCATGCTTCATATAGAGTTTCACCATCTTGCTGCCTGAATGTTTGTACCTCAGCTCTCAACCTGTTGATTCTTTGAGGAGGATAGAATCTCGCCAAGAATTTATTCACCACATCTTCCCAAGTTGTTAACCTCTCCTTCGGGAAGGATTCTAGCCATTTTGATGCTTTGTCCTTAAGTGAAAAGGGGAACAGAAGTAGTCTGTAGGTGTCAGGATGAACACCATTAGACTTCACAGTATTACATATCCTCAGGAAGGTGGTTAGATGTTGATTGGGATCTTCTTGAACACTTCCTCTGAATGAACAGTTGTTCTGAACAAGGGTGATGAGCTGTGGCTTTAGTTCATAGTTGTTGGTATGTATGGTTGGCTTTTGGATGCTACTTCCACAGTTTCCTGGGTTTAGGTTGATGTAAGAACCCAGAACTCTTCTTTCTTGTCCAGCCTGATGCACTGGACCTTCTCTGCCATGGTTGTGAGCTTCTTTTTCATGATGGTTCTCCATATTCTCATCCATGTCTGGTTCAAAATACTCCTCTTCTTCTTCTGTACCAACTACTCTCTTTCCTCTTGCTTCCCTCCTTAATCTAAAGAAGGTCCTCTTAGGTTCAGAATCAAAGGAAGTTGAAGTCCCGCTTCTTCTACCTGTCATACAACCAACAAGGGAAAAGCAAGAAGGGGGTAGATGCAGAGAGTATTCTTGTTAGAAATGCTGTTAGTGTGAGTGATGCAATATATCAAACAGTTAGTGGGTTAGTGAACTGAATTGTAAACAACTAAGAAAAGGTAGGGGAAAAGGAAGAAAATAGCTAAACTGAAAGTGAATTACTCAAATGAAATTAAATCAAACAAAATAAAACATGCTCAATCTAGTTATCCACCAATTTAATCATTGTTGATACAAAATCAATCCCCGACAACGGCGCCATAAACTTGATGCACGGAAACTTGTCTCTCAACAAATTTCCCTTTGGCAAGTATACCGAATTGTTGTCAAGTAAAAACTCACAATAGAGTGAGGTCGAATCTCACAGGGATTGATTGGTCAAGCAACTTTAATTGGAGGAATGTTCTAGTTGAGCTAAGCAGAATTTGATTTGAGAATTGTAGGAAATTAAATAGCGGGAAAGTAAATGGCAGAAAATGTAAATGCTGGAAATAAAGAGCTGAATATAAATGGCGGAAAGTAAATTACAGAATCTTAAATGGGGAATGGGGAAGTTAGCATGAAAGTTGATGAGCGGATATTTTATACGCTTTTTGGGGATAATTTCATATAGTTTTGAGTATGTTTTAGTTAGTTTTTAGTTTATTTCCTGTAGTTTTTAGGAAAAATTCATATTTCTGGACTTTACTATGAGTTGTGTGTTTTTCTGTAATTTCAGGTATTTTTCTGGCTGAAATTGAAGGAGCTGAGCAAAAATCTGATTCAGGCTGAAAAAGGACTGCTGATGCTGTTGGATTCTGACCTCCCTGCACTCAAAGTGGATTTTCTGGAGCTACAGAACTCGAAATGGCGTGCTTCCAATTGCGTTGGAAAGTAGACATCCAGGGATTTCCAGAAATGTATCATAGTCCATACTTTGCACAAGAATAGACGACGTAAACTGGCGTTCAACGCCAGTCCTCTGCCCAATTCTGGCGTCCAGCGCCAGAAAAGGATCAAAAACTGGAGTTGAACGCCCAAACTGGTACAAAAACTGGCGTTCAACTCCACAAATGGCCTCTGCACGTGAATTGCTTAAAGTCTCAGCCCCAGCACACACCAAGTGGGCCCCAGCACACCAAGTGGGCCCCAGAAGTGGATCTCTGCATCATCCATCATAGTCCACTCATATTTTGTAACCCTAGGCTACTGGTTTAGTATTTAAACAACTTTTAGAGACTTATTTTGTATCTCATGACATTTCAGATCTAAACTTTGTATTCTCTGACGGCATGAGTCTCTAAACCCGATTGTTGGGGGTGAGGAGCTCTGTTGTGTCTCGATGAATTAATGCAAGTATTTCTGTTTTCTATTCAAACACGCTTGTTCCTATCTAAGATGTTCATTCGCGCTTAACTGTGATGAAGGTGATGATCAGTGACATTCATCACCTTCCTCAAACCATGAACGTGTGCCTGACAACCACCTCCGTTCTATATACGATTGAATGAGTATCTCTTAGATTCCTTAATCAGAATCTCCGTGGTATAAGCTAGAACTGATGGCGGCATTCATGAGAATCCGGAAAGTCTAAACCTTGTCTGTGGTATTCCGAGTAGGATTCAAGGATTGAATGACTGTGACGAGCTTCAAACTCCTGAAGGCTGGGCGTTAGTGACAGACGCAAAAGGATAGTAAATCCTATTCCAACCGGATCGAGAACCAACCAGTGATTAGCCATGCTGTGACAGAGCGCGTGAGCGTAGTTTTCACTGGAAGGATGGAAGGTAGCCATTGACAACGGTGATCCACCAACACACAGCTTGCCATAGGAGGACGTGCGTGCGTGAACAAGAAGACAGAGGAAAGCAGAGATTCAGAAGACAAAGCATCTCCAAAACTCCAACATATTCTCCATTACTGCATAACAAGTAACCTTTAATCCATGCTCTATTGTTTATTTGCAATTCAACTGATAAACATAATTGACTTCCTGACTAATATTTACAAGATAACCATAGATTGCTTCAAACCAACAATCTCACGTGAGGTATTACTTGGACGACCCAGTGCACTTGCTGGTCAGTGGTACGAGTTGTGAAAAGTGTGATTCATAATTCGTGCACCAAGTTTTTGGCGCCGTTGCCGGGGATTGTTCGTGTTTGAACAACTGACGGATTATTTTGTTGCTTAGATTAGGAAAAATCTTTCTTTTTTTGGTTTAGAGTCTTTTATTATTTATCCCTTGTTAAAATACTTTAAACTTATAGCTCAGTTATTTAGAACGTGGTGTTTATGTTCATGATAATTGGCTATCATATTTTTAAAACCTTTTTCAAAAATAATTTTTCTATTAAATCCTGTGCCAAACTTTAAGTTTGGTGTTTTCAAAAAATAATCTTTCTTAAAATTTTTGAAAGTCCCATAACTCATTTGGCTAGAGCGTTAATCTGTGTTCTTGGTAATTGGGTTAGAGTCTTTTATATTCTTTTCAAAACCTTCTTTTTCATAAATAATATTTTTTCTATTAAATCTTGTGCCAAACTTTAAGTTTGGTGTTTTCTTGTTGATTTCCCTTTGGTTTTCGAAAATTTTGGTTTGGTTTTCTAAAAATTTTAAGTTTGGTGTTCTTTCCTCATGTTCTTGTGTTCTTGTGAGTCTTCAAAGTGTTCTTGAGTTTTCCTTGTGTCTTGATCTTAAAATTTTTTAAGTTTGGTGTTCCTTGGTGTTTTCCCTCCAAATTTTTCGAAAACAAGGAGCATTAGATCTAAAAATTTTAAATCTTGTACTATCTTATTGTTTTTCTCTCTCCTCACTAAATTAAAAAGTATCTTTTCAAAATATCTCTTCTAACTTCCTAACTTCTTATCTTTTCAAAATTTGTTTCAACTAACTAACTAACTTTTTGTTTGTTTCTTAACTTTTTCAAAACTACCTAACTAACTCTCCCTCTCTCTAATTTTCGAAAAATATCTTCCCTCTTTTTCAAAAATTTCTTTTTTTTATTAACTAATTAATTTTTTTTTATAAACGAAAAAAAAAAATTTTTAACTTCAAAATTCAAATTCTTTTTAGTTATTTTATTTTATTTAAGTATTTACTTCTTATAAAATAAAATAAATAAAAAGGTAAATCAGTCCAAGTTATATCCATAGATCCATCATGGACATAAGTGGAAATGAACAATCCAGGAGGACTCTGGGGTCATATTCTAACCCCTCTACTGCTTCATATGGGAGTAGCATCTGCATATCCTCCATTGGAGTCAGTAGCTTTGAGTTGAATCCTCAGCTCATTATCATGGTACAGCAAAGTTGCCAGTATTCCGGTCTTCCACAGGAAGAACCTACAGAGTTTCTGGCACAATTTTTACAAATTGCTGACACAGTACATGATAAGGAAATAGATCAGGATGTCTACAGACTATTACTGTTTCCATTTGCTGTAAAAGATCAAGCCAAGAGGTGGTTAAATAACCAACCTAAGGCCAGCATAAGAACATGGAAACAGCTGACAGAAAAATTCCTGAATCAGTATTTCCCTCCAAAAAGGATGACACAGCTAAGGCTGGACATCCAAGGCTTTAAACAAGGAGATAATGAATCTCTTTATGATGCCTGGGAGAGATACAGAGAGATGCTACGAAAATGCCCCTCTGAAATGTTTTCAGAGTGGGTTCAGTTAGACATCTTCTACTATGGGCTTGCAGAAGGAGCTCAGATGTCTTTAGATTACTCAGCTGGTGGATCTATCCATATGAGAAAGACAATTGAAGAAGCTCAAGAGCTCATTGATACAGTTGCCAGGAATCAGCATCTGTATCTAAGCAGCAACCCTTCCATGAATGAAGAGGTTAAAACAGTAACTGCTGAATTCAGTACTGTAAAACAAGCTGCTGAATTCAATCAGCAATTAGATTTTCTAACAAAGCAGCTAGCTGAATTCAAAGACAGGTTACAGGAGACAAGGATAGCTAATATACATATGGACGAACAGTTTAAGCAAACAAAGCAGCAGCTATCAAAGCAAATAGCAGAAGAATGCCAAGCAGTTCAATTAAGAAGTGGGAAAACATTAAATACCCCACCTCAAGGCATAAAAAATTCAAGAAATGAGCGACCCACCAAAGATTCCCCTGAGGACAGTAAGAGCCCAGGGAAAAATAATTCTGGCACTAAAATGCCAGAAAATGGGTGGAAGGCTGGCGCTGAACGCCCGGACCATGCCCAAAACTGGCGTTCAGCGCCAGAAATAAGGCAGGATTGGCGTTCAACGCCAGAAATGGGCAAGAATCTGGTGTTGAACACCCAAATGGGGCAGAATCCAGCATTGAACGCCCAACAGGGGCACATTTCTGGCGTTCAGGTGCCAGGAACAGACAGTGAGCTGGCGTCTAACGTCACTCCAGCTTCTGACTCTGGCATTCAATTGCCAGTGAGGGATCAAACACACACAAGTGCTGACAACAACCCCTCTAAAAAGGCTTCTTTAACCACTAAGGTTGAGGAATATAAAGCCAAGATACCTTATCCTCAAAAACTCCGGAAAGAGGAGCAGGATAAGCAATTTGCTCGCTTTGCAGATTATCTAAGGACTCTTGAAATAAAGATTCCTTTTGCAGAGGCACTTGAGCAAATACCTTCTTATGCCAAGTTCATGAAAGAGATCTTGAGTCATAAAAAGGAGTGGAGAGAAACAGAAAGAGTTCTCCTCACTGAAGAATGCAGTGCAGTCATTCTGAAAAGCTTTCCTGAAAAGCTTAAAGACCCTGGGAGTTTTCTGATACCATGCATATTGGAAGGTGATTGCACCAAGACAGCCTTATGCGATCTTGGGGCAAGCATCAACCTAATACCTGCATCCACTATCAGGAAGCTTGGCTTAACTGAAGAAGTTAAACCAACCCGGATATGTCTCCAACTTGCTGATGGTTCCACTAAATACCCATCAGGCGTGATTGAGGACATGATTGTCAGAGTTGGGCCATTCGCCTTTCCCACTGACTTTGTTGTGCTGGAAATGGAGGAGCACAAGAGTGCCACTCTCATTCTAGGAAGACCCTTCCTAGCAACTGGATGATCCCTCATTGACGTCCAACAGGGGGAAATAACCCTGAGAGTCAACGATGACGAGTTCAAGTTGAACGCTGTCAAAGCCATGCAGCATCCAGACACATCAACAGACTGCTTGAAAGTTGACCTTATTGACTCTTTGGTAGAAGAGATCAACATGGCTGAGAGTCTCGAATCAGAGTTGGAAGACATCTTTAAAGATGTTCAGCCTGATTTGGAGGATTCAGGGGACATGAAAGAGCCTCTGAACTTTCTTCTGAAAGAGGAAAAACCTCCTAAACCAGAGCTCAAGCCACTGCCACCATCCTTGAAATATGCATTTCTAGGAGAAGATGACACCTTTCCAGTGATCATAAGCTCTGCTTTAAATTCACAGGAAGAGGAAGCACTTATTCAAGTGCTAAGGACACACAAGATAGCTCTTGGGTGGTCCATAGGTGACCTTAAGGGCATAAGCCCAGCTAGATGCATGCACAAAATCCTACTGGAGGATAATGCCAAACCAGTGGTTCAACCACAGAGGCGGCTAAATCCAGCCATGAAGGAAGTGGTGCAGAAAGAGGTCACCAAATTACTAGAGGCTGGGATTATTTATCCCATTTCTGATAGCCCCTGGGTGAGCCCTGTTCAAGTCGTCCCAAAAAAGGGAGGCATGACAGTGATTCATAATGAAAAAAATGAACTGGTTCCTACAAGAACAGTTACAGGGTGGCGCATGTGTATTGACTACAGAAGGCTCAATACAGCCACCAGAAAGGATCATTTTCCTTTACCATTCATAGACCAGATGCCAGAGAGACTAGCAGGTCATGATTATTACTGCTTTTTGGATGGCTACTTAGGCTATAACCAGATTGCAGTAGATCCCCAGGATCAAGAGAAAACAACATTCACATGTCCATCCGGAGTGTTTGCTTATAGAAGGATGCCCTTTGGGCTATGCAATGCACCTGCAACCTTCCAGAGATGCATGCTCTCTATTTTCTCTGATATGGTGGAAAAATTTCTGGAAGTCTTCATGGATGACTTCTCAGTATATGGAGACTCATTCAGCTCCTGTCTTGATCACCTGAAACTTGTTTTGAAAAGATGCCAAGAAACCAACCTAGTTTTAAACTGGGAAAAGTGTCACTTCATGGTGACTGAAGGAATTGTTCTTGGGCATAAAATCTCAAACAAGGGAATAGAGGTGGATCAAGCAAAAATAGAGGTAATTGAAAAATTACCACCACCTGCCAATGTTAAGGCAATCAGAAGCTTTCTGGGGCATGCAGGATTCTATAGGAGGTTTATAAAGGATTTTTCAAAAATCGCAAAACCTCTAAGCAATCTGCTAGCTGCTGACACGCCATTTGTGTTTGACACAGCATGCCTGCAGGCGTTTGAAACGCTGAAAGCTAAGCTAGTCACAGCACCAGTCATTTCTGCACCAGACTGGACATTGCCATTTGAGTTAATGTGTGATGCCAATGATCATGCCATTGGTGCAGTATCGGGACAGAGGCATGACAAGCTTCTGCATGTCATTTATTATGCCAGTCGCGTTCTAAATGATGCCCAGAAAAATTACACAACCACAGAAAAAGAACTACTTGTAGTGGTTTACGCCATTGACAAGTTCAGATCATACTTAGTAGGATCAAAAGTAATTGTGTATACTGACCATGCTGCTCTTAAATATCTACTCACAAAGCAGGATTCAAAACCCAGGCTCATCAGATGGGTATTGCTTCTGCAAGAGTTTGATATAGAAATAAGAGACAGAAAAGGGACAAAGAACCAAGTGGCTGATCATCTGTCCCGGATAGAGCCAGTGGAAGGGACGTCCCTCCCCTTTCTTGAGATCCCTGAGACGTTCCCTGATGAGCATCTATTCGCCATTCAGGAAGCACCATGGTTTGCCGATATTGCAAACTATAAAGCTGCACGGTTCATACCCAAGGAGTACAATAGAATACAAAAGAAGAAATTAGTCACTGATGCAAAGTACTACTTGTGGGATGAACCCTATCTCTTTAAGAGATGTGCAGACGGAATTATCCGTAGGTGTGTCCCCAGAGAGGAAGCACAGAGGATCCTATGGCATTGCCACGGATCTCAATATGGAGGCCATTTCGAAGGTGAGCGAACAGCCACCAAGGTCCTCCAATGTGGCTTCTATTGGCCCACACTCTATAAAGATTCCCGAGAGTTTGTACGTAATTGTGACAGTTGCCAAAGAGCTGGTAATCTGCCTCATGGTTACGCCATGCCTCAACAAGGAATCTTGGAAATTGAGTTGTTTGACGTATGGGGAATTGACTTCATGGGACCTTTTCCGCCATCATATTCAAACACTTATATTCTGGTGGCAGTTGACTATGTATCAAAATGGGTTGAGGCTATTGCCACACCCACTAATGATACTAAAACAGTGCTGAAGTTCCTCCAGAAACATATCTTTAGCAGGTTTGGTGTCCCTAGAGTGTTAATCAGTGATGGGGGCACTCACTTCTGCAATAAACAGCTTTACTCTGCCATGGTTAGGTATGGAATACGCCACAAAGTGGCCACACCATATCATCCACAAACCAATGGGCAAGCTGAAGTCTCTAACAGAGAATTAAAGAGAATCCTGGAACGGACAGTAAATACCCGTAGAAAGGATTGGGCAAGGAGCTTGGATGATGCTCTGTGGGCTTACAGAACAGCATTCAAGACTCCTATAGGGACCTCTCCATACCAACCCGTGTATGGTAAGGCATGCCACTTGCCCGTGGAACTGGAACATAAGGCCTACTGGGCAACCAGATTCCTAAACTTAGATGCCAAATTAGCAGGAGAAAAACGATTGCTCCAGCTAAATGAGCTAGAGGAATTCAGATCCACAGCTTTCGAAAATGCCAAGCTTTATAAAGAAAAATAAAAAAAATGGCATGACAGAAAGCTGTCATCTAGAATCTTTGAACCAGGACAGAAGGTCCTGTTGTTTAACTCTAGACTCAGGCTATTCCCCGGGAAACTGAAATCCCGGTGGAGGGGACCATACGTGATTACAAGTGTGTCACCATATGGTTACGTGGAGCTTCAAGATATTGATTCTGATAAGAAGTTCATTGTCAATGGACAAAGAATCAAGCATTATCTTGAAGGCAACATTGAGCAAGAATGCTCAAGGCTGAAGCTAGATTAAAAGCTCAGCAAGGTCCAGCTAAAGACAATAAAGAAGCGCTTTCTGGGAGGCAACCCAGCCATGGGGCATTAATCCTCTAAGCATTTTGCCCTATTTTTCTTTTTTATTTGTTTATATAAAGTTTACTGACACTAAGGTAAAGGATCAATTGCATAATTTTACAGGGTTACAGAAGGAATTTGCACACAAAACAGAGATTGGAAGCTCAATGGCAAGAAAACGCCAGTAAAGGGGCATTTTGGGCGTTCAGCGCCCAAAATGGGCATCCACTGGGCGCTGAACGCCAGTAATGGCAGCAATTGGGCGTTCAACGCCAGAAATGGCCACCCACTGGGCGTTGAACGCCAGGAATGGCAGCAACTGGGCGCTGAACGCCCAAGAGATCAGCATTTGGGCGCTGAACGCCTAAAACAGGCAGTGTTTGGGCGTTCAAACGCCAGGAGGACAGGGAGGAGCCAAATCCAGTAATCCCACACGTATTTCCATTTTAATTTCAAATTTTATGCTTCAATGAATGATTTTTACATGAACATATCAAGAACCCTGGTTTCTAAAATCCCTAATTTCTAAAAATCCATCTTTCCAAATTCAATCCAACTCTTTTCAAAATCTTTTCTGAAAACAAATCTATCTTTTTCACTCAAAAATCTTTTCAACTAATCCATATCTTTTTCAAATATCCATATTATCTTTTTCAAAATTCAGAGTTATCTTTTTCAAAAATCTATCATATCTTTTCATAATTAAACTCTATCTTCTATCTTATCTTTTTCAACTCAATCTTTTTATCTTATCTCTTCCTTTTTTTTTCGAAAAGCCACCCCCCCACCCCTTTAAAATTGGGTTCGGCCTCCCCCCTTCTCCATCAACAAGTGCACCTCGATCTCCTTCTATCCCTCTCCTTTCTTTTCTTTTGCTTGAGGACAAGCAAACCTCTAAGTTTGGTGTGTTTTTCCGAGATCACTAAGATCATGGCTCCCAAAGGGAAACAATACACTCCAAGAGGCAAGAAAGAGAGCGTTCCAAAACCACTTTGGAATCAAGGGAAGTTCTTATCTAAAGAACATTCAGACCATTATCTTAAAGTAATGGGTCTGAGATCAGTGATCCCGGAAGTTAGATTCGATCTGAAAGAAGACGAATATCCGGAGATCCAGGAGCAAATTCGAATCAGGAACTGGGAAGTCCTAGCTAATCCTGAAACAAAGTAGGAAGGAACATGGTCCAGGAGTTCTATGCTAATATGTGGCAGACTGACAAGCAAAGACTATCTGGAACTGCCTGCTACGAATTTCGGACCATGGTCAGGGGAAAAATTGTTCATACCACCCCTGACAAGATCAGAGAGATACTAAAGCTACCTCAGCTAAAGGATGATCCAGACTCCTTCAACAGGAGGATGATGAGAGCAGACATTGGCCTGGATAAGATTCTAGAAGACATATGTATCCCTGGAGCCAGGTGGACCACCAACACAAAGGGCGTCCCAAATCAACTCAAGAGGGAGGATCTCAAACCAGTTGCCAAAGGATGGCTGGACTTCATTGGGCGTTCTCTGTTGCCCACTAGCAACCGTTCTAAAGTCACAGTTAAAAGAGCAGTGATGATTCATTGCATCATGACTGGGAAGGAAGTGGAAGTTCATTAGCTGATTTCCACTGAACTCTACAAGATAGCTAATAAAAATTCAAGAGAGGCCAGGTTGGCTTATCCAAGCGTGATTTCTCTGCTCTGCAAGGACGCTGGAGTCAAGATGGGAATAACTGAATATATCCTAATTGAAAAGTCTATCACCAAGGCATCAATGGAGAGACAACAAGCACAGGAGGATCCTATCAAGAAGAGAGCACAGGAATTCCTCCCAGAGATTCCTCAAGCAGAATATTGGGAATATCTTGAGACGTCTATCACCAAGATACAAGAAGCTATGGAGCAAATAATAAAACAACAGAAGGAACACAGTCAAATGCTGACCCATATGTTTAAAGAACAAGAGGAGCAGGGACGTGACTTAAGGGAACTGAAGCGCCAAAAGTCTTCTGTAATACCAAGCCTCCCAAGGATCAGAGGAACTCCCATACCCCCAGAATAAAGGTTGTTAATTTCCAATTTCTGCCTTAACTCTGTGACAGTGTCCTTATAAAAAGTTTACCTTAGAAGTCATATAATAGTAATTAGTATCTATTTGATTTTATCTCCAATTAAGCTATAGTTTATTTTTCTCATCATCATTAAACATGAATAAAATACTAGATCTTTTGAATAAGAAGCAATAAAATTTCGAGTTTAATAAAAGAAATTCTAATTGGTTAAATGTGGTGGCAATGCTTTCTGTCTTCTGAATGAATGCTTGAACAGTGCATATATCTTTTGAATTTGTTGTTTAAGACTGTTAAATATGTTGGCTCTTGAAAGAATGATGAACATGAGACATGTTATTGATAATCTGAAAATCATAAAAATGATTCTTGAAGCAAGAAAAAGCAGCAAAGAACAAAGCTTGCAGAAAAAAAAAAAAAAAAAAAAAAAGAGAAAAGCAAGCAGAAAAAGCCAAAAGCTCTTAAAACCAAAAGGCAAGGGCAAATAAAAAGGATCCCAAGGCTTTGAGCATCAGTGGATAGGAGGGCCTAAAGGACTAAAATCCGGGTCTAAGCGGCTAAACCAAGCTGTCCCTAACCATGTGCTTGTGGCGTGAAGGTGTCAAGTGAAAACTTGAGACTGAGCGGTTAAAGTCAAGGTCCAAAGCAAAAAGAAGAGTGTGCTTAAGAACTCTGGACACCTCTAATTGGGGACTTTAGCAAAGCTGAGTCACAATCTGAAAAGGTTTACCCAGTTATGTGTCTGTGGCATTTATGTATCCGGTAGTAATACTGGAAAACAAGGTGCTTAGGGCCACGGCCAAGACTCATAAAGAAGCTGTGTTCAAGAATCATCACACTGAACTAAGAGAATCAATAACACTATCTGAATTCTGAGTTCCTATAGATGCCAATCACTCTGAGCTTCAATGGATAAAGTGAGATGCCGAAACTGTTCAGAAGCAAAAAGCTACTAGTCCCGCTCATCTAATTAGGATCTGAGCTTCAATCAAAAACTCTGAGATATTATTGCTTCTCAACCTATTAGTCTTCTATTTTATTTGTCTAGTTGCTTGAGGACAAGCAACAGTTTAAGTTTGGTGTTGTGATGAGCGGATATTTTATATGCTTTTTGGGGATAATTTCATATAGTTTTGAGTATGTTTTAGTTAGTTTTTAGTTTATTTCCAGTAGTTTTTAGGAAAAATTCATATTTCTGGACTTTACTATGAGTTGTGTGTTTTTCTGTAATTTCAGGTATTTTTCTGGCTGAAATTGAAGGAGCTGAGCAAAAATCTGATTCAGGCTGAAAAAGGACTGCTGATGCTGTTGGATTCTGACCTCCCTGCACTCAAAGTGGATTTTCTGGAGCTACAGAACTCGAAATGGCGTGCTTCCAATTGCGTTGGAAAGTAGACATCCAGGGATTTCCAGAAATGTATCATAGTCCATACTTTGCACAAGAATAGATGACGTAAACTGGCGTTCAACGTCAGTCCTCTGCCCAATTCTGGCGTCCAGCGCCAGAAAAGGATCAAAAACTGGAGTTGAACGCCCAAACTGGCACAAAAACTGGCGTTCAACTCCACAAATGGCCTCTGCACGTGAATTGCTTAAAGTCTCAGCCCCAGCACACACCAAGTGGGCCCCAGCACACCAAGTGGGCCCCAGAAGTGGATCTCTGCATCATCCATCATAGTCCACTCATATTTTGTAACCCCAGGCTACTGGTTTAGTATTTAAACAACTTTTAGAGACTTATTTTGTATCTCATGACATTTCAGATCTAAACTTTGTATTCTCTGATGGCATGAGTCTCTAAACCCCATTGTTGGGGGTGAGGAGCTCTGCTGTGTCTCAATGAATTAATGCAAGTATTTTTGTTTTCTATTCAAACACGCTTGTTCCTATCTAAGATGTTCATTCGCGCTTAACTGTGATGAAGGTGATGATCAGTGACATTCATCACCTTCCTCAAACCATGAACGTGTGCCTGACAACCACCTCCGTTCTATATACAATTGAATGAGTATCTCTTAGATTCCTTAATCAGAATCTCCGTGGTATAAGCTAGAACTGATGGCGGCATTCATGAGAATCCGGAAAGTCTAAACCTTGTCTGTGGTATTCCGAGTAGGATTCAAGGATTGAATGACTGTGACGAGCTTCAAACTCCTGAAGGCTGGGCGTTAGTGACAGACGCAAAAGGATAGTAAATCCTATTCCAACCGGATCGAGAACCAACCAGTGATTAGCCGTGCTGTGACAGAGCGCGTGAGCGTAGTTTTCACTGGAAGGATGGAAGGTAGCCATTGACAACGGTGATCCACCAACACACAGCTTGCCATAGGAGGACGTGCGTGCGTGAACAAGAAGACAGAGGAAAGCAGAGATTCAGAAGACAAAGCATCTCCAAAACTCCAACATATTCTCCATTACTGCATAACAAGTAACCTTTAATCCATGCTCTATTGTTTATTTGCAATTCAACTGATAAACATAATTGACTTCCTGACTAAGATTTACAAGATAACCATAGATTGCTTCAAACCAACAATCTCCGTGGGATTTGACCCTTACTCACGTGAGGTATTACTTGGACGACCCAGTGCACTTGCTGGTCAGTGGTACGAGTTGTGAAAAGTGTGATTCATAATTCGTGCACCAAAAGTAAATGGCAGAAAGTAAAGAGAATGGGTAAGATCAGAAATGGGGGATTCATTGGGTTTAGGAGATGTTCATTCTCTGAATCAAGTTCATTTTCATCTCTTCCTCAATCAATGCATTCATTGATCTCCTTGGAAATATTAAGTGATTGAATTCCAGTTCCTTGGTAATTCAATCTCTCAAATCTTGATCAATAGCCAATTCCTTGGTCTAATTGCTCATGAGAAGAGATGAAGTATGGTCACTGATTATACCACATGTATTTCCAAATCAAAGTATTGGGAGAATTATATGTCACCATATCCGCCCAAACCCCAATTTGGTCTAACATGAGAAAGCATTTCTAGCATGATCTCTTCATTCCTCTTCCAAGGCTCCGAAGAGATCCAAGTATGACTAGCTTCTTTTCCAAGACAACTACCCAATTGGATGAAGATTGAAAGCTTTCTAGTAAAATCAAGAGAAAAGAAAGAAGAAGAATAATGAAAACTATTATTGATCCATCAAATTACAACAGAGCTCCCTAACCCAATGAAAGGGGTTTAGTTGTTCATAGCTCTGGGAATGGAAAGCAAAGATGGAAAATACATTTTGGAACTAAAACTAGAAGTTGCAGAGAAGTAAATTATACAGAAGGTAGTTCTCTCAATGCCTCCCCCAAAAGCTCTTTTTTCTCTAGTTCAAAACTACTCCTATATATACTACTCTTCTGATCTTCTAGTTGGCTCTTCAAGTCTTTGGATATGAGCCTTTGGATATTGAGTTTGAAGCAGTTTGGAATCTTCAGTGGGCTCAGCTTTACTTGAAGAGAAAGTGTGAAGTAGGCATGGACTTTAGCTAGGACGTTAGTGGCGTTAACGTTAAGTGAAAATGTGGGTTCGAGAACGTTAGTGACAATCACCTTTTGCACTAACGTTCTTAGCCCAAGATGGTTCATGTTAACTTCAACGTTAGTGGTAGTAACGTGACCACTAACGTTGCCTCTTGGTCCGTCGCAAGCGTTATTGGAGTTTACCTTTTCCAATAACGTTGCCCTTAGCCCCTCCTTTCCTCACGTTAGAGTTCACGTTAGTATAACTAACGTGTCTCTTAACGTGGGCGTGCCTTAGCCTCGAGAGTGTTAGTGACACTTACCTTTGTCACTAACGTTCCAAACGCCTCACCTTCCCACGTTAGAGTTCACATTAACTTAGTTAACGTGACTCTTAATGTGTTGAAGATTGCCATCTCCAACGTTAGTGACAAAGGTGAGTGTCACTAACGTTGGCTTATCATGCTTGGCTCCATGTTATTCTTCACGTTAGTGGTCTTAACGTGACCACTAACATGGGCAATGTTGTCTTAGTCCAACATTAGTGACAAAGGTGAGTGTCACTAACATTGGCATTGTTTGCCCCTTCCACGTTAGAGTTCACGTTAACTAAGTTAACGTGACTCTTAACGTGGCCAATTACCAATTTTGGAGCGTTAGTGGTATTCACTTTTACCACTAACGCTGGAGCTCCCTTTTCTTCCACATTAACTACCACGTTAATGTAGTTAACGTGGCAATTAACGTGGGCTATGATGGCTTCGAAAGCGTTATTGGCGATCACTTTTCTCATTAATGTTGTGAGTTCATTCCCATTCCACGTTAGTGGTCACGTTAATTGGATTAACGTGGTTGCTAACGTGGCTCTTCCTTGCTTACTTTGTCCTAAAATCAAGCAAATACAATGCATCAAAGCTCTAATCCAAGTTATGATATCATGCATCATCTATTTTATCATTCAATTCCTGCATAATTCTCATAAAATAATGTAAAAAATCATAGTGTTGCTTGAATCAAGATGTAAGTGATTATCTACCCAAAACTTGCTTATTTCCTAAGAAAGTGCATGAAACTACCCTAAAACAATAAAGAAAAGGTCAGTGAAACTGGCCAAAATGCCCTGGCATCAGTCACTAAGCACCAAAATAATACCAGAAAAGATGCAACAGTTGAATAAGGACATTTAACACTAATGGAAAAATAATGAACGTAGAAAACAAAATAAAAATATGCACAAAAGTAAAATACAATGAAGAAAAATATGCAAATGTAGTAAAGATAGAAGGTTAAAGAAATGAAGAAGAAGAAAGTAAGAATGGAGGAAGAAAGAAGTAAGAATTTAGAAACGGGGGCGCGATGCGTACGCGTGCATCACGCGTACGCGTGTAAAACTGAGTTGGCCGTTTGACGCGTAAGTGTCGCCCACGCGTGCGCGTGGGGTGATTTTGTGCTACTAGCACAATTCCAGCACGAGGGTAGCACAACTCTCGGGTTAGCACCAATTGACGCCGATTGTCCTATCCATGCGTGCGCGTGGGTGACGCGTACGCATGGATTTCCCAGGTTGCACGTGACACGCGGGCGTCGTAGACGCGTATGCGTGGCTCGATTTGTGTGCAGAGCACACCAGCCGCACGATTCCATCACAACTTTCTGTTCGTTGGATGGGGGAGCGACATTGCTATCGACGCCCACGCGTGGTTTGCCCCTCTCTTTTTTTTTAATGCAGTATGCAAAATGCAAAATGCAAAAAAAAAATACAGATGCTGATGTAGGCATTATGAATGAACACTAAGAAAAATAGAATAAAATAAAACTTAAGAATAAAACAAAACAAAATAAAACTACGGCTAAAAAAGAACGATCATACCATGGTGGGTTGTCTCCCACCCAGCACTTTAGTTAAAGTCTTTAAGTTGGACATTCGGGGAGCTCCTTGTCATGGCGGCTTGTGCTTGAACTTATCTTGAAACTACCACCAATGCTTGGACTTCTGATGCTTGCGGATTATGTCGGTATAGAATTTCTCAATAAAATCCCGTTGTAAGTATAGTTCTAACCAACAACAATCCTCAAATCAAATTTCGAAGGAATTGGTTGTCACAAGTTCAACCCCAATAAAAATAACCGAAGTATTCAAACCTCGAGTCGTCTCACAAGGAATGGGCAAACATGTGCATCAACATTGGTTAGAATTCCGGGTTGCAAGTCATGAGCAAGAAATTAAACTAGGAATCTTAACAAGCAAGTAATCTTGGAGTGCAAGAAACTAATTCAAACAACTAAAGCAAGATGTGAACAATTCCAAACTAATAAGATAACATCCAATATAATTCTATTCTAAACTAAACAATTAACTATGACTAAGACAAAGCAATTAGGATTTTTGGGTTTTCAAATATGAATAATAAAAGCAACTCTTGGCTAAACATGGAAATTTGGGGTCACTATCCTTGTCTAATAACCATATCTTGACAACTATGAGGAACCAAACTCATTAAGTCTACTTCTATACTTGAAGTTTGTTAAATGGTTTAATCAACATCAACCCATAAGGTCCAACCTAGCTACTAATTGACTTAGTAGTAGACTAGTGTCAATGGCTATCAAATTGACCACTAAGGGTTCCCAAATCATCAAATTCATTAGACCCAATGACTCAAGTTTACCCAATTCCCTTAGCCTAGGCCAAGAGTAAAGAGAACTACTCCATAATCAAAGGAAACATTTCATCAAACACATGGTATGCATTACTAAAAGACATATTCAAAGTGCAATTAAATTGAAATTAACAAGTACCCACTAACAATTATCAACAAACAATCACTCAAACAACACAATTAATCATGAAAATCATCAATGTAACATTAGCAATTCAAGATTCACAAAATTCATGAAATGGGTATAAAATGACAATTGACAAGGAAACATAAAACTAACACAAGATCTAAACAAAATTATACTAAGGAATACAAATTAAGCAATCACAACTAGTAATTAACAAGATCCAATTCATAATTTAACAAGGAAAGATCAAATTAAAGCTAGATATAGAGAGGAACAAGGGTTTCTCTCTGTAGAAGAATAAGAACCAAAAACTAGCTAAAAATTGTGTCTAAGTGTAAAATGAATGATCCCCCCTTTCCCCCTAGCATCATTGGGTCTTTTCCATGCAGAACCAGCTTGAATTTGGGCCTCTTGAGCCTCAGATATCACCAGGCACAATTTCCTTTAATGAGGTCACGTGCAGCTTGTCGCGCGTACGCGCCATGCGTGCGTGCGCGCCGATTGCTTTTGTGATCCACGCGTGTGCGCCATGTACGCGTGCGCGCCGGTGTAGATTTCTCTAATCCGCGCGGATGCGCCGATCTACGCATGCCGCTTTCAGTTGTCCACATCCACGCGTGCACGCGAGGTGCGCGTGCGCGCCCATGCTGAAATTCCTAAAATCCAAATCTTCATGTTCCTTCCTCTTGTGCATGCTTTCTTTCTCTATTTTGGGCCATTCTTACCCTATAGATTCTGAAATCACTCAACAAACACATCACGACATCGAATGGTAATAAAAGAGGGTCAAAATATAGCGATTTTAAGGCAAAAGAAGCATGTTTTTAATCATGAGGCAATATTAGGAAGAGAACACAAAACCATGCAATTCTTGTGAATAAGTGTGAAAAATATTGACAAAACCCCCTTAATTCTATACAATATAAACCACAAAATTGGGGTTTATCAAATCTCCCCACACTTAAACCAAGCATGTCCTCATGCTTAAAATAAAAAGACCAAAGATCATGGTAAGAAAGCGTTAGTGAAATGCAAATTTCCTAAGTGAATGCATGCAACTAATGTAAAATCATCTATCTACTTGGTCAAGGGTAAATCTATCCTCCAAGAACACATATGAGCATACGGGGTGAAAATGATATGTAGTTCATAAATCTTACCAATTTGAACCTTACTATGAAGTGCATATAACTTGCTAGATGAACGCTTTTGAAAGCCGGGAACAAGGAGTTGAGCATCGAACCCTCACCGGAAGTGTATCCGCTCTATTCGCTCGAGTGTATAGGGTTCGTCACTCAATCCTCTCCTAATCATGCTTTCCAAGATTTGTCTTTCATCTAACAATTAACAATTACTTAATGCATGCTTACAAGTATCATGAGGTCTTATTCATGGGTTGTAATGGTGCTAGGGTGAAGGTAAGGATGTATATGGTCAAGTGAGCTTAAAATTTGAATCCTTGATTAACCTAAGATCCCACTAGACACATAGAACAACCTATACGACTATAATACAATACCTAGCTACCCATGCGTTTCACTTTTTGCATACTCATTCATTTTTTTTCTTTTTCAATTCACATTCCATATGCATTGTTATTATTACTTTGTCTTGGGGCATTTTTGTCCCCTTTCATTGCTTTCTCTTTTTTCCATATTTTTGTTTCTTCTATATTTTTTTTCTATTTCTTTTTCTTACATTCTCATATATATACATACAAATTTTTTTTTGGTCCCCTTTTTCTTGGGGTTTCATGTACAAAAGTTTCAATGCATATGGTTCAATCATTCAATACATGAGTATGTTTCCAAATCCTAGAATTTTCAATTACAATTGCAAATACACCTCTTTACATTTACCCGAGTTCCCAAGTACACCCTCCCTTTTGAATGATACACACCTTCACTTACCTAAACTAATAAAGGATCCAAATCTAGGGACATTCATTGTTTTTCACTTAGGGTTGTTGATGTGCTCTATTTAAGAACAAAAAGGGTTTAACATGGGCTCAAAATTGGTTAGCAATGGTAGATAAAAGGGTTAAGGCCGTTTGGGAAAAGTGACTATTGAAATGATGGCCTCAATCATGTAAATGCATTCATACACAAAGTAATGGACATATAGAATCAGACAAAGCAAAGATTACAATCATAGAGAGAGAGTAATGCACACAAGAATGGGGAATAGTGGTTAGAAGATATAACCACACAATAGGCTCAAAACTCACATGCTTGTGTTCTTAACTCAATTACTATGTTCCAAAATACATTCTTGAAGCAAGTTTACCACAAATTTTTTTTTCAAAATTGGTAGGGTACCCCAAAACACAGTTTCTTGGGGAAGAAGTCATTATTTTGACCAAGCAACTCTATAGAGACTAACTATCATACAAGGAGTATTTACAAGCAAGACTAACTACACATGCAATGTACTAACTATTAAGCAAAAGCTAAATCCATGGGTATTGAAAGGAAGAGATTGTTACCCATGGAGATCGGTCGAACGACCTCCCCACACTTATAATTTAGCACGGTCCTCCGTGCTATCAACAATACGCAAGGGGCGGTCGGGACCAAAACCTTCACTATCCCCTTCATCAGAGCTCCCATCACTTGGGTTTGAGGTGGATGTGAATATTTCGGGTTCTTCCATGCTAGGGGTAACACAACGTAAAAGCTTCTTGATGTAACTGTATCAGCGTTGGTTGCACTGCTCATATCTATCAATCTTCCGGTGTAGATCTTCTATCCTTTGATGGGTGGATCTTTGTGGTGGTGGTGGTGACGATGAGGTGGAAGGAATAGTAGATGGGAGGGCTATGTCAAGGCTTGGGTTGTTCATAGGAAGCTATAAGTATTTTTCGCTTGGGACCACATTGCCCTTAGCCGAAATTATGGCCTTCGTGTCCATGGCTTCCCAAGGAACACTCGCCGCAGCAACTAAATCAGATACCAATACTAGAAATGGCAAATTACCCCGGACGTGGACTTGACCCATCGCTTGCTTGATAAGAAGCGGAATGTTCACCGGTCTCTCCGTGAGAACACACCAAACAAGCAAGGCGAGATCCGCCATGAAGGACGACTTATGAGTTCTAGGTAGCACATAGTGGGATAGGATCTGGGCCCAAGCTCTAGCTTCTACAGTGAGGAAACGTGCGTCAATACACTTGGGCCTCATCTGGAGTCGACCATGTGTCCAAAATGTTTCTGGTTCTGCAATGACTCAGAGGATCGAGTCCCAATTAAATCTAAACACTTCTCGCTGACGTAAGACCTTTTGGTAGCCATCCATGTCACTTGGTACTGGTAAGACATTAAGCACTTGCTGAATAGCCTCTTCTGAAACTGAGACTTGCTTCCGGCGCACGTATACCGATTGAAGAGAGGGAAGATGGTAGTTAGTGTAGAATTCTACCACCCATGAGAGGTTGACCTCTTATGGTTTTCTAAGAAGAAACTACCATCCTCGCCGTTCAATGCGGGGTAGAATACAAGGAGCAACTTTGTCTGGCGGAGCGAGTAGATGCTCAGCATGATAGTTCCTCTCAACCATGGCGGGGAACACAAGTTCACAGAAGCGGTTGGGGAATCTTGAAGAATCCTTTGCTGGTTTGCTCTTCTCAATTTCATCAATAGGAGCGGGTGCCTTTGCCTTCTTAAATAGGGGTTTGGCTCCTAATGAAGAGTGCACCTTAGAGTTTGACTTTTGGGGTGCACTCTTTGCGGCTGGTTTCCTTGAAGCTTTCTCCTTGCCTTTCTTTGTGGCCATCCTGAAAAAGGAAGGAAAAGAGGAAAAGCATTAAACCCAAAGAATCATCTCAACCAAAAACATGCAAGTGAAGATAGTGCCCAAAAGAAGTAGTGCAACAAGGTGATCATAGAGACATGGGTCACAACACTTGGCATGGGATGCAAGAGGGAGTAAAGCATGCATTATGGCATGAGAAGAATAATCTCAAGCATCCATAACAAAGAGCAAGTCATGTTCAATGAGTATCTAATTGGCAATCATACACTCTAAGCAAACAAAATGGACTCAATGCATTTAGAAGAAAGCAAGTGAGTGAGGGGGAAGCACCAAATTTAAGGTACATGATTAAAAATAAACCAAAATGGCATTCGTGCATTCCCTCGAACACTTGGTGTGCAGTTATCAAGCAATGAGCAATTATGAGATACTCAACTAATTTGAATCCTAAAATGAAATATTAATCATCACACAACATCACTTACTGACAAAGATAATGAGAAACAACAAGAAGATCTATTAAAGCAATTTACAACTCAAATTCAACATCCATGGAAAAGCAAGAAAAAGGAAAAGTAAACAAACAAAAAGTAAGTAGTATAATCATGCAACTAAAAGAGAAAATAAGTGAATCAACAAGAAACATCTAACTAAAAAAGAGACTATGCAAAGAAAGTAAGAAATGAGATATAGAAGAAGTAGAACCTTGAGAAGTGTAAAAGAATCAAGGTGGAATTTTCTCTTTGTGAAAATGAGAAAGAGATAGAAGAGATGTATTGCCACCAGAAGTTATGGTGGTCGCCAGTGAGTGGCTGAAGACGGTGGTGGGTTATGGGAGAGAAAGAAGAGAAGAGAGGTGATGGAGAAAGAAGAAGAAAGAAACAAGAAAGAAGGTGAGAGAAGGATAGAAGCAGGGCGTGCCAGCTTTAAAACTGGTTTGCATGACCGACGCGCACGCGCACAGTGCGCTGGCGCGTCGGTGAGGATTGAGCGAGGTGCGCGGACGCGTCAAGGGCACGTGCGTGTGAAGTCAGTTGGGCTCCTGGCACAGATTTGGCACAAAGTAGGCCTAACTCTCGGGTTATTTGTACCAGAGTTGGCATGCAGCACAGGCGGCGCGGACGCGCCAAGTACGCCTGCACATGAGTGCGGGCACAGAATAGGCATAGTTATGGCATAACTCTCTGATTTTTGTACTAGGGAGTTCATATTGCACCATCAGCGCGCGCACACAGTGTGCTTGCGTGTCGATGGCCAAGTTGCAAGGGGCGCGCAAGCGGCATGCACGCTGGCGCGTGGGTGCCTGACACAAAATGGGCATAAATCTCGGGTTTTTGAACCAGGAGTATGAAATGCACCACCGGCGCGCGCGCGCATAGTGCGCTCGCGCGCGGATGCCCCCTTTTTTTTGAACAGCATAGAAAGGGTTATTCTAACACATTCTTGGCAGGTGTTTAAGCTAGTAGTCAAGAGAACACTCACAAATTCATGCACTATTCAAAACATAGCATTCTCTCTACTTCAACAATTCATCCATACCAAAATGATGAAATCTATATGAACATCCTAGTTATCCAACAAGATCAATAAAACTAGCATTCCTATGCAATCAATAACATCAAGAAGTCACAAAATGTACAAAAATCTAGAGCTAAAAGCAAGAAGGTATACACAAGGAAGATCTTACCACGGTGGGGTTCCTCCCACCAAGCACTTTTCTTTAACGTCCTTAAGTTAGACGGTCAGTCGCTCAAGCTTCTCCTCCTTTAGGTGCATCCATTAGTAGGAACACCTCTAGCTCTTTTGGGAGCTTGTAGCCATGGTACTTATTCACTCTATGTTCATTCACCTTGAAAGTTACTTCACTTTTAGGATCAAACAATTCCACCACCCCATAGGGCTTTATCTCTTTCACCTTGAAGAGCCCTTCCCATCTAGAGCAGAGCTTGCCAGGCATGAATCGAAGCCTCGAGTTGTAGAGGAGAACCTCATCACCTTCTTGGAAATCCTTCTTTCGGATGTGATGGTCATGAAATGCTTTAGTCCTTTCTTTGTAAATCCGGGCATTCTCATATGCTTCGTTCCTGGCCACTCCCGCCTTGGTTAAATCCATGTTGCACTGCTTTACTGCCCAATAGGCTTTATGCTCAATCTCTACCGGAAGGTGGCATGCCTTACCATAGACGATCCGGAAGGGACTCATCCCCAACGGAGTCTTGTAGACCGTCCTATACGCCCATAGTGCATCTCCTAACTGGAGGCTCCAATCCTTCCTTTGTGGATTTACCACTTTCTCCAAGATTTTCTTAATCTCCCGGTTGGACACTTTCGCTTGTCCGTTGGTTTGTGGGTGATAAGAAGTAGCAACCTTATGCAATACCCCATAGCGCTTGAGCAGTGCCTCTACTTTCTTGTTACAGAAGTGGGATCCTTGGTCGCTCACGATTGCTCGTGGCGACCCATAACAGCATACAATGTTGTTTCTAATAAAAGAAATGACGGCGTTGGCGTTATCAAGGCGGGTAGGTATTGCTTCTACCCACTTTGACACGTAGTCAACCGCTAACATAACATATAGATACCCACTTGAGTTGGAAAACGGTCCCATAAAGTCAATGTCCCATACATCAAATATCTCACAGAATAGCATAGGTTACTGAGGCATCTCATCCCTTTGGGATATATTTCCTGATTTCTGACACTGATGGTAAGACACATAGAACCGATTAGCATCCTTGAACAAGGTTGGGCACTAGAATCCACAATCCAACACCTTTTTAGCCATCCTTTGTGGGACAAAGTGGCCACCACATTCGGATGAATGACAAGCTTCAAGAATGGGTTGGATTTTAGATTCCGGGACACATCTTCGAATTACTTGGTCCACTCCCCTCTTCCACAAGTGAGGGTCATCCCAAATGTAGAATTTGGAATCACTCCTTAACTTGTCTCTTTGGTGTTTACAAAAGTTAGGAGGGAAGAGTTTTGCAACCAAGTAGTTCACCATTGGGGCAAACCAAGGAAAGCTATCCGACACAGCATGTAAACTATCCAATGGGAATGAGTAATCGATCGGAAATGGGTCAAATTTTAAATTTTCAAGGCGGCTTAAATGACCCGCAACTAAGTTTTGAGACCTGATATACCCCGATTTCGTGGTTTATCTTGTGCTTATTTTGGAGAATTTTATCACATTTTCCCATATTTATTTAATGAAATAGCATGGTTTAGCAATTCTCCCTTGATTTGTGCTTAAATGTGAAAACATGCTTTTTAGGCCCTAAAATTGATGATTTTAACTCACTTTAATTCCATTCGATGCCTTGATGTGTTTGATGAGTGATTTCAGGTTCATAAGGCAAGTATTGGATGGAAGAAGTGAGGAGAAAAGCATGCAAAGTGGGAGAACTCATGAAGAAATGAAGGAACCGTAAAGCTGTCAAGCCTGACCTCTTCATACTTAAACGACCATAACTTGAGCTACAAAGGTTCAAATGAGACGGTTCTAGTTGTGTTGGAAAGCTAACATCCGGGGCTTCACAATGATATAAAATTTTCTATATATTGCTTCACTTTCAGGGGCGCGCACGCGCCATGTACGCGTGCGCGCCGATGCTGCTCGTGGCCCACTAAAGTGAAATCGCCCCGAGCAATTTCTGAAGCATTTTAGGCCCAATCCAACTCATTTCTGATGCTATTGAACCCAAGGATTGAAGGGGGAATGAACCAAGTAGTGATAGTTTAGTTTTCATCATGTTTTAGGATAGAATTCTAGAGAGAGAGGCTCTCTCCTCTCTCTAGATTTTAGGGTAGTTTTAGTTAATTCTTCTTGGATCCAAGTTATAATTCTTGTTTTGATTTAGTTCTTCCTTTTAATTTCTTGTTATTACATCTCTATTCTTCTAGTTTTACTTGTCATTTTCTTTATTTTGCCATTTTTATGTTTATGAACAATTGTTGGATCTCAATTTTCTTTAATGCAATTTTTATGTTTCTATGTTCTTTTGTGTTGATCTTAGTTGCTATTATTGATTTCTTGCTTATGTTAGTTATAGGTTTCATTAATTCTTGCATTTTTACCATGCTTTTCTTTTATGCCTTCCAAGTGTTTGATAAAATGCTTGGTTGGATTTTAGAGTAGAATTTTATGCTCTTGGCTTGGGAAGGTAACTTAGGAACTCTTGAGTTACTAATGTCCAAGTGATTGACAATTGGGAGCCATTAACGCTAGATCTCACTAATTGATTTGGTGTAGAACTAGGACTTATGGACTTGGATTGACATAGCTCATTTGACTTTCCTTTATTAGTTAGAGGATGACTTAATGGGGTTGATCCTTGCCAATTCTCATGTTGTGGTTAGTGATAAGGATAGAGATCCTTGACCGCCAACCTTTGCCAAGACCTTTGTAGTTGTTAGTTTATTTTCATTGCTATTTATATTTCATGTCTCTTATCCCAAAAATCCCAAAATATCTTCATAGCCAATAATTGAGCATTTCATTGCAATTCCTTGTGAGATGACCCGGAGTCTAAATACTCCGGTCAATTTTCATTTGGGGTTTGTTACATGTGACAACCTAAATTTTTGTATGAAAGGACTATTGTTTGGTTTAGAAACTATACTTTACAACGAGAATTCATTAGTGGAATTCTAGACCACACAAAAGTTCGTTCATCAAAATGGCGCCGTTACCGGGGAGTTGCAATGGTGTTACATTATTGGCTATTGTGAATATTGTGAATATGTTTGCTTTTTGCTTATTTGTTAGTTTTTATTAGCTTTAGGACTTTGTTGCTTATTTTTGTTAGTTTTTATTTCTCTTTACTATTATGAATTCTCATCCTCACTTTGGCTATGAGTTGGCTCAAATTATATTGTAGGAAATGGGAGCTACAATGATAATATGCATAAAGGATGGAACAATCAAAGGTGGGAGGAGCCTCAAAGGATTGATCACCCTTCTTGGCAATAACAACCTCCGGATTCTTATGGGTATAACTCTCATCCTAATGCATATCAATCTAATGGATGTGGTGACCCTTATTGCGATTGTCAACAACCACCACCACATGTCTATGAATCACCCCCTCAACCTATTTTTGAACCACCTTACTCACAAGCCCCGTACCACCAAACACCCCCATATGACCCTAATCCTTATCCACCCTACCAACCACCTTATGAGCCATATGAACCATACATAGAACCACCACAATTCCAACATAATTACTCTCAAAAACCACCTCAATATACACCACCTCCATACCCTTACCAAGATAAACCAACTTCCAATTATGAAACCTCCTTCCCAAACAATGAACCTTCTTTTTCCACACCACCTCCAATGGATGATCCTCTTCAAGAATGTGTTAGTTCTTATATTCAAAGGCAAGAAGAGAACCAAAAGGAGTTTAAGGAGTTAGAAGCCAAGATAGCTATCCTAGCGGAAGCCGTTAGCAATATGGTCTCCTCCCAACTAAGCTTAAGCAACCAAGGCACTCCCATTGACGAATGCAGAGAAGCAATTAAGGAGCCTAGTGAGGGAGTGAGTTTAGAGCTTAAAGGTGAAGAAGAGGAGTTGAAGCAAGGATTTCAACAAGAGGAGGAAGTTAAGATAATTGAGCCAGAAGAAGTGGTTGAAGCCTTTGAAGAGGTTGACCAAGAGATAGATTCAATCATTGAGGAATTCCTATGTACAATTGAATCCTCTCCCATTGGGCTTGACATGGAGATTAAAGAAGAAGATGTACAACCTCTCATGCCCTTGGTGAGCAATGAAAAAGAGATTGAATTGGAAGAGAGCCACCAAGAGGAAGAGGTTGAACTTGAGGAAAGATGTAAAGAGGTGGAAGTAATCATGGAAGAGTACAAAGGAGTGGAACTTGCAAGATCATCGGAACCACCCTTTCCTAAGTCACCATCCAATACAACATTCGAGTGGGTAAAATTCTTATCCCTAAGCTTTAATTTCTCACTTGAATATGGTTTGCTTGAGACGGATGGGCAACTTAGAGCTCTTTGTGGAGTCAAGAGTAGGAGAGAATTGTTTAATGGGTGGAAATACCAATCAAGGTTCCTTATGGTTGGAAACTCAAAGTTTAAGTACAATGGTTGGTATAGTTCTCAACTAAAGGGGTCTAGGAAGATGCTTTGGTGTTCACTTGAGAATTCACAAGCCTTGCCACCCAATTGGAATCATGATGATCAATTTGAAGATGGGTGTCAAAATAAAGTGTGGGATCCCGGATCTCACAAGGAAAATCAACTTTGGGAGCTCATGGTTTGTGAAGAACTCCATCAAAGCTTGAAGATATTAACATTGAAGAATGGAGCTTATTGGAGATTCAAACATTGGTGGATGTTCCAAGATGGATACAAGCACAAGCCACATTGATGAGGAGCTCCTCATAAGTCCAACTTAAGGACAATAAACAAAAGTGCTAGGTGGGAGACACCCCACCATGGTAAACTCTTCCCACACTCTTTTAGATTTGGTTAATAAGTGATTGGAGTTGCCATTATAGGTAGTTTTCTTCTTTTCTATACATTTATACATTTTGTTTCGATGATAGGTTGTAGTAGTGTGTTTTGATTAGTTTAGATTGTTGTTAAAGTAGGTTGCTTGAAATACAAATTTTGTTTGTTTTGTCTTTGAAAATTTTTCGAAAAGTTAAAGATTTTTGTTAAATTTGAATTTTGGTTGATTTAGAATGTTTATAGGTTAGGAGAGTGTTAAATTCTGTTTTTATGTTTCTAAAAAAAAAGGGGGCATCGGCACGCAAGCACGCTGTGCGCGCGCGCGCCGATGTGGTTTCACAACTCCTAGTACTAAAACCCGAGAGTTGGGCCCACTTTATGCCTACTTTGTGCCAGGCGATCCGCGCGTAAGCACGCATGGCGTGCGCGCCGATTGTCCCTGTCACATCCGTGCCCAAGCATGCATGGCGCGTGCGCGCGGATTGTTTTTGCTGCATCCGCGCCCAAGCACGCATGGCGCATATGCGCGGATTTGCACCCTGTTTTTCTCCTTCTCCTTTCTCCTTCTTTCTTCTTTTCTTCTTCTTTCTTTCTATTTTTTTTTCTTTCTCTTCTTCTTCCTCTCTTGAAAATTTTTTTCCTTTAAAAAAAATTAAATTAAAAAAAAAAATAACAATAATAATAATAATAATAATAATAATAATAATAATAATAATAAAAAAATAAAAAGTATATATAAAAAAATATAAAATTTTTTTTTCTTTCTTCTTTTCTTCCATCCTCTTTTATTGCATTTGCTTATTTTCATTTATTGCATTTTAATTTTTTTTATAGCTTGTTCTTATTTTCTTTTCTAAGTTTCTTATTTTAATAATGGTGTTGGATTCTTATATTCAATTGTTGAGAATTTCTTGGTTAATCTTGGTACTTCTTGACTTGTTTGATATTGTTGGGTGATGAAACTTTTAAATCAATGCTTAATCTTGTATGAATCTTACATTCTTTGTGCATTGATATGAATTTCCATGTCTTTCATGACCCACTCTTTCTAGTTGAATGATGCTTTTGAATGCTCTTCATGCTTTGACTTTACTCTTGCATTAAGTGCTAGTTAATATGCCTTTGCTTGAATTGTTTTCTCACTTACATGCGTAGCTAACATGTAGTGAGAACCTTACTCTTATTTGGCATTAGCCCCCGCCTATGTTCTATTTGCTTTGATATCTTTGTTATAGGCTTAATTATCCTTCTTTCTCTTTCCTTTTAGGTTGGCCACCAAGAAGGAAAGGAATGGAAAGCTTCTAAATGGGGCAACAAACAAGTCCACTCGCACAACCTTTTGAAGGAACTCATCAATTGTAGCAACCCGTCCACCTTACTCTTCTTTGCATGCACCGAGGATGGTGCAAATTTTTAAGTGTAGGGAGGTCGTCCGACCGATCTCCATGGGTAACAACTTCCTTTTTCAACACCAATTCTTAATTTTCTTTGGTTAGCTAGTTGTTGCATTGCATGATAGGTTGCATGTTAGTTATAACTTGTACATATTTTACCACTTCTTTTTATGTTAGGACTAATTGGTTAGGGTGATGATTTGTTTTCCAAGAAAAAATATTTTTAGGGCACCCTACCAATTTGAATTTTTTTTTTGTGGCAAACTTGCTTGAAGAATTTATTTTGGAACATGGTTTTTGAGCCCAATGGCATGGTTACATCACATAATCACTTATTTTCATTCTTGTGTGCATTGTTCTCTTTCTATGATTGTAATCTTTGATTTGTTTGATTCTTTATGTCCATTATTCCATGTATACATGCATTTATATGATTGAGGCCATCATTTCATTTAGCTCACTTACCCAAATAGTCTACCTTTCATCAACCATTGTTAGCCAAATTTGAGCCTATTGAATCCCTTTTGTTCTTAATTATAGCACATCACTACCCCTAAGTGAAAAATAATAAACGTCCTTAATTTGGATCTTTGATTAGCTTAGGCTAGTGAGGGTGTGTATCATTTGGATATGGGAAACTTGGGACATTGGTTGAGAGAAAAGTATGTTCTTGTGTTTCTATTGAAGATTTTTGGGAATTGGATACATATTCATGCACTATATGTAAAACCATATGCATTGATACATTTGTATATACTTTAAAAAAAAATTATAAAAATGATAACGAAAAAAAACATATATATATATATATAAAAGAAAAAAATAGAAAAAGAAAAAAGAGAAAAAGAAATAAAAAGGGGACAAAAATTCTCCAAAGTAAAGTTCAATAAAAAATCAATGCATATGGAATGTTAATTAAAGAGAATGCATGAATATGTGAAAAAGTGGGAATCATGGGTAGCTAGGTTGTGTATTAGAATTGTATAGGTTGTTACATGTGTTAGGTGAGAGCTTAGACTAATCAAAGATACAAATTTCAAGCTCACTTGATCATATGCATCCTTACCTTTACCCTAGCCCCATTACAACCTATGAATAAGTCCTCATGATGAATGTATGCATGTATTGAATAATTGTTGATTGTTACATGAAAAACAAATCATGGAAAGCATGATTAGAAGAGAATTGAGTGATAGACCCTATACACTTGAGCGATTAGAGCGGATACACTTCCGGTGAGGGTTCGATGCTCAATTCCTTGTTCCCGGCTTTCATGAGGGTTCTTCTTGCAAGTCTATTTGTACTTTATTTTGATATTCAAATTGGTAGGATTCATGAATCATCATACTACTTAGCCCTACATGTGCATATGTGTTCTTGGAGATTGATTTGCTTTTAACCAAGAAGGTAGAATCATTTTGCATTTAGTTGCATGCAATTAGATAGGTTTATATAGTTTATTTGCATTGAATAAATGTTCATACCCTTTTCTTGTCCTTCTTTATTCTTAGCATGAGGACATGCTTGATTTAAGTGTGGAGAGATTTGATAAACCCCGATTTTGCCGTTTATCTTGTGCTTATTTTGGAGGATTTTATCACCTTTTTCCCACATTTATTCAATGAAATAGCATGGTTTTGCAATTCTCCCTTGATTTGTGCTTAAATGTGAAAACATGCTTTTTAGGCCCTAAAATTAATGATTTTAACTCACTTTAATTACATTCGATGCCTTGATGTGTTTGATGAGTGATTTCAGGTTCATAAGGCAAGTATTGGATGGAAGAAGTGAGGAGAAAAGCATGCAAAGTGGGAGAACTCATGAAGAAATGAAGGAACCGTAAAGCTGTCAAGCCTGACCTCTTCGCACTCAAACTACCATAACTTGAGCTACAGAGATCCAAATGAGGCGGTTTCAGTTGAGTTGGAAAGCTAACATCTGGGGCTTCACAATGATATAAAATTTTCCATATGTTGCTTCACATTCAGGGGCGCGCACGTGCCATGTACGCATGCGCGCCGATGCTGCTCGTGGCCCACTAAAGTAAAATCGCCCCCAGCGATTTCTGAAGCATTTTGGGCCCAATCCAACTCATTTCTGATGCTATTGAACCCAAGGATTGAAGGGGGAATGAACCAAGTAGTGATAGTTTAGTTTTCATCATGTTTTAGGATAGAATTCTAGAGAGAAAGGCTCTCTCCTCTCTCTAGATTTTAGGGTAGTTTTAGTTAATTCTTCTTGGATCCAAGTTATAATTCTTGTTTTGATTTAGTTCTTCCTTTTAATTTCTTGTTATTACATCTCTATTCTTCTATTTTTACTTGTCATTTCCTTTATTTTTCCATTTTTATGTTTATGAACAATTGTTGGATCTCAATTTTCTTTAATGCAATTTTTATGTTTCTATGTTCTTTTGTGTTGATCTTAGTTGCTATTATTGATTTCATGCTTATGTTAGTTATGGGTTTCATTAATTCTTGCATTTTTACCATGCTTTTCTTTTATGCCTTCCAAGTGTTTGAGAAAATGCTTGGTTGGATTTTAGAGTAGAATTTTATGCTCTTAGCTTGGGAAGATAACTTAGGAACTCTTGAGTTACTAATGTCCAAGTGATTGACGATTGGGAGCCATTAATGCTAAATCTCACTAATTGATTTGGTGTAGAACTAAGACTTATTGACTTAGATTGACATAGCTCATTTGACTTTTCTTTATTAGTTAGAGGATGACTTAATGGGGTTGATCCTTGCCAATTCTCATGTTGTGGTTAGTGATAAGGATAGAGATCCTTGACCACCAACCTTTGCCAAGACCTTTGTAGTTGTTAATTTATTTTCATTGCTATTTACATTTCATGTCTCTTATCCCAAAAACCCCAAAATATCTTCATAGCCAATAATTGAGCATTTCATTGCAATTCCTTGTGAGACGAGCCGGAGTCTAAATACTCCGGTTAATTTTCATTTGGGGTTTGTTACATGTGACAACCTAAATTTTTTTATGAAAGGACTATTTTTTTGGTTTAGAAACTATACTTTACAATGAGAATTCATTAGTGGAATTCTAGACCATACAAAAGTTCGTTCATCAAGACCCATTCTGGTCCCTAATCTCAATGTCAAATTCTTGCAAAAGCAAGATCCAATATATGAGTCTAGGTTTTTGACGAAAGGATTCTTGCCAGTAACGAATTTTATAAAAATAATCACGTTGTAAGTATAGTTTCTAAACCAACAAAGAATCATTTCGTACAAAAGTTTTGGTTGTCACAAGTAACAAAATCCAATAAAATATATAACCGAAGAATTTCAACCTCGGGTTATTTTCTCAAGATAAATTATTGGTTATGGAATAGGGTATATTTTTGGGTTTTTGAATAATGAACAGGAAAATAAATTGGCAAGGAAGTATTCTTAATTATCATGAACACCATTGCAAGGTATAAGAACTGGAAATCCCATCCTAGTTATCCTTATCAGGTGTGATGAGAATTGTTTATTGCTCCTACTTAGTTAACCCTTACTAAATAAAGGAAAGTCAAGTGGATTAATCAATTTGATCCTCAAGTCCTAGTCAACTCCTGTGGAAAGACTAGCTTTAGAGGGATCCAAATCAATAAGCGAATTCCAATTTTCCATCAACAGTTGAGTTTGATAACTCAAGTGTCACCAATTACTCAACCAAAGCAAAGGGGGAAATCTAAATTAAATTGGAAGCATCAATAACATAAATAGAAGAAAAGCAATCATAAATTTGAAATACCTCAATGTGTATTAATTAAGAAAATCATTCCTAACATGGAATTCATAAACCAATATTGGAAAAATAAACCATTTAAAGTAATAGAATAAATAAAAGTAGAAGAGAAATTAAATTAAAGGAACATTGAACCTGGAATGGAGAAAACGAAGAAATTCTAATCCTAAAATCTAAGAGAGAGGAAAGAGCCTCTCTCTATAGAAACTACATCTAAAATCTAAAATTATGAATTATGAAAGTTGTATCCATAAATGAATGGATTCCCCCACTTTATAGCCTCTAATCTGTGTGTTCTAGGCCGAAAACTGGGTCAAAAATAGCCCAGAAATCGCCCCCAGTGATTTCTGGTACGTCCACCACGCGGCAAAGTCACGTGTTAGCGTCGTCCACGCGTCCGCGCGGGTTGAGTTTTTGCCAGGCCAGGCGTGCACGTGATCCACGCGTGCGTATCACCTATCCTTGGAAAAGCTATGGCAAATTATATATCGTTGCGAAGCCCTGAATGTTAGTTTTCCAACGCAACTTAAACCGTGTCATTTGGACCTCTGTAGCTCAAGTTATGGTCGATTTAGTACCAAGAGGTCAGGCTGGACAACTTTAGCAGTTCCTTCAGTTTCTCGTATTCCTTCCACTTTTGCATGTGTCCTTTCCATCCTCCAAGTCATTCTTGCCCTATAAACCCTGAAATCACTTAACACACATATCACGGCATTGAATGGTAATAAGAGGGGATTAAACATAGCAAATTTAAGAACAAAGAAACATGTTTTCAATCATAGCACAAAATCAGGAAGGAAATTGTAAAACATGCGAATTATACGAATAAGTGTGAGTTTAGTGGATAAAATCCACTCAATTAAGCACACGATGTACCACGAAATAGTGGTGCATGAAATCTCCCCACACTTAAATGTTAGCATGTCCTCATGCTAAGCTCAAGAGAAGCTATAAAGAATGAATGGGGAAAGTATGAAATGCAACCTATCTATATGAATGCAACTACATGCAAAAATATTTCTACCTACTTGGTTAAAAGTAAACAAATCTTTTAAGAACAAATATGAACTGGATTTCACTAATTCAAATCACAAAATAAAGTACAAGTAAACTTGCAGAAGAAAATAGCTGATGAAAGCCGGGAACAAAGAATCGAGCATCGAACCCTCATCGGAAGTGTATACACTCTAATCACTCATGTGTTTAAGGTTCGATTCTCTCAATTCTCTACTAACCTTGCTTTCTAAGGCTTGCTTTTCTTCTACCAATCAACACAAATTTGATGCACAAATACACATATCAAGAGGTCTTTTAAGGGTTGTAATGGAGTTAGGGTCAAGGTAGGATTTTATTTGGTCAAGTGGACCAAAATCTGAATCCTTAATTAACCTAAACTTCTCCCACCTAAATTAAGACAATCCATGTAATCAAAATACAAAATCTAACTATCCATTAACCATATTTTCCACATATTCATGCATCCTAATTTTGAGTATAATACATATGCATTGTTATCACCATTTACTTTGGGGCGTTTTGTCCCCTTTTATTATTTGCTATTTTTCTTTTCTTTCTCTCCTTTATTTTTTTCTTTTTTTTTATTTTTTATTTTTTTATTGTATTTATATATATGCCTATTTTTTTTCTTTTGCATATGATTAAATTATTGAATGCATGAATATGTCCTAAACATTTCTTTCACATTTTCATAAAGATATATAACACCCAATTCTCAAACCAAATGCTTTCATTCCCAATTTCTCCACACTTAATTCGTGAGCACTCTTACTAGTCTAAGCTAACCAAGGATTCAAATTAAGGACATTAGTGTTTTTTGCTTAGAGTTAATGATGTGCTAAAGTAAAGAATAAAGGGGTAAAATAGGATCAAAATTGGTTTGTAAGGGATAATGAAAGGGTAAGGCCATATGGGTATGTAAGCTCAGTGAAACAAAGGCCTCAATCATATAAGTGCATGCATACATCAAACCATGGAAATATAGAATTAAGCAAGACAAAGATCACAATTTTAGAGAGAAAAATACACACTAAAACAGAATATTGGTTAATAAAATGCAACCAATCAAATAAGCTCAAAATCTCACTGGTTTTGTGTGTTCGAGCTCTAGACCATGTTCCAGTATAATATTTCTTCAAACAAGCTCAATAAAAATTTTAATTCAAATTAGTGAAATACTCTAAAAAGTTTCTTGAAAAAGAAATTATTACTTTAACCAAGTAGTGGTAAAATATGCACAAAATCAAACAAATAAGCAATCAAACATGCAAATGCAACAATTAACAAACAAAGAAAATAAAACATTGGTGTTGAGAAGGAAATAACTAACCTATGGAGATCGGTATCGACCTCCCACACTTAAAGATTGCACCGTCCTCGGTGCATGCTGAGATGTGCAAGTGGACGGGTTGCTCCAACTGACGCTTTTCTCCAAAAATTGTGCAGGTGGACTTGTCTGTTGCCCCATATAGAAGTTCTTTTCCTTTCCTTTTCCGGTGGCCATCCTAAAAGAAGAGGAAAAGAAGAAAAGTAACCCAGAAACAAAGATAGAAAATGAATAAAATATGGGTGTTAATGCCAAATAATAAGGGTCTCAATTACATGGTAGCTACAACATGCAAGTGAGAAAATAATAGAAGCACATGGCATACCAGTGGTGCAAAAATTGCAACAATGGGGGAGAGAGTGTGGGTAATGAAAAGACAATATAAATTCATGTCAATGCAAAAGGAGTACAATTATCATAAAAGATTAGCATTGACATATAAATAATATTACCCAATAATGGAAACAAGTCACGAAGCACCAAAAGAAAGCAATAGAAATGCAACAGTGGAATAAGAACATCAACACCAATAGAAAAATAATAAATATAGAAAAGAAAATAAAAACATGCATACAGTTAAAATGCAATGAATGAAAATATGCAAATAGATTAAGTAAAATAGAATGAAAGAGAATAAGGAAGAGAAGTTTAAAAAGATGAAGAAAAAAAAAAGTAAGAAAGAAGGAAGAAAGAAAGAGAAAAGAGAGAAGAAAGGAGAAGGAAATTAAAAACGGGATGCGACGCGCGGGCACAGGGCACGCGTGCGCGTGAGAACTGTATTCGCCATGTGATGCGTACGCGTAGCCCACGCGTACACGTGGGTGGTCTTGGAAGCAAAAGGACGCACACGCGTCAGGGACGCATTCGCATGGAATAATTTTTGTGCCTCTAGCACAGTTCCATCGTAAGGTAGCACAACTTTTGGCCTGACACCTCTTTACGCCGATTTGTAGGGTCACGCGTACGCGTGGGTGATGCATATGCGTGGAAGGCTGATTTTGCAATTGACATGGATGCGTCGAGGACGCGCACGCATGGGCGTTGTTTGTGCCTAAATCACGCCTCTAGCCACGCTCCCGCGCAACTCTCTGTTACGTTCTTCCTTGTCTCGCATGCACATATGACGTGTACGCGTCAGCGACTCTTGCGCGTCGCGTGCATTTTTTTAATGCAATATGCAGATGCAAATGCAGAATGCAGGTGAATATGCAGAAATTATGAATGAACACTAGTTAAAAAAATAAAATAAAATAAGATTAAGAATAAAAAAAGGAATGATTATACCATGGTGGGTTGTCTCCCACATAGCACTTTTAGTTAGAGTACTTAAGTTGGACATTTGGTGAGTTTCCTGTCATGGTGGCTTATGCTTGAACTCATCCAGGAATCCCCACCAGTGTTTGTAATTCCAGTAGCCTCCGTGATCCCACACTAGTTGCATAAAGCCTTCAAGCAAGTTAAAGCAAGTGACAAGGCCCCAAGAGTGTTGATTGCTAGACTGAATTTCGGGGTCTCAAACCTTGCTTTTGCACCCATCTTCTTGTTGACCAACTTTGTTCCAACCGGGTGGCAAGCAATCTAAATTCTCAATGAAGTACCCAAACGACTTCCTAGACCCATTCAATCGAGCTCTACACCAATCCTTGCACTTCAACTTGGAGCGTGCAACTGTATTGAACCTTTCAGGGCAACTCCTACCACTAACTATTTTCCTCTTACTCTTAACGCCACAAAGAGCTCTAAGTTGACCATCTGTTTCAAGTAAACCATATTCAAGTGGGATGAGAAAGCTAAGGGATATGAATTTTACCCACTTGAATATTGTGAAGGATGATGGTGACTTAGGCGGAGAGGTCTCCAACAACTTTGGCAAGGTGATTTCAAGCTCCACTCCTTTGTGCTCTTCTTTGACAACTTCCACCTCTTTGCAAGCTTCTTTAATTTCAACCTCTTCCTCTTGGTAGCTTTCTGATGCACATAAACTAGTTATGCTACGATTAGGAAATTGCACGATCGGCAAAATTCCTTCCGGCAAGTGCACCGGTTATCGTCGTCAAGTAAAAACTCACAATAGAGTGAGGTCGAATCCCACAAGGATTGGTTGAGTGAGCAATTCGGATTAGAAGTGTGTTCTAGTTGAGCGGAATCAAGATTTGAGATGAGAATTGCGGAATGTAAAATTGGCGGGAAAAGTAAATGACAAGAAAATTAAATGGCTGAATCTTAAATTGCATGAATTAAAGAGCAGAATGTAAATTGCTGAAATTAAAAGGGAATGGGGGTGATTGCAAGAATTGAATTGCAGAATGTAAAGAGAAAGTGGAAATCAGAAATGGGGAATTCATTGGGTTTAGGAGATATTGAAATCTCCGAATCAAAACATGTATATCTCTTCCTCAACCAATGCATTCATTGAATTTTGCTTGGCAATCTTATATGATTGGATCCCAATTCCTTGGCTCACCAATGCTCTCTAAAAACAAACAAATTCCCAATCCCTTGGTTTAAATGTTCATAAGAAGAGATGATGCTTGATCACTGATTATACCACACAATTTCATGAACCACAATTTGGTAGGATTACATGTCACAATATCCATCCAAACCCCAATCCAATCCACTGTGAGAAAGCTTCTCTAGCATGAATCCTTCATTCCTTTCCCAAGGCTCCGAAGGATTCCAAGTATGAGTAGTTTCTTTCCCAAGACAACTACTCAATGGAATTAGATCGAGAAGCTTTCTAACAAAATTCAAGAGAAAAGATTGAAGAAGAAGATAAACTATTATTGATTCATTGAATTACAATAGAGCTCCCTAACCCAATGAAAGGGGGTTTAGTGAATCATAGCTCTGAATTCAATTACAAAGAAAAGGAAAACTAGCCAAAAGTCAAAGTAAAAGTTCCCCATCAGGGGCTGGATTCCCCTTCCAACTTAACTTCTATCCTATTTATACACTTTCTATATTGAGCTTCAGTTGTGCTTCTTGGGCTTTGAGGCCTCTCCTTGCTTTCCTTTTGCCTTGGGTTTATGATCCATAATCTTGATGAGGTTGTTGATCCAAATCCTGTAACATTTATTGAGCCAACTTAGTGATAATCAAATAATGACACATGACTCAATAAATTGAGATTTCAAACTCATCAATCCTTCAGGCCCAATCCCATAAACCATGATATTCAATTGGGTTTCATACCAAAGTAAGTTTAAGTTAATAATTGTGCTCAAAGACTAACTTAAATCACAATATTTTTGGCCCAGAAACCTTTTTCAAGAGTGGCGTTTAAGTTGTAGTTTAAGCTTAAACTGCAACTTAAACGCCAGACACTTCCAGTGAGGCCATTTGTAGAAGCACGTTTAAGCTTCAGTTAAGGTTAAACTGAAGCTTAAACGTGGAAATGGAAGAAGGTAGCCCTGGAGAGTCATGTAGTCGAACACGTTTAAGCTTCAGTTTAAGGTTAAACTGAAGCTTAAACGTGGAGATAGGAAGGGCAGCCCTGGAGGTCGAACACGTTTAACCTCCAGTTTGAGGTCAAACTGGAGGTTAAACGTGGAAAAGGGTGGAGGCATACTGGAGGTCGAACACGTTTAACCTCCAGTTTGAGGTCAAACTGGAGGTTAAACGTGGAAGCTTAGAATGGTGGCCCTGGAGGTGTCGAACACGTTTAACCTCCAGTTTGAGGTCAAACTGGAGGTTAAACGTGGAGATGGAGAGAGCAACCCTGGAGTAGAAAAGCTATCGAACACGTTTAAGCTCCAGTTTGAGTCAAACTGGAGCTTAAACGTGGAGTGGCTCCCTGGTACTCTTCCTGGTTCTGGCGTTTAACCTCCAGTTTGAGGTCAAACTGGAGGTTAAACGTGGAACTCCTCCCTGGGTGGCATACTCATTCTGGCGTTTAACCTCCAGTTTGAGGTCAAACTGGAGGTTAAACGTGGAATGCTCCTTAAGTGAGGCTTTTCATTCTGGCGTTTAACCTCCAGTTTGAGGTCAAACTGGAGGTTAAACTTCAATCCCAGCATTTCTTATCCTTCATGATTTTGGCGTTTAAGCTCCAGTTTAGGCTTAAACTGGAACTTAAACTCCACATGTGATATTCAAGCTTCCTTTGTTGATTTTGTTGCTTCCTTGCTTAGCCTCTTCTTCCCTGAAATCATCCAAACAATTGCATCAAAGTCTTGCAAAATTTCATGAGAAATCTTTCATTCATAGCATTTAAGTAATATAACTAAAACTCATGGAATTTGCATCAAAATCATATTGTTTGGATGGTTCATTACTTTGTTCTTCATATAACCATTTTTGGTTACTTTAAGCTCAAGAAAATGCATAAAACAACTAAAACTAACAGAAAAATGCTAGTGAAACTAGCCTATGATGCCTTGGCATCACAACACCAAACTTAATACTTGCTTGTCCCTAAGCAAGTCCTGAGTTAATTGAGAAGAAAGTATGAAACAGAAAGCAATTACATTGGCTATATTAGCAAGCATTTGAAGTTCATCAGAAGGGTTTTATGCAGAAAGTTGCAGCATCACTTTTTCATACTTATCAGGTAGGATTATCACTTTTTCATTGCATCCATCAAAAATTGCTATGGCCTCTTGTTATTCTTATGTCTTTGGCACTTTTCTCTTCTTTGTTTTTCTTTTCTTTTTCTTAGAGCTTCTTTTGCTCCTTGTTTGCTTAGTGTCATGTGTTGCACAAGCCTTTGGCATTTTCTTTTTCTTATCAGTGCACTACACATATCCACCTTAGGCATTTTAGTTCACATTTCTTCTTGAGACATTGGTGCCCAGCACCTCTTTGTGTGACTAAATGTTTTGTATTTAGGTTGCTCTTGATAGTGGACTTTTGGTTGATAATCCCGGGTTAGTTAACCCAAGTTACCAAGTGTTGAAACACTCCTCAGAACCTATTCATCCAAGCATATCCTTAATACATAAACACCACAGGCATTTGTCTCAGAAGTTCAAACCATTGGTACCTAGCTTATTTTCTCAATTTTTTTGCTTTTTGGTTGCCTTTTTCCGTGGCTTTTTCTTTTTCTTTTTCTTTCTTTTTCATGGCCAAAGACATTTATTCATCAAGATCCATAGACAATGTTCACTTTCTACATGAAAAATGATAATTCTACACTCTAATTTTTAGTGATCTGACTAAACAATCAAGCATGCATACCACCACTTAATTCTACTTGATTTGTCACTAATTTAGCCAAGTTACTTTTGTTCAAACTTTTCTTTTATTTTTGGAAACAGAACAAGCATGGCACGCACTTGTTTAAGAAGGTGAAGTTATATCCAAACATCTAGGCATTCACTTTATTCAAAGCAATTAACAAAAAAAAAACTACACATTCCAGAAAGATTCAACATTTACAGTTTAAACAAGAACACGCATGCTTTTGTTTGCCCTTTTTAAAGAATTATCAAGGAACAATATCACCTTGTGAAATTCCTTGTTTTCTCTTTGTTGTCAGGAAACACTTTGATTTCTCCTTCTTCTTCCTGAATGTTGCTTCATGCTTTAAGGTTCTTGTTTCCTTTCCTGCAAAGAGTAATGAAGTTGCTTGCTTCTCAAGCACTTGAGTGGTTAGCTCAACTATGTGTGGGTAAGTATCAGATTCTTAAGTTGGTGTGTGAACACCAAACTTAGTCTCCCACTTACTTCTCTCTGTTCTTTGAATCCTTGAGTTATCTTGGAATGATGTTGCTACTAAGGGTTTTAAGCATTTCTGTGACTGCTTAGAATAGTTGTTCCTTTCATATAATTCAAAGGTTGTTGTGTTCAGTTGATCTTTATGGTGGAACACCAAACTTAGAGTCACACATTCCCCTTTGACTTATTGATCCATGAATTCATTGTTTGGTGTGAAACACCAAACTTAATTCTTTGCAATGCACAGAAACTACTTTACCCTTTTTATTGAAACAAATAAAAGAAACAGCAAAAGGGTATTACCTCAGGTTGGGTTGCCTCCCAACAAGCGCTTGTTTAACGTCATTAGCTTGACGGTCAGCTTCCTCAGTTGAGGTGATATTTAATTTTGTCCTTCTCCTCCACATCTCCCAAGTAATGTTTGAGTCTTTGACCGTTAACAATGAAGGTTCGTTGTGACTTTTCTTCCATGATTTCTACTTGTCCATAATTGGAGACCTTGGTGACAAGGAATGGTCCAGACCACCTTGATTTTAGCTTCCCTGGAAATAGCTTCAGCCTAGAATTGTAGAGCAATACTTTTTGCCCTTCTTCAAATTTCCTTGGGGCTATGTTGCTGTCATGCTTCTTCTTTGCTCTTTCTTTGTAAATTTTGGCATTCTCATAAGCTTCCGCTCTGAATTCTTCCAACTCTTGAATTTGCAACATCCTTCTTTCTCCAGCGGCTTTGTTGTCCAAGTTCAGACGTTTCAAGGCCCAGTATGCCTTGTGCTCCAACTCCAGTGGCAGATGGCAAGCTTTTCCATATACTAGTTGGTAAGGAGACATTCCAATTGGTGTTTTGAAAGCTGTCCTATATGCCCAAAGAGCATCATCTAGCTTAATCGACCAGTCCTTTCTTGAAGTTCCCACAGTTTTTTCCAGGATTCTTTTGAGTTCTCTGTTAGATATTTCGGCTTGCCCACTTGTCTGTGGATGGTATGGTGTGGCTACCCTGTGTTTGACTCCATATTTTAGGAGCAATGCCTCTAATGGTTTGTTGCAAAAGTGGCTTCCTCCATCACTGATGATTGCTCTTGGAACCCCAAAACGGCAAAAAATGTGTTTTCTGAGGAAGTTCATGACTACCTTATTATCATTGGTTGGAGTTGCTATTGCTTCAACCCATTTGGAGACATAATCTACTGCCACAAGAATGTAATTATTTGAGTATGAGGAGGGAAATGGTCCCATGAAATCTATCCCCCATACATCAAACAATTCAAGTTCCAGAATGAATTGTTGTGGCATTTCATTTCTTCTTGGCAGGTTCCCAGCTTTCTGGCATTCATGGCAGTGCTTCACTAATTCCTTTGCATCTTTGAAGATAGTAGGCCAATAAAAACCACACTGCAACACCTTAGCTGCTGTTCTTTCCCCTGCAAAGTGCCCTCCATAAGTGGAGCCATGGCAGTCCCATAAAACTTCCCTTCCTTCTTCCTCGGATATGCATCTTCTGAGTATGCCATCGGAACATTTTTTGAACAAGTATGGTTCGTCCCAGATGAAGTATTTGGCATCATTTACCAATTTCTTCCTTTGATGTTTGTTAAATTCCAAAGGTAAACTCCCAGTGGCCTTGAAGTTTGCTATGTCTGCAAACCAGGGTGCTTTGTGAATTATCATGAGTTGTTCATCAGGAAAGCACTCATTTACATGTGTGCTTTGTGTGCTTCCTTCTTCACATGGTATCCTTGATAAATGATCTGCCACCTTGTTCTCTACACCCTTCTTGTCTTTGATTTCAATGTCAAATTCCTGCAACAAAAGAACCCATCTAATAAGTCTCGGTTTAGATTCTTGTTTGGCAAGTAAATATTTTAAAGCTGAATGATCAGTGAAGACAATGACTTTAGATCCAATGAGATAAGATCTAAATTTTTCAAATGCAAAGACTATTGCCAAGAGTTCTTTTTCAGTGGTTGTGTAATTCCTTTGGTTAGCATTCAAGACTTTACTGGCATAATAAATCACATGTACCAAATTGTCTTTCCTTTGTCCTAACACTGCCCCAATAGCAAGGTCTGATGCATCACACATCAGTTCAAACGGTAAGTTCCAATCAGGTGGGGCAATGATAGGTGCAGAGGAAAGTTTTTGCTTCAAAAGTTCATAGGCTAGCATGCAATTTTTATCAAATACAAAGGGTGTATCAGAGACAAGCAAGTTACTCAAAGGTTTGGCTATTTTAGAAAAGTCTCTAATAAACCTTCTGTAAAAACCAGCGTGTCCCAAAAAGCTCCTAACTGCCTTGACATTACTTGGTGGAGGTAGTTTTTCAATGATTTCCACCTTAGCTCTGTCCACCTCCATGCCTCTATTAGAGATTTTGTGGCCAAGGACTATTCCTTCTGTGACCATGAAATGACACTTTTCCCAGTTTAATACTAGGTTAGTCTCTTGGCACCTCTTAAGCACCAAGGCAAGGTGGTGTAGGCAGCTGGGAAAAGAATCCCCAAACACAGAAAAATCGTCCATGAAGACCTCAATAAATTTTTCAATCATGTCCGAAAAGATGGACAGCATGCATCTTTGGAAAGTGGCAGGTGCATTACACAATCCAAAGGGCATGCGTCTATAAGCAAAAACTCCATATGGACAAACAAATGATGTTTTCTCTTGATCACTAGGATCAACTACTATTTGGTTGTAGCCCGAATATCCATCCAAGAAGCAATAGTAAGCATGTCCGGCAAGCCTTTCAAGCATCTGATCCATGAATGGGAGTGGGAAATGATCTTTTCTGGTGGCTTCATTGAGTTTCCTGTAGTCTATGCACATCCTCCACCCAGTAACGGTTCTTGTGGGTATGAGTTCGTTCTTCTCATTTGGAACCACAGTTATGCCACCTTTCTTGGGAACTACATGGATGGGACTAACCCATGGGCTATCAGAAATGGGGTATATTACCCCTGCCTGCCATAACTTCCTCACTTCCTTTTGTACCACTTCTTTCATGACGGGATTCAATCTTCTCTGAGCTTGAATGGAGGGTCTAGCATCTTCTTCTAACAAGATTTTATGCATGCATATGGATGAACTTATCCCCTTCAAATCAGCTAGGGTCCATCCAATGGCATCTTGATGAGTTTGCAGCACCTTGATCAATTCTTCTTCCTGTTCTTGGCTCAAGGCCGAGCTAATGATAACAGGGTGACTCTCATCACTACCCAAGTATGCATACTTGAGATTAGGGGGCAATGCTTTGAGCTCAGGTTTTGGTGCTTCCTTTTCTTCTTTCACTTTCTCTGGCCTGCTTAGCATGGTTGTGTCAGCACCCTTGATATCACTAACTTCAATATCCTTGGTGAACTCCTCCTCTGCCACTTCCTTTATTGTTTCCTCAAAAGTTTCTTGTACTGCAATGTCCACTACATCAACCCTCATGCATTCCCTTAGTGATTCTGATGGATAGCTCATTGCCTTGAATACATTAAACACCAATTTCTCATCATGGAGTCTAAGAGTGAGTTCGCCCTTTTGTACATCTATGATGGCTCCAGCAGTCGCTAGGAAGGGTCTTCCCAGAATTATTGAAGCTTTGGCTTCTTCCTCCATATCTAACACCACAAAATCAGCAGGAAATATAAATTCTCCCACTTTCACCAACAAATCCTCAACTATCCCATGAGGGAATTTAAAAGTTCGATCTGCCAATTGGAGGGCCATTCTTGTTGGTTTGGCTTCCTCAATCTTCATTCTTCTCATCATTGTTAGCGACATCAAATTGATGCTGGCCCCTAAGTCACACAAGGCCTTCTCCACCATGACTTCTCCTATGATGCAGGGGATTTGGAAACTGCCTGGGTCCTTCAATTTCTGAGGCAATTTGTGCTGAATGATGGCACTGCATTCTTCAGTTAACAACACAGTTTCCTCATTTCTCCAGCTTCTCTTCTTGGTCATCAATTCTTTTAAGAATTTTGCATAGAGTGGCATTTGCTCTATTGCCTCAGCAAAGAGAATGTTGATTTGAAGCTTCTTGAAAATCTCCAAGAACCTGGAGAATTGGCCATCCTTTTCACTTTTCATCAAACGTTGAGGATAAGGTGCTTTAGGTGTGTAAGGCTTCAAGACCTCTTTTTCTTTTTCTTTTGTTGCAAACGGTGTAACAGATTGTCCTTGTTCTTTGTCTTTCACATTTTCCTTTGCTTCATCCTCTGTGGTTTCCCTTGAAATCTCCTTTAGATTCTTTCCACTTCTGAGGGTTATGGCCTTACATTCCTCCCTTGCAATAGCCTTGGCAGCATGAGAACCGCTTGTCCCAGGGGCATGCTTAGTCAAATACAAAATTTGATTTTCTAGCTTCTGGATGGCAGCTCCTTGGTTTTGCAAGTTAGAATTTACTTCTTCCTTAAAAGCTTTCAATTCAATTATGTCTTGGCTCATGGTTGCAAGCATTCCTTCTATCTGGTTTAATTGATCTTGAAATTGTTGGTTCGGATTAGGTTGGGTATGTTGATTATTTTGGCCATGATATGATGATTGGGGGTAAGTGTTTTGTGTGGCTTGGTATGATCTTTGGTTGGAGTTTTGGTATGTGGAATTGTTTTGTTGGTTGTGGTTGTAAGGTTTGTGGTTTTGTGGTTGGGTTTGTTGGTTTCCCCACCCAAAGTTTGGGTGGTTTCTCCAGCCTGGGTTGTAAGTGTTGGAGTGTGGATCATATGATTGCCTTTGTTGGTTTCCCACATAGTTAACCTCATCCCAATCACCTCCTTCAATGCCTACCTCCTCTTGATCTTGTGTGTGTATTGCAGCTACTTGCTTTGTTTCTAATTGCCTGGTAAGCTCTGCTAGTTGCTTGGCAAACACCTTGTTTTGGGCTAGAATTGTATCAACATGGTTCAGCTCCATGACTCCCTTAGTGTTGTGCCTTTCTGATGCATAGTAGTACTCATTCTCAGCCACTGTCTCGATCACTTCAATGGCTTCTTCCACAGTCTTTTTCCTGTTCAATGAACCTCCTGATGAATGGTCTACAGCCTTCCTTGATTCATAAGAGAGCCCATCATAGAAGATGTGCAGTTGCACCCAATCATGGAACATGTTTGGTGGGCATTTCCTTGTCAAGTCCTTGAATCTCTCCCATGCCTCGTAGAGAGTTTCACCATCTTGTTGTCTAAAAGTCTGAACCTCAGATCGAAGCCTATTGACCTTTTGTGGAGGGTAGAAACGTGCCAGAAACTTGCTTTCCACCTCATCCCATGTTGTTAGACTCCCCCTTGGGAATGATTCCAGCCACTTAGCTGCTTTGTACCTAAGTGAAAATGGAAACAAGAGCAGTTTATAGGCATCTTCCTGGACTCCATTGGACTTCACAGTGTCACAAATTCTCAGGAATTTTGTGAGATGTGATGAGATATTTTGATGAGAAACGAATTTCTACCAAAACACCCAAAACTAACCGGCAAGTGTACCGGGTCGTATCAAGTAATAAAAACTCACGGAAGTGAGGTCGATCCCACAGGGATTGAAGGATTGAGCAATTTTAGTTTAGTGGTTGATTTAGTCAAGCGAATCAAGTGTTGGTTGGGTGATTTGTGATTTGCAGAATGTAAATTGCATGAAATTAAAGAGAGCGGGAAAGTAAATTGCTGAAACTTAAAGGACAAGAAATTAAATGACAGAAACTTAAAGTGCAAGAAATGTAAATTGCAGAATCTTAAAGTGCAAGAAATGTAAATTGCTTGAAAAGTAAAGGGGATTGGGATGAGGATTTGCAGAATTTAAACAAGGGAAAACTAAATTGCATCAAACAGAAGAGGAAAAGGGAGTTGGGATTGAACCGGATCTTATAACAGCAAAGTAAATGAACAATGAAAGCATTAAACAGAGAATTGAAATGAGAATTTAGATCTCAGGACCCAGAGACTAGAAAACCAAGTCTAGATCTCAATGCCTTCCTAGATCCCACAAGAACAATAGCAAGGAAATTGTAAATTGCAAAGAAAAGAGATGAAGATCAAGTAACAGAAACAGAAATGCTAATTCAATTAACAGTAAAGGAAACAGAGAGATCCAAGATTGAGATTGAAACAGAATTTCTTCAATTCTCCAATCCAAGATCCAAGACAAAAGTCAAATGAAATTGAAAGCAATGAAAGCAAGAAATTAAAGTTCACTCAAGTTCAAAAGCTCTTCGAAAACTATTATGAAAATTCTAAAAGGAAAGCTCCAAAAGAAAACTCTCCAGCAAAAAGCTCCCCAAACAAATTGAATTCTATCCTATTTATACACTTTCCAAAATGATCTTCAAGCCTTGAGTTGGGCCTTTGTTCTTGGTGGAATTGGGTTGAAAGAGGCCTTGGTTGATTGCTCTTGAAGATTGAAGAAGAACCGAAGTGAACCAATTGAACCGGAAATGGAGTTAGCCAACGTTGGTCTTCAACGTTAGGGTCAAAGTTAGGGGTCTAACTTTGACCCTAACTTTTCATATCAGCAAACCACATTCTTCTGGTTTAGACGTTGGCGCCAACGTTAGGGGTCTAACTTTGACCCTAACGTTGGCCTTGCTTGGTGTGATTGGTGCCAACGTTAGCCTCCACGTTAGGGGGCTAACGTTGGCGCAAACGTTGCCTACTCCCCCATTGTGATTTAAGTGCCAACGTTAGCCTCCAAGTTAGGGGGCTAACGTTGGCGCAAACGTTGGTAGCCCAGGGAGAAACTCTCAAGTTCCAACGTTAGCCTCCAAGTTAGGGGGCTAACGTTGGAGCTAACGTTGGCTACTTCCAAAGAGTGATTCATATGCCCAACGTTAGCCTCCAAGTTAGGGGGCTAACGTTGGGGCTAACTTCATGCAACCCGGTTCAATTTTCACTTATTCCATTGTCCTCTCTTCACTCCTAGCCATTCCTCTTTGCTTCAACCTTTCTCCAAGCCTTCTTCACCTATCATTGATCAACCAAACTAATCAAAGTTTTGCTCAAAATCATGAGGTATTCAATCTTCCACAATATGCAACAAATATAGTTCAAAACCTCATGAAATGGCATGAATTCACATATGGTTGGTTCAATCAAGGGAAACATGAAAATCTACTCAATTAGCTTGCTTGTAGCTTAAGAAAGTGCATAATTCTAATGAAAACAAAAGAAAAAGACTAGCTAAAATGGGCTAAGATGACTTGTCATCACAACACCAAACTTAAAGCTTGCTTGTCCCCAAGCAAGAAATAGATTTATGCTCCAAGGTTCTTTCAATTAAGATGGATTGAGGAACACTTGTAAAGTGCAGTGAGTGAAGTGATCAAGTATCAGTGGGGTGAACTCTAAATCATATGCTCATGCAAGGGCTTCAGTGCTCACTAGTCCTTACATATTGGGAGTCGTAGGTCTTAGGATTTTCATTCAAATGGTACCATGGAGATCTCTTTATGTGTAATCACCTTGAAACAGCTTATAGTTTCTGTGCCTTGGTCTCGACTCTAAGTATCATGTCTCAAAGCGGCTCTTTAGATAAGCTTTCAATCAATACTCCTAAACCAGTTGGTTTTAAGGTATTAGGTGTTAAAGCACCCCTAAGGATTTACTTGCTCAAGCCTCTTTCCTTGACACACTTCAACCACAAGCATTTTACTAGGCTAACAACTCTTTGAGTCATTGTTTCTTCTTTCTTTTCTGCCTAGTAATTGATGCTCAGAGCCTTGGACCATGTTCTTTTTGTTTTTGTATTTTCTTTTCTTTCTTTTGTTTTGTTTGCTGCTTCTTGGATCAATAGATTTTTGAGAATCTCCACAATACTTCTTTGAACTTCATGTCCCGCCTATGAGCTCCCATGCAAGTTTTCACAAGCATGCAACCTCAGTACAAAATCATATAACCAGAACCACCACTTCTCCTAATCTTTTGCTTGCCTCAAAATTGTTTAATTCCTTAATCCTTCTTTTCAAAGAACTTTCATGTGATGCATTTCTTGAAAATTGAGTGCAAACAAGTTTTGAAGATAAGAATGTTGTGAATGATCAGACACCTTGCTTATTGACTTATAAAGAAAGACTATGTTATGCAGGCAGGCAGGGGTAAATAAAAAAACTATGCTATGCAGATAGGCAGGATAGATCAGGATACAATCCAACTTTCAATCACAACAATATTTGATGCAAAACAATGACTTAACAATACAACCTGTTGAAGTTTGCTTGATTTCCTTCTTCTCATCATCATCATTACTGGCCTTTAAGTTCATCTTTTGTCTCTTTGGTTGATGATGCTTAATCCTTCTAACAGCTTGTATGGGCCTCTGCAATGATATTGAAAGTTGCTTGTTCCCCAAGCACTTGGAAACAATGGTTAATTTTCATGATTTATTTGCGGGCTTTTTGAACTTACTTTGGTGTGGGAACACCAAACTTAGTACCTTGCCCATGGTTAACCATGTGTGATAATTTCTTTTTCTCTTTCACAAGTGATAGAACTGGAAACTAAGAAATGCAGTAAAATGGCTAACTAGTTCATCCAGTATGCTTGAAGCCTATATTATGCAGAAAGTGAGAATGTGCTTTTAAGTAAGATTTTGGTGGAACACCAAACTTAGAATCCTTCATTCTCCCTTAGATTGTGTTGGTGTGCAACACCAAACTTAGCTTCTTGCATTATAGATGAATTTAATTAACCTTTTTATTAAAATAACTATGGAAAGAAAACTACCTCAGGTTGGGTTGCCTCCCAACAAGCGCTCTTTTATTGTCACTAGCTTGACATTCTTCATCCTCTGATCACGGAAGTTGAAGTCTCAGTTGCCTTTGGTTTCCTCCTCTTACCGTAGGCTTCTCCTTGTTTTCCATAACTGTCTTCCCTTTCAGCTCAGCAGCTTTTTCATTGTTCTTCGAGTCATCTTCAGTGGCTCTTAGGGATATATTTCCCTCTCTCTCACCCAATTTAGCAGGGTTTTGAACCATTTGTTCCATGTACCTTTCAATTCTCTTGAGATATGCCTCTTGGTTTTTCCTTATGTCCTCCTGCTCTATTAATGTCATTTCTTGGATTTTCATAGACCTTTCCATCATCATTTCTAGAACATAGAGTTTTTGAAAGTTTAGGATTGGTTGTGACTGTGTAAATTGTGGTGATTGATGGAAGTCATTTTGGGCAGGTGGTGGGGTAGGAAAAGGTTGGAGGTGTGTATATTGGGGTGGTGTGTAGTGATTTTTGTTGGTATGGTGATGTTTTTGCAGGTTTGGGAAGTTGGGGTTATTATAGTTGAAGTCCCTTTGTTCCTGATACTGAGATTCCCTCATTCTTAAATAAGAATGTGGTTTCCATGGTGGAAATTGTGTATTCACTGTGGCTGAATGTAGAGAATCAATTTGTTTGGCTATTGATTCCAATTGCTGCTGTGTTTGCTGGTGTAGCTGCTTGTTTTGATTCATGATTGCTCTCACTCCTTCAAGATTCATTACTCCCTTTTCTGAAATTGCATTCCGTGGCGTCTCAAATGAGTGTTGGTTATTGGCTCTTTCGTCACTGAACTCTGCAGTTCCTTGGATGGTTGCTGTTGCCTTGAGTAGGCCATCTGAGAAGTAATCTACTGCTTTTCTTGTTTCAGTGGTTAATCCTTCATAGAATGCTCGAAAATCCACCTTGTCATTTGATTTCTTGTATCTCTCCCATGCTTTGAACAGTGGTTCTTCCTCTCTTTGTATGAATGGATGTACTCCTTCTTTCATCTTGATGTGTTGTTGGGGTGAGGAAAATTTGGCTAGAAACTTGGCAACCAATTCATCCCAACTAGTTATACTTCCTTGAGGAAAGGTTTCAAGCCATTGTGCCGCTTCATCCTTCAGTGAGAAGGGAAATAACATGAGCTTAATGGTATCATGGTCTACACCATTGAGATTGACAGCCCCACATGTTTTCAGAAAAATGGATAGGTGCTGTTTAGAGTCCTCCAAGGGATTTCCACCATAGGAACAATTGTTCTCTATTAGTGTAATGAGTTGTGGCTTCATGTTGTGATGTTCTTCTTTCTCAGAGATTCCTCCTTCCTTGTGACATATAAATCAATCAATAGAAAACACAGTGATTCTCTTGAAAATTGGATGTAGCCGGTTGGGACAAAACTTCAAACAGTTAGTGGGTTAGTTGAAGGTTAAAGAAAGATAAAGAAAAAGTGCTTGATCTAGATCACCACCTCACTTAATCATTGTCAATCTAGTCAATCCCCGGCAACGGCGCCAAAAACTTGATGAGATATTTTGATGAGAAACGAATTTCTACCAAAACACCCAAAACTAACCGGCAAGTGTACCGGGTCGTATCAAGTAATAAAAACTCACGGAAGTGAGGTCGATCCCACAGGGATTGAAGGATTGAGCAATTTTAGTTTAGTGGTTGATTTAGTCAAGCGAATCAAGTGTTGGTTGGGTGATTTGTGATTTGCAGAATGTAAATTGCATGAAATTAAAGAGAGCGGGAAAGTAAATTGCTGAAACTTAAAGGACAAGAAATTAAATGACAGAAACTTAAAGTGCAAGAAATGTAAATTGCAGAATCTTAAAGTGCAAGAAATGTAAATTGCTTGAAAAGTAAAGGGGATTGGGATGAGGATTTGCAGAATTTAAACAAGGGAAAACTAAATTGCATCAAACAGAAGAGGAAAAGGGAGTTGGGATTGAACCGGATCTTATAACAGCAAAGTAAATGAACAATGAAAGCATTAAACAGAGAATTGAAATGAGAATTTAGATCTCAGGACCCAGAGACTAGAAAACCAAGTCTAGATCTCAATGCCTTCCTAGATCCCACAAGAACAATAGCAAGGAAATTGTAAATTGCAAAGAAAAGAGATGAAGATCAAGTAACAGAAACAGAAATGCTAATTCAATTAACAGTAAAGGAAACAGAGAGATCCAAGATTGAGATTGAAACAGAATTTCTTCAATTCTCCAATCCAAGATCCAAGACAAAAGTCAAATGAAATTGAAAGCAATGAAAGCAAGAAATTAAAGTTCACTCAAGTTCAAAAGCTCTTCGAAAACTATTATGAAAATTCTAAAAGGAAAGCTCCAAAAGAAAACTCTCCAGCAAAAAGCTCCCCAAACAAATTGAATTCTATCCTATTTATACACTTTCCAAAATGATCTTCAAGCCTTGAGTTGGGCCTTTGTTCTTGGTGGAATTGGGTTGAAAGAGGCCTTGGTTGATTGCTCTTGAAGATTGAAGAAGAACCGAAGTGAACCAATTGAACCGGAAATGGAGTTAGCCAACGTTGGTCTTCAACGTTAGGGTCAAAGTTAGGGGTCTAACTTTGACCCTAACTTTTCATATCAGCAAACCACATTCTTCTGGTTTAGACGTTGGCGCCAACGTTAGGGGTCTAACTTTGACCCTAACGTTGGCCTTGCTTGGTGTGATTGGTGCCAACGTTAGCCTCCACGTTAGGGGGCTAACGTTGGCGCAAACGTTGCCTACTCCCCCATTGTGATTTAAGTGCCAACGTTAGCCTCCAAGTTAGGGGGCTAACGTTGGCGCAAACGTTGGTAGCCCAGGGAGAAACTCTCAAGTTCCAACGTTAGCCTCCAAGTTAGGGGGCTAACGTTGGAGCTAACGTTGGCTACTTCCAAAGAGTGATTCATATGCCCAACGTTAGCCTCCAAGTTAGGGGGCTAACGTTGGGGCTAACTTCATGCAACCCGGTTCAATTTTCACTTATTCCATTGTCCTCTCTTCACTCCTAGCCATTCCTCTTTGCTTCAACCTTTCTCCAAGCCTTCTTCACCTATCATTGATCAACCAAACTAATCAAAGTTTTGCTCAAAATCATGAGGTATTCAATCTTCCACAATATGCAACAAATATAGTTCAAAACCTCATGAAATGGCATGAATTCACATATGGTTGGTTCAATCAAGGGAAACATGAAAATCTACTCAATTAGCTTGCTTGTAGCTTAAGAAAGTGCATAATTCTAATGAAAACAAAAGAAAAAGACTAGCTAAAATGGGCTAAGATGACTTGTCATCAAGATGTTGGTTTGGGTCTTCATTAGCACTTCCTCCAAAGGAACAATGATTTTCCACAAGTGATATTAGCTGTGGCTTGAGCTCAAAATTGTTGGCCTGAATGGGTGGTTTCTGGATGCTACTACCACAATTCCCAGAGGTTGGGTTTATGTATGAACTAAGAACCCTCCTCTCAGGGATGGCATCGTTTCCATCAGCTCTCTCATGGTTGTGAACTTCTCTATCCATGTTGAGATCTAAAGCTTCCTCAAAATTTTCCTCAGATTCTCCTTCAGATTCCTCTTGTCCCACTACTCTCTTCCCTCTTGCTTCCCTTCTAAGTCTATGAAGGGTCCTCTCTGGTTCGGTATATGGAGGAGTTGATGTCTCTCCTCTCCTACCTGTCATACAAGAACACAGCTCAAACACAAACAAGTGAAATACTCTTGGTTAATGGAAGAGTATGGTTAGCTCAATTGAGGAATTAATTCAAACAGTTAGTGAGTCAGTGAGTTAGTTGCATGAATTTAAAGGCATAAAGAAGGAAAGCATGTAACCAAGTGCAGAAATTAAAATTCAACAAGTATCTAGAACAGAATTAACAAAGCAAGAGAAAATTGCTCAATCTAGTTAGCTTCCAATTTGAGAATTGTCAATCGAAAACCAATCCCCGGCAACGGCGCCATAAACTTGATGCACATAAACTAGTTATGCTACGATTAGGAAATTGCACGATCGGCAAAATTCCTTCCGGCAAGTGCACCGGTTATCGTCGTCAAGTAAAAACTCACAATAGAGTGAGGTCGAATCCCACAAGGATTGGTTGAGTGAGCAATTCGGATTAGAAGTGTGTTCTAGTTGAGCGGAATCAAGATTTGAGATGAGAATTGCGGAATGTAAAATTGGCGGGAAAAGTAAATGACAAGAAAATTAAATGGCTGAATCTTAAATTGCATGAATTAAAGAGCAGAATGTAAATTGCTGAAATTAAAAGGGAATGGGGGTGATTGCAAGAATTGAATTGCAGAATGTAAAGAGAAAGTGGAAATCAGAAATGGGGAATTCATTGGGTTTAGGAGATATTGAAATCTCCGAATCAAAACATGTATATCTCTTCCTCAACCAATGCATTCATTGAATTTTGCTTGGCAATCTTATATGATTGGATCCCAATTCCTTGGCTCACCAATGCTCTCTAAAAACAAACAAATTCCCAATCCCTTGGTTTAAATGTTCATAAGAAGAGATGATGCTTGATCACTGATTATACCACACAATTTCATGAACCACAATTTGGTAGGATTACATGTCACAATATCCATCCAAACCCCAATCCAATCCACTGTGAGAAAGCTTCTCTAGCATGAATCCTTCATTCCTTTCCCAAGGCTCCGAAGGATTCCAAGTATGAGTAGTTTCTTTCCCAAGACAACTACTCAATGGAATTAGATCGAGAAGCTTTCTAACAAAATTCAAGAGAAAAGATTGAAGAAGAAGATAAACTATTATTGATTCATTGAATTACAATAGAGCTCCCTAACCCAATGAAAGGGGGTTTAGTGAATCATAGCTCTGAATTCAATTACAAAGAAAAGGAAAACTAGCCAAAAGTCAAAGTAAAAGTTCCCCATCAGGGGCTGGATTCCCCTTCCAACTTAACTTCTATCCTATTTATACACTTTCTATATTGAGCTTCAGTTGTGCTTCTTGGGCTTTGAGGCCTCTCCTTGCTTTCCTTTTGCCTTGGGTTTATGATCCATAATCTTGATGAGGTTGTTGATCCAAATCCTGTAACATTTATTGAGCCAACTTAGTGATAATCAAATAATGACACATGACTCAATAAATTGAGATTTCAAACTCATCAATCCTTCAGGCCCAATCCCATAAACCATGATATTCAATTGGGTTTCATACCAAAGTAAGTTTAAGTTAATAATTGTGCTCAAAGACTAACTTAAATCACAATATTTTTGGCCCAGAAACCTTTTTCAAGAGTGGCGTTTAAGTTGTAGTTTAAGCTTAAACTGCAACTTAAACGCCAGACACTTCCAGTGAGGCCATTTGTAGAAGCACGTTTAAGCTTCAGTTAAGGTTAAACTGAAGCTTAAACGTGGAAATGGAAGAAGGTAGCCCTGGAGAGTCATGTAGTCGAACACGTTTAAGCTTCAGTTTAAGGTTAAACTGAAGCTTAAACGTGGAGATAGGAAGGGCAGCCCTGGAGGTCGAACACGTTTAACCTCCAGTTTGAGGTCAAACTGGAGGTTAAACGTGGAAAAGGGTGGAGGCATACTGGAGGTCGAACACGTTTAACCTCCAGTTTGAGGTCAAACTGGAGGTTAAACGTGGAAGCTTAGAATGGTGGCCCTGGAGGTGTCGAACACGTTTAACCTCCAGTTTGAGGTCAAACTGGAGGTTAAACGTGGAGATGGAGAGAGCAACCCTGGAGTAGAAAAGCTATCGAACACGTTTAAGCTCCAGTTTGAGTCAAACTGGAGCTTAAACGTGGAGTGGCTCCCTGGTACTCTTCCTGGTTCTGGCGTTTAACCTCCAGTTTGAGGTCAAACTGGAGGTTAAACGTGGAACTCCTCCCTGGGTGGCATACTCATTCTGGCGTTTAACCTCCAGTTTGAGGTCAAACTGGAGGTTAAACGTGGAATGCTCCTTAAGTGAGGCTTTTCATTCTGGCGTTTAACCTCCAGTTTGAGGTCAAACTGGAGGTTAAACTTCAATCCCAGCATTTCTTATCCTTCATGATTTTGGCGTTTAAGCTCCAGTTTAGGCTTAAACTGGAACTTAAACTCCACATGTGATATTCAAGCTTCCTTTGTTGATTTTGTTGCTTCCTTGCTTAGCCTCTTCTTCCCTGAAATCATCCAAACAATTGCATCAAAGTCTTGCAAAATTTCATGAGAAATCTTTCATTCATAGCATTTAAGTAATATAACTAAAACTCATGGAATTTGCATCAAAATCATATTGTTTGGATGGTTCATTACTTTGTTCTTCATATAACCATTTTTGGTTACTTTAAGCTCAAGAAAATGCATAAAACAACTAAAACTAACAGAAAAATGCTAGTGAAACTAGCCTATGATGCCTTGGCATCACAACACCAAACTTAATACTTGCTTGTCCCTAAGCAAGTCCTGAGTTAATTGAGAAGAAAGTATGAAACAGAAAGCAATTACATTGGCTATATTAGCAAGCATTTGAAGTTCATCAGAAGGGTTTTATGCAGAAAGTTGCAGCATCACTTTTTCATACTTATCAGGTAGGATTATCACTTTTTCATTGCATCCATCAAAAATTGCTATGGCCTCTTGTTATTCTTATGTCTTTGGCACTTTTCTCTTCTTTGTTTTTCTTTTCTTTTTCTTAGAGCTTCTTTTGCTCCTTGTTTGCTTAGTGTCATGTGTTGCACAAGCCTTTGGCATTTTCTTTTTCTTATCAGTGCACTACACATATCCACCTTAGGCATTTTAGTTCACATTTCTTCTTGAGACATTGGTGCCCAGCACCTCTTTGTGTGACTAAATGTTTTGTATTTAGGTTGCTCTTGATAGTGGACTTTTGGTTGATAATCCCGGGTTAGTTAACCCAAGTTACCAAGTGTTGAAACACTCCTCAGAACCTATTCATCCAAGCATATCCTTAATACATAAACACCACAGGCATTTGTCTCAGAAGTTCAAACCATTGGTACCTAGCTTATTTTCTCAATTTTTTTGCTTTTTGGTTGCCTTTTTCCGTGGCTTTTTCTTTTTCTTTTTCTTTCTTTTTCATGGCCAAAGACATTTATTCATCAAGATCCATAGACAATGTTCACTTTCTACATGAAAAATGATAATTCTACACTCTAATTTTTAGTGATCTGACTAAACAATCAAGCATGCATACCACCACTTAATTCTACTTGATTTGTCACTAATTTAGCCAAGTTACTTTTGTTCAAACTTTTCTTTTATTTTTGGAAACAGAACAAGCATGGCACGCACTTGTTTAAGAAGGTGAAGTTATATCCAAACATCTAGGCATTCACTTTATTCAAAGCAATTAACAAAAAAAAAACTACACATTCCAGAAAGATTCAACATTTACAGTTTAAACAAGAACACGCATGCTTTTGTTTGCCCTTTTTAAAGAATTATCAAGGAACAATATCACCTTGTGAAATTCCTTGTTTTCTCTTTGTTGTCAGGAAACACTTTGATTTCTCCTTCTTCTTCCTGAATGTTGCTTCATGCTTTAAGGTTCTTGTTTCCTTTCCTGCAAAGAGTAATGAAGTTGCTTGCTTCTCAAGCACTTGAGTGGTTAGCTCAACTATGTGTGGGTAAGTATCGGATTCTTAAGTTGGTGTGTGAACACCAAACTTAGTCTCCCACTTACTTCTCTCTGTTCTTTGAATCCTTGAGTTATCTTGGAATGATGTTGCTACTAAGGGTTTTAAGCATTTCTGTGACTGCTTAGAATAGTTGTTCCTTTCATATAACAGAAAAATGCTAGTGAAACTAGCCTATGATGCCTTGGCATCACTTTCTTCCAGTTCAATCTCTTCTTCATTGCTTACAAAGGGCACGGGAGGTTGTGCTTCTTCTTTTTTGATCTCTATGTCTAGTCCAATGGGAGAGGGTTCAATTGTAGATAAGAACTCATCAATGATTGAATCCATCTCTTGATCATCCCCTTCAAAGTCTTCAACCATGATATGCATTGGAGGTTGTACACCCTCTTCAACATTAATTTCAAACGTCTTGGAAGGAGGCTCTAGGACTTGACTTTCCCATGGAGGTTCAGCATTTCTTAAGTCTTCAACCACTTCTTCCTCTTCAATGATTACAGCTTCCTCCAGTTGTTCTAGTACAAAATCAAACTCCTCCTTGATGTCTTCCACTTCATGACAACTTTTCTCAAGGGTCTCTACTATCTCTACCTTTTGGGTTTCCTCTTGCTTCTTTTGAAATATGACTGCGTGAAGCTGATCCATTGCATCCCTAAGACGATCCCTTCTCTATTGCTCCATGTCAATAGCATAGTTGGTATCATCTTGCTCTTGGATTGGTGGGCATGGATGTTCTTCCATAGAGGGTGGTGGTGCACCAGAGCTTGAGGGCTGAGTATTCGAGGTAGAGGATTGGTCCATGCGGGATATAAGTGCTTGAAGAGTAGAGGTGAGACTAGTGATAGAGGCAAGTGTGGTATGAAGCTCTGTTTGCCCTTGGTGAATAACACCAAGGGTGTTGTCATCCAGTGGAGGTTCGGGTGGATATGGGTTAGAGTCATATGGAGGTGAATGGTTGTAGGTGGCTTGTAAGTATGGTGGTTCAAAGGTGTGTTGGGGAGGTGGTTCATAAGCATATGGTGGGGCTTGTTGGTAACTACAAGGGGATCTACCATATCTATCATCTTGGTATTCACCTCGGAATGGTTCTTGACCATAGTAATTAGGTGGAGGTTGGTTGTCACGAAAAGGTCCACCATAACTATTGTCTTGGCATACATTGTAAGATGATCGTTGTCCATGGTACCTTGGAAGGTGTTGTTGCCAAAAGGGTTGATCAGATCCTCATGGCTCCTTCCATCTTTGATTGTTTCGACCTTGATGCATGTTCCTGTTATAGCTTCCATTCCTTTCAACAACATTAGAACCAAACTCAAAGCGACGGGAGTGAGAACTCATAGTAACTAATAAAAAATAAAAACAGAAATAAAAACAAATAAACAAGCAAAATAAAATATTTATAATAACCAATAATAAGGCAGATGTTTGCAATACCCCGGCAACGGCGCCATTTTTGACGAGAGGATTCTTGCTAGTAAAGAATTTTATAAAAATAATCACGTTGTAAGTATCGTTTCTAAACCAACAAAGAATCATTTTGTACAAAAGTTTTGGTTGTCACAAGTAACAAAACCTAATAAAATTTATAACCAAAGTATTTAAACCTCGGGTCATCTTCTCAAGGAATTGCAGGGAGGTATGATTTATTATTGGTTATGAAAAAGGGTATATTTTTGGGTTTTTGAATAATGAACAGGAAAATAAATTGGCAAGGATGTAATCTTAATTATCATGAACACCATTGCAAGGTATAAGAACTAGAAATCCCGTCCTAGTTATCCTTATCAGGTGTGATGAGAGTTGTTTATTGCTTCCACTTAGTTAACCCTTACTAAATAAAGGAAAGTCAAGTGGACTAATCAATTTGATCCTCAAGTCCTAGTCAACTCCTGTGGAAAGACTAGCTTTAGAGGGATCCAAATCAATCAGTGAATTCCAATTTTCAATCAACAGCTGAGTTTGATAACTCGAGTGTCACCAATTACTCAACCAAAGCAAAGGGGGAAAATCTAAATTAAATTGGAAGCATCAATAACATAAATAGAAGAAAAGCAATCATAAATCTAAAATATCTCAATGTGTATTAATTAAGAAAATCAATCCTAACATGGAATTCATAAACCAATATTGGGAAAATAAACAATTTAAAGTAATAGAATAAATAAAAGTACAAGAGAAATTAAATTAAAGGAACATTGAACCTGGAATGGAGAAAACGACGAAATCCTAATCCTAAAATCTAAGAGAGAGGAGAGAGGCTCTCTCTCTAGAAACTACATCTAAAACCTAAATTATTAATTATGAAAGTTGTATCCATGAATGAATGGATTCCCCCACTTTATAGCCTCTAATTTGTGTGTTCTGGGCCGAAAACTGGGTCAAAAACGTCCAGCACACGGCAAAGTCACGCATTAGCGTCGTCCACGCATTCGTGCGGGTTGAGTTTTTGCCAGGCCACGCGTGCGCGTGATCTACGTGTGCGCATCGCCTATCCTCGGGGCAGCTATAGTAAATTATATATATTTGTAAAGCCCCAGATGTTAGCTTTCTAACGCAACTGAAACTGCGTCATTTGGACCTCTGTAGCTCAAGTTATGATCGATTTATTACCAAGAGGTCAAGCTGGACAGCTTTAGTAGTTCCTTCAGTTTCTCGTATTCCTTCCACTTTTGCATGCGTCCTTTCCATCCTCCAAGTCATTCTTGCCCTATAAACCCTGAAATCACTTAACACACATATCACGGCATCGAATGGTAATAAGAGGGGATTAAACATAGCAAATTTAAGACCAAAGAAACATGTTTTCAATCATAGCACAAAATCAGGAAGGAAATTGTAAAACATGGGAATTATATGAATAAGTGTGAGTTTAGTGGATAAAATCCACTCAATTAAGCACACGATGTACCACGAAATAGTGGTGCATTAGTTTTGATTCATTCTTTGTCAATAAGTACTCTAAAGCTGCATGATCCATGTATACCACTATCTTGGACCCTAGCAAATATGATCTGAATTTGTCTAAAGCATGAACAATAGCTAGGAGTTCCTTTTCCGTAGTGGTATAGTTGGATTGTGCTGCATCCAATGTTTTAGAAGAGTAAGCAATGACATAAGGGAGTTTACCATTGCGCTGTGCAAGCGCGGCACCTACAGCATGGTTTGACGCATCGCACATTATCTCAAACGGTAGCGTCCAGTTTGGGCCTCGCACAATCGGTGCTGTGCTAAGAACTCTCCTTAGCTCTTCAAATGCACTCACACATGCACTGTCAAACTCAAAGTCCACATCTTTTTGGAGTAGGCACGACAATGGTAAAGCAATCTTGCTGAAATCTTTAATAAAGCGCCTGTAGAATCCTGCATGTCCCAAAAACGAGCGGACCTCCCTCACAGATGAGGGGTGAGGTAAAGTGGTGATAACATTGACCTTGGCCGGGTCTACAGAAATGCCTTCATGAGATACTACATGCCTCAACACTATACCTTATCTTACCATAAAGTGACATTTTTCAAAATTCAAGACAAGGTTAGTTTCAACACATCTATCTAAGACCTTGGCCAAGTTTTCTAAGCAACAATCAAATGAAGTTTCATAAACACTGAAGTCATCCATAAAGACTTCTAGACAATTCTCCATCAAATCGGAAAAGACACTCGTCATACACTGCTGAAAAGTAGCAGGTGCATTACATAGTCCAAACGGCATCCTTTTGTAGGCAAAGGTTCCAAAAGGACAAGTGAATGTGGTCTTTTCCTGATCCTCAGGAGCAATGTGAATCTGGAAGTAACCAGTGAATCCATATAAAAAACAATAATGGGATTTACCCGCCAAACGGTCCAACATCTGATCGATAAAGGGAAAAGGGTAGTGGTCCTTCCTTGTAGCGGCGTTCAATCTTCTATAATCAATGCACACTCGCCACGCATTTTGTACTCTCTTGGTGACCACTTCACCATCATCCTTTTTAGCCGCAGTGATGCCCGATTTCTTGGGAACAACCTGGACCGGGCTCACCCATTCACTGTTATAAATTGGGTATATGATACCCGCATCAAGTAGCCTAGTGACCTCCTTCTTTACCACATCGAGGATGGTTGGGTTGAGTCTCCTTTGCGGTTGCCTAACTGGCCTAGCTCCCTCTTGGAGAAATATATGATGCATGCACTTGCAGGGGTCAATCCCCACAATATCGGCTAGGATCCAACCAATTTCCTTCTTGTACTTTCTTAGAACATCTAGGAGCTTCCCTTCTTCTTCACTAGCAAGCTCACTAGCAATAATAACCGGAAACCTTTGGTTATCCTCTAAGAAAGCATACTTCAAATGAGATGGAAGACGCTTCAGTTCACTCTTTGCCTCAGGATGATGTTCCTTTTCATCAAGCTCATGGGGTTTATTCTCAACAACTTTCTCTTGTTCATCCTCTTGGTCATCCGTCTCTTCAACAGTAGGGTAGCATAACTTGTTGTAGTCTTCTTTTCGCACTTCCGCCACTACTTCATCGATTACATCACATCAAAGAACGGAATGCTCTTCGGGAGGATGCTTCATGGCTTCTTCCAAATTGAACTTGATAGTCTTGTCTCCAACCTCAAAGGAGTATGTGCCGATGAAGGCATCTAACTTGAATTTAGAGGTCTTAAGGAAGGGTCTACCAACTAGAACGGAGGATGAGCTTCTATTTTTTGTTGGAGGCATTTCAAGGATGTAAAAGTCAACCGGAAAGACTAAGTCCTTGATCGCCACAAGTACATCTTCTGCTATTCCCATCACCGTGATCACACTTTTATCGGCTAAGGCAAACTTCGCTGTCGACTACTTTAATGGAGATAAATTCAACCGCACAAAGATAGAAAGCGGCATGATGCTTATGCAAGCTCCTAGATCACACATACAGTCATGAAAAGTGCGCCCACCAATACAATAAGACACCAAACAAGGCCCAGGGTCACCATATTTTTTTGGAATAGGCTCCATCAAGGAAGAAATTGAACTATCCAAGGATAATGTCTCAAACTCTCCTATCCTATCCTTGTGTGTACACAAGTCTTTCAAAAATTTTGCATGCTTCAGAATTTGTTGGATAGCATCAAGAAGTGGTATGATTACCTGAACCTTCTTGAACACTTGAAGCATGCTCAAATTGAATTCCAGAGTCTTCTTTGCTTTCTTTACCATGGAAGGGAATGGGATAGGAATAGACTCATCCACTATAGCTTTCCTCTTGGGTTCCTTAAGGCTTACTCCTTCTTCCTCATGCCTTTTGTCTACCTCCTCCTCTTTATGCGGAGCTTCAACAACCACTTCTTCCTCATGAATGTCTTCCATGACCCTATGAAGTATCTCCTCTAATGTAGTCCCCGACCGTAGAGTGATGGCGTTGAGACCGCCCTTGGGGTTTGGTTGGGGTTGGGATGGAAGGTTAGAAGAGCTTGAGGGTTGGTTGGTGTTGTTGTTGGGAGAGGGCATGGTCATCTTTGAAAGCATGTTGGTGAGATTGGCCAATTGAGCGCCCAAGGCATCAAATTGAGCCTTGTTGCTCTCGTCTCGTTTCTCCATAGCGGCTCTAAGCTCATCAACTTGATTGGTGGAAGATGAAGAGGTTTGGTTGGATTGTTGTCTATCGTGTGGTGCTTGATATTTGGTGTAGTTGTTTTGGTTTTGGTTGGGGTGATTTTGGTTGGCTTGGTGGTTGGTGTTGTTATGGTGGTATTGGGATGAAGATTGGTTGTTGTTGTGATGATAAGAAGAGTTGTTCCATCTTTGGTTTTGTTTGCTCCCTTGTACATTATCCCTCCACCCTTGATTTTGATTACTACCATGAGGGTAGTTGTTTTGGCCTTGAGAAGGATATGGTGGACAGTTGTTGTAATTCACATTGGCTTTGACAAGGGCATGCTCCTCTTGAATTTGATGACATTGATCGGTGTAATGTGTGGTGCTAGAGCACAAACCACAAATCCTAGGAGGGCCTTCAAGTTGAGCAACTGGGGGTGGGGCTTGGATGGCTTGGATGAAGTAGTATTTCTTTTAATCTTTTTGTATTTGTGTGAGGATAGTGGTCTTGTCCCCAAGCGCTTTGGTCAAGCTTGCTTCAGAAGGGGATGGTTCTACCACACCCTTGAGAGGATTACTTCTCACCCTTACGTGTTGTGTAGCCTCGGCAACATCATTTATTAATTTCCAAGCTTCTCCCTCCGTCTTGTTTTTCGAAAGAGAACCACCACTAGAAGCGGTGAGCAATCTTCTATCTTCCACACAAAGATCTCCGGTGAAGTAACTAATGAGCAAGTGAGTGTTCAATCCATGGTGTGGATAAGATTCCAATAGCCTCTTGAACCGAGTCCTATATTCATATAAACTCTCTTGGTCCCTTTGCATTATACCCGAGATCTCATTCCAGACATAATCGGTGTTCTCCAATGGGAAGAATTTATCTAGAAACTCTCTTCTCAAGAAATTCCAATTGGTCACAATCTCATCTGGTAGCGAATAAAACCATGTCTTTGCTTGTCCCTCAAGAGAGAAAGGAAAGGCAAAAACCATAATAGCCAACTCATCGGCTCCATGCCTTCGAGCCTTAGAACAAGCAACTTGAAAATCTCTTAAATGACGGATGGGGTCTTGACTCGGCAACCCATTATATTTAGGAAGTAGATGTATCAAGCTACTCTTCAACGCAAAGTTTGGATCAAGGTTAGGGTACCTTCCTTACAAAGGTTGAAGTATGATATCCGTAGCTCCTTGCTCATGCAAAGTGATCGTCGTGGCTCCACCATGTATGGTTCACCTGTAGGATGCAAAGATGTATTAGTAGTGCCAACAGAAGAATAGAAAGTAGCGGACTCCAAGTCACTCTCGGTACCGTCTAGTGATTCGGTGTGTTCCTCAAGAGAGGCCGAAGTACTAGCCGTATAGTCTAACCGCCGTCTAGCTTGCCGAGTATGTAACAAAGTTCTTTCAATCTCAGGGTCAAACTCGGCTAAGCTAGAATTCGGTTGAAATCGAGTCATCAAACTTGGGAGTCATAGCACAAATACAAAAGAAATCTAAACTATAGCTAAGTATTAAAAGAAAGTAAACTATCTACAATATTCACATATTCACATAACCAATATCAAGGCATATGTTGCAACCATTCCCTAGCAACAGTGCCAAAAATTTGATGCTTGCGGATTATGTCGGTATAGAATTTCTCAATAAAATCCCATTGTAAGTATCGTTCTAACCAACAACAATCCTCAAATAAAATTTTGAAGGAATTGGTTGTCATAAGTTCAACCCCAATAAAAATAACCGAAGTATTCAAACCTCGGGAAGACTCACGAGGAATGGGCAAACATGTGCATCAACATTGGTTAGAATTCTGGGGTTGCAAGTCATGAGCAAGAAATTAAACTAGGAATCTTAACAAGCAAGTAATCTTGGAGTGCAAGAAACTAATTCAAACAACTAAAGCAAGATGTGAACAATTCCAAACTAATAAGATAACATCCAATATAATTCTATTCTAAACTAAACAATTAACTATGACTAAGACAAGCGATTAGGATTTTTGGGTTTTCAAATATGAATAATAAAAGCAACTCTTTGCTAGACATAGAAATTTGGGGTCACTATCCTTGTCTAATAACCATATCTTGACAACTATGAGGAACCAAACTCATTAAGTCTACTTCTATACTTGAAGTATGTTAAATGGTTTAGTCAACATCAACCCATAAGGTCCAACCTAGCTACTAATTGACTTAGTAGTAGACTAGTGTCAATGGCTATCAAATTGACCACTAAGGGTTCCTAAATCATCAAAACCATTAGACCCAATGACTCAAGTTTACCCAATTCCCTTAGCCTAGGCCAAGAGTAAAGAGAACTACTCCATAATCAAAGGAAACATTTCATCAAACACATGGTAAGCATTACTAAAAGACATATTCAAAGTGCAATTAAATTGAAATTAATAAGTACCCACTAACAATTATCAACATACAATCACTCAAACAACACAATTAATCATGAAAATCATCAATGTAACATTAGCAATTCAAGATTCACAAAATTCATGAAATGGGTATAAAATGACAATTGACAAGGAAACATAAAACTAACACAAGATCTAAACAAAATTATACTAAGGAATTCAAATTAAGCAATCACAACTAGTAATTAACAAGATCCAATTCATAATTCAACAAGGGAAGATCAAATTAAAGCTAGATCTAGAGAGGAACAAGGGTTTCTCTCTCTAGAAGAACAAGAACCAAAAACTAGCTAAAAATTGTATCTAAGTGTAAAATGAATGATCCCCCCTTTCCCACTAGCATCCTTGGATCTTTTCCATGCAGAACCAGCTTGAATTTGGGCCTCTTGAGCCTTTGAAATCGCCAAGCAAGATTTCCTTTAATAAGGTCACGTGCAGCTTGTCGCGCGTACGCGCCATGCGTGCGTGCGCACTGATTGCTTTTGTGATCCACGCGTGCGCGCCATGTACGCGTGCACGCCAGTGTGGATTTCTCTAATCTGCGCGGATGCGCCGATCTACGGGCGCCGCTTCCAGCTGTCCACATCCACGCGTGCGCACGAGGTGCGCATGCGCGCCCATACTGAAATTCTAAAAATCCAAATCTTCATGTTCCTTTCTCTTGTGCATGCTTTCTTTCTCTCTTCTAGGCCATTCTTGCCCTATAGATTCTGAAATCACTCAACAAATACGTAACGACATCGAATGTTAATAAAAGAGGATCAAAATATAGCAATTTTAAGGCAAAAGAAGCATGTTTTCCATCATGAGGCAATATTAGGAAGAGAACACAAAACCATGCAATTCTTGTGATTACGTGTGAAAAATATTGACAAGACCCCCCAAATTCTATAAAATATAAACCACAAAATTGGGGTTTATCAACTTCTAATAAGCTCTGTCTATACCAAGTAAATTTCTCAAGCTTTGATGGAGTTCTTCACAAGCTTTGAGCTCCCAACTTTGATCCTCATATATTCCCAGATCCCAAATCTTATTTCTACACCCGTCTTCAAGTGGCTCATGATGATTCCATCCGGGTGGTTCAGCCTTATAATTTTTATTTAGGTACCCAAACATCCTCCTAGACCCAATTAATTGAGAATTATGCCAACCCTTGCAATCAGGCTTTGAGCTTCCAACCATAACGAACCTAGGATGGTGTTGCCAACCACTACCCATCTCCCTTTTACTCTTAATGCCACAAAGAGCTCTAAGTTGACCATCTGTCTCAAGTAAACCATATTCAAGTGGGAAAGTAAAGGTCAATGATAAGAATTTTACCCACTCAAGTAAACCATCTGTTTCTAATGATCTTGCAAGCTCCATTCCCCTGTGCTCTTCTTTGAATTCTTCCACCTCCTTGTAAGCTTCTTCAATTTTAACCTCTTCCTCTTGGTAGCTTTCTTCCAATTCAATCTCCTCTTCATTGCTTTACAAGGGCATGGGAGGTTGTGCTTCTTCTTCTTTAATCTCCATGTCAACTCCAATGGGAGAGGGTTCTATTGTAGATAAGGGTTCATCAATGATTGAGTCCATCTCTTGATCATCCCCTTCAAAGTCTTCAACCATGATATGCCTTGGAGGTTGTACACCCTCCTCAATATCAATTTCAAACGTCTTTGAAGGAGGCTCTATAACTTGACTTTCCCATGGAGGTTCTGCATCTCCGAAGTCTGCAATCGCTTTTTCCTCTTCAATAATTGCTGCTTTGTCCAGTTTTTTTAGTATAAAATCGTACTCATCCTTGATGATTTCTTTTCCATGATAACTCCTTTCAACTATTCCTTCATCTTTAAGGGTCTCTCCTACCTCCACATGTTGGGCCTCCTCTTGCTCTAAGACAAAATTAGACTCCTCCTTGATGTCTTCCTTCATTAATTCTTCAACCACTCCTTTGACTTCAAGGGTCTCTACTACCTTCACCTGCAGGTCCTCTTCTAGCTTCTTATGAAGTATGAATTCGCAAAGACGATCCCTTTTCTCTTGTTCCTTGTCAATAGCATAGCTGGGATCATCTTGCTCTTGGATTGATGGATGTGGATGCTCTTCCATGGAGGGTGGTGATGGGATGGGGGGATCATTATGTGGTTGAGAAGGAAGTGCACTAGAGTTTGAGGGTTGAATATTAGAGGTAGAGGGTTGGTTCATGTGGGATATAAGATTTTGGAGTGTAGAGGTGAGATCAATGATGTTAGAGATGAGTGTGTTGTTATCCAATGGAGGTTGGGGTGGATAGGAGGGTTCATTTGTTGGGAGAAAGGGCTCATAATACGGAGATGGTTCTTCTTGCTAAGGATATGGAGATGATGAATACTGAGGTGGTGGTTCTAGGTGTGGTTCATGTGGTGGTTGGTGTGGTGGATAAAGATTAGAATCATGTGATGATGTTTAGTAGTAGGGGGCTTGTGAGTGTGGTGGTTCAAAGCTATGTTGAGGAGGTGGTTCATAGGCATATGATGGGGCTTGTTGGTAACTACAAGGGGGTCCACCATATCTATCATCTTGGTACGCACCTCGGAATGGCTCTTGACCATAGTAATTTGGTAAAGGTAGTTTGTCACAAAAGGGTCCACCATAACTATTGTCTTGGCATGCATTGTAGGAAGGTCGTTGTCCATGGTATCTTGGAAGGTGTTGTTGCCGAAAGGGTTGATCAGATCTTCGTGGCTTCTTCCATCTTTTGTTTTGACCTTGATGCATGTTCCTGTTATAGCTTCCATTCCTTTCAACAACATTGGAACCAAACTTAAAGTCAGAGGGGTGAGAACTCATAGTAGCTAATAAAATTAAAAACAAAAATAAAAACAAATAAACAAGCAAAAAAAAATATTTACAATAACCAATAATAAGGCACACGTTTGCAATTCCCCGACAACGGCGCCATTTACTGGTGCGTGGCAGAAATTAGACTAATTAAGAAATCAAGATAAAAATAGCGTTGCGAGTATAGCTCTTAACCAGCTAAGATCCGCTGCATCAATTTAGAAAGGTTGTCACAAAAGTTTAGAATAAAAAACACTGGGAGTATGAGTCCCAGGTCGTCTCCCAACTAGTTGCTAGAAAGGATGCTAATTTATTAATCAGGAGTTTCCGAGAGATTTGAGAATTGATCAACAGAAAATAAACAATTGTAATTTAGTGCAATGAAAATTAAAAGAAATTTATATTATTCAAATTAAAAAGCCTTGACTGGGGGAATGATTAATTAGAAGTTCTGTCCTTGTTGGAATTCTCTCAAGTATAGTATAAAGAGGTTGTTATTTTCACTTAGTTAACCCTTACTAAATAAAGGAAAGTCAAGTGATTGAGCTAACTCTTATTCGCAAATCCTAGTCCTCTCCCTTGGGAAGGTCTAGCGTTAGTAAATACAGAATTAGCCAACAACTTCGAATTTGACTAACCACTTGAGCATTCCAACTCAAGTGTCTCCTCTTAATCAACCCCCATGTCAAGTATGGAATCTACTCTATTGACATGGATGCCATCTTTGTTATTGGGAGTTTGGAATAGAAAAGAGACATAATAATTTAAATAAAATAGAGATTAAAAATTAATTAAAAGTAAAAGTAATCCTTTGCATTAACAATCCATGAAAATAATCCAATTACCACTCTAAACAAGAATTAAGAATATGGAATAAATAAAAGAGCAAGTAAGGAAACAAACTAGAATAGTATCTTCAACGGAGGTGATGACTCTTCAATATCCAAAAGCAAAAGCATAAAACTAATAAATTATGAATGTAAAGAAAAACTAGAGGAAGAATAAATTCTCTCTAGATTCAGATCTAAAAACCTAAAACTATCCTAATGAAAATATGTGAGTATCTTCAGTCTCTGCATGTTCCCTGGCTTTATTATGTGTTTCTGGGCCGAAAACTGGGTCAAAATGCGGCCCGAAATCGCCCCCATCATTTTCTGTTAATTCTGCAGATTGCGCAGGTCACGCGTACGCAAAAGTCACGCGTGCGCGTCATTTGGCGAATTTCCTTATCACGCGTACTCGTCGTCCACACGTGTGCGTCTTTTGTGCAGACTCCAATCTGCGCGTACGCATCAGGCACGCGCACATGTTGCTGTAAATTTCTCCATTCTGCGCGCTTGCCTGAGCCATGTGTGCGCGTCGGTGCTCGCAGGTCATCTCCTTAGTTTCTTGTGTTCCTTCCATTTTTGCAAGCTTCCTCTCCGATTTCTAAGCCATGCCTGCCCTATAAAGCCTGAAACACTTAACACACGGATCACGGTACCGAATGGTATAAAGGAGAATTAAAATATACTAATTAAAGATCTCTAGGAAGCAAGTTTTCAATCATAAAACAATACTAGGAAGGGATTGTAAAATCATGCAAATCATATGAATAAGTGGGTGAAGACTTGATAAAAACCACTCAATTAAACACAAGATAAATCATAAAATAGTGGTTTATCACCTATACAAAATAAGCTAAAAAGACTCAAAAAGATATCTGGATCCTCTGCTTTTGTCACCAACCAGACAACTCACCGAGGTCGGTTGCGACCTGCATCTGAAAAACACAACAGAAATATGGTATGAGAACCGGAGGTTCTCATTATGGTAAGAGTGTGCAGTGATGTAGGATATAAGACCCCGGGACGCCAAAGGCAATCCTAGACTTCATATCCATCACAAGATTTCAAATTTAAGGCATACTAAAACAAATAAGCAAAATATATAAACCTTAACATAATTAAACCGGGTAATCTATCTTAAGGGATTTCTATTCTAACCAAACACCGCTGTCCCATAGCCCTCACCAACCTATCCTCCATGCAATCCCATCACCATCGCCTTCCGAACCTCTTCAATCCCAGTAGAAAACACAATTACTTACAATGCAAGTAAATCACAAGTAGAAGCATATAAGGAAAATAATTCAAATAGCAAATAGGCATGTTATACAAATAGGCAAGCCATTTCAAGTAGTCAAAGCATACAAACAGATAGAAAATGCATATGATGAATGCCTGTCCTACTGGCTGTGATATCACATTGTCGGTTCAACTGCCAACCCGACACATGACGTCGCCCTTCGAATCCTCATGTAGGAACCCTCGAGATATAGTGCTCGGATCACTGTCCAGCTACTTGCGCCTGCACGCCATATAGATCCGAAGGGATGCGAGTGGGATACTCTTGTCACAGACCTTACATCTCAACGCAAGAGGGATGAACCACCGCCCTTACGCCGCCACCGCTACCTTGACAGGCGGGATCCAACCACCGTCCCTGCTGGGCGCATAGCGTCTCATAATCTCAATATAGAATAATAGTACAGTAGTTTTTTAGAAAACAGTTTAAATACATCAGTGATTCCTCATCACACATTCGAGTCCTCAACTCATCTCAACCACTGTCAATTCACATTTTTATTCTGAACTCAACAGTTCCTCAATTCTCATCTCATGCATCAACCATTCATCACATAACATCAAACCATCCTCAGCATGCTAGAAACCTAGGCCTCTGTTTTCTAAGTTTTCCAAATAATATCATCTAAAGCCATAAAATTCTTTCCCAATGTTCTAAATGTCCAAAACTAGGCCCAAGAGTCCAAAAATGGTGTTAGAGAAGCTTTCAACCTTGTTGGGAAGGCAGAATAGTTGAAATCAAAGTAAAATTTGAGAAACAGGGCGTGTGCGTCCGCACAGGGGTGTGCGTGCGCACGCCCAGAAGAGTTTTCAAAAGTGTGCGTACGCATAGAGGTGTGCGTATGCACAGGTGTCAAAATTTTTAATGTCTGTTCGCTCGCACAACCTGTGCCAGCTCCTCCAACAGACTGGCTTTCCCAACGTGTGCGTGCGCACAGGTCGCAATTCTTCCTTAGGTATGCGCACGCACGAGCTGTGCTAGCACTGCAAACAGAACGCATTTCCCTGCCTGTCCATGCGCACAGGTCTGTGTGTGCGCACAGGTTTGTAGGGTTGTGCGTGCGCACAAGGCTGTGCGTGCACACATACCAGAAATCACAAAATTCTGCAACTTTGCAGAATTTCAGATTTTCAGCACCAACTTTGAATGATCATAACTTCCTCTATAAAATTCCAAATTTTACAAACTTTATATCGATTAAAAGGGTTTTCAATGATCTTTAATTTCAAATAAATTTCAATCATTTTTGAAAACGGAGGCAAAAGTTATGATCGAACAAAGTTCACTAAAAACCAACCTTTACCAAAAGTGCACAATTTTCCAAATTACTTATTCTCTCAACTCAAACCAACGAATACCAAATAGAACCATTCCAAAACTACATTTCTCATCAAAACCTACAATTGATAACATTTTGCACCATTCTTTCCACATTTTTCTTCACATTTTATTCTCAACCTCAATATCATATATATCACATATTCACCAGATAAAGGCATTAGATTTATGCTTGCTCCTAGATCACATAACGCTTTCTCAAAGGTTTTTCTCCCAATGGTGCATGGAATATGAAAGCTCCCTGGATCCGACATCTTCCTTGGCAAGTTATTCTGAATGATGGCACTACATTCCTTAGTCAGGACCACTATCTCATCTCCCTTTAAAGGCTTCTTCTTTGATAATAGCTCCTTCATGAACTTGACATAGAGAGGCATTTGCTCCAAAACCTTAGCAAAAAGAATATTGATTTGCAACTTTCTGAAGACTTCCAAGAACTTTGAAAACTGCTTGTCTTTGGTCTCCTTTTAAAGTCTCTGAGGATATGGCATTTTAGGCTTGTACTCAGGAGCTTTTGGCATTGTAGGATAAGTGTCAAGAGAGTCTGGGAATGGGTTATCCGCACGCTTTGGAGGGACGTGCTCTACTTCTTCCTTCTTCTCCTCTGGAGCTGATTTTTCAATTGGCTCCTCATTAACTTGTGCTTTCATACTTGCCACTTGTCCACTTGTCAAGGTGATAGCCTTGCATTCCTCTTTTAGATTTGGAATTATGTTACCAGGAAGGCTATTAGTGGTCCTCTGATCAATTTCATTAACTTTTGTGGCTAATTGACCCACTTGAATCTCCAAGTTCTTGATTGATGCTCTGGTTTTCTGTCTAAAAGTTGCCAATATTGTTTCCAAATCATTGTTCTGCTGGGGCTGAGAAGTTGCTTGCTGAGATGACTAAAACTGGTGGTTATTAAAATTATTCTGTTGAAAACCATCCTAAAAATTATTATTAAAATTTTGTGGCCTCTGAGGTTGCTCTCCCCACCCAAAATTTGGGTGATTTCTCCACCCCTGATTGTAGGTCTGAGAATAGGGATCATTATTGGGATTTCTAGGAGCACTCCCCATGTAATTGACCTGTTTAGAAGAGGATTGAGTATAATCATAATTATCATTTTGCACAAAATTACCTATCATGTCATAAGAGACCTCTTGAGGTGGATTTTGGGTGTTGATAGCTGAGACTTGCATTCCACCCATCTGCTGAGTAAGTAGATTTATTTGCTGAGACATAAGCTTGTTCTGAGCAAGAATAGCATTAAGAGCTTCTACTTCTATAACACCCTTCTTCTGAGGAGCCTCAGAGTTTACAAGATTCCTGTTAGATGAGTATAAATATTGGTTGCTAGCAACCAATTCAATTAGCTCAATAGTCTCCTCCAGTGTCTTCTTCTTGTGCAATGAACCACCTGCAGAATTATCTAAGCACATCTTGGACATTTCACCCAAACCTTCATAAAAGATATCTAGTTGGGTCCATTTGGAGAACATGTCCGGAGGGCATTGCCTAGTCAGTAGCTTGTATCTCTCCCAAGCTTCATAAAGAGTTTCACCATCCTTCTGCCTGAAGGTCTGAACCTCTACCCTAAGCTTAGTCAGCTTCTTTGGTGGGAAAAAATTAGTAAGAAACTCAGTAACAACCTTGTCCCATGTATCTAATTTCTCCTTAGGTTGGGAATCTAGCCATAGCTTTGCTCCATCCCTCAGAGCAAACGGGAAGAGCATGAGTTTGTACACCTCTGGGTTCACTCCATTTGTTTTCACAGTATCACAAATCTGCAGAAAGTTAGAAATAAATTGATTTGGTTCCTCTTGGGGAAGACCATGATACTAGCAGTTTTGTTGGACAAGGGTGACCAATTGTGGCTTCAACTCAAAGTTGTTTGCAACTATAGGACGCACCACAATACTTTTTTCATAAAGTTCTGCAGTAGGAGCAGAGTAAGAGCCAAGCACTCTCTTTTGTTGCTCATTCTCATTTGGATTAGCCATGTTGGCATTAGCAGCATTATTAGGATCCATAGTGGATTCTGCAGCCTTGCAAAGTCTTGCTTGTTGCAAACATCGCCTGAAAGTCCTTTCAGGTTCAGGATCAAAGTCTAAGAGAGGTTCCTTGTCTTTGTTCCTGCGCATAAACAGATAAAAGACAAGAAAAGATGAAACTCTCTGCGTCAGAGTGTAGAGAATTTCCAGTGAGGTAACCTATGTAAACAGTTAAAATAAAAATACTAAATAGAATAAATAAATAAATTTCAAAATTTGTAGGCAAAATTAGCACAGAAAAACTCGAAATTAACAAGAAAAATAAACAGGAAAAATTGAAATAAAAATAACTAGGGGACACCAAACTTAATTTTAGAAATTAAGGAAAATATTAGTGCTGTTTATTTATTTATTTTTTTCAAAAATACTAAAGCAAAATTTAAATAAAATTAAAACTAAAACGCCTAATCTAAGCAATCAAACAACAAATAGTTGTTAATCAATATTAATCCCCAGCAACAGCGCCAAAAACTTGGTGCGGAATTCAGAGTCCACAAACTAACTGGCAAGTGCACCGGGTCGTACCAAGTAATACCTCAGGTGAGTGAGGGTCGATCCCACAAGGATTGAGGGACTAAGCAACAATAGTTGATTAATGTACTTAGTTAGACAAGCATAAAATAGTGTTTGAGAATTCAAAAGCATTAAATAGTAAATTCAGAATATCAGAAGACAGGCAAGTAAATATGTTGGAAAAATAATATGGAGAAGGCAGTTAAGGCTTGATAAACCACTGTTTTATGGTTTACATTGTGTTTAATTGAATGGTTTCATCAAGTCTTCACCCACTTATTCATACTAATTGCATGATTTTATAATTCCTTCCTAGTATCATTTTATGGTTGAAAACTTGCTTCCTAGAGATCTTTAATTAGTATATTTTAATTCTCCTTTATACCATTCGATGCCGTGATCTGTGTGTTAAGTGTTTCAGGCTTCATAGGGCAGGAATGGCTTAGAGAATGGAGAGGAAGCTTGCAAAAATAGAAGGAACACAAGAAACTAAGAAGATGACCAGCAAACACCGACGCGCGCGCATGGCTCACGAGAGCGCGCGGAATAGAGAAAATCGCAGCGACGCGTACGCGCAGATTGGAGTCTGCACGAATGACGCGAACGTGTGGATGACGCGTACGTGTGACAAGGAAAATCGTTGAATGACACGAACGCGTGACCTGCATGATCTGCAGAAATAACAGAAAATGCTGGGGGCGATTTCGGGCCGCGTTTTGACCCAATTTTCGGCCCAGAAACACAGAACAAAGCCAGGGAACACGCAGAGACTCAACAACAGATTAGATACACATCTTAGACACAATAGACATATTCTCATTAGGATAGTTTTAGGTTTTAGATCTGAATTTAGAGAGGATTACTTTCCCTCTAGGTTCATTTTACATTCATTGCTTTTGCCTTCGGATATTGAAGAGTTATTACCTCCGTTGAAGATATTATCTTAGTTTGTTTCCTATTTCCTTACTCTGTTAAATTCCATTTATCTTAATTAGTTTGTCACTTACTCTTCCATGTTCTTATTTATTTTATTTAGAATTACAATTGGATTATTCTTATGGATTGTTAATGCAAAGGATCACCTTTACTTTTAATTAATTTTAAGTCTCTATTTTATTTTAATTAATTTATTATGTCTTCTTATATTTTTCTGAGTATTATATCCATGTCAATGGAGTAGAATTTCTAACTTGACACGGGAATTGATTAAGAGGAGACACTTGAGTTGGAAGGCTTAAGTGTTGGTTAAAATTGGAAGTTGTTAGCTAGTTCTGTATTTACTAACGCTAGACCTTCCCAAGGGAGAGGACTAGGATTTGCGAATAAGGATTAGCTCAATCACTTGACTTTCCTTTATTTAGTAAGGGTTAACTAAGTGAAAACAACAACCTTTTTAATACTACACTTAAGAGATCCCAACAAGGATAGAACTTACAATTAATTATTCCCCCAGTCAAGGCTTTTTATTTAGAATATCAATAATCGTTCTTAATTTATTTTTATTGCTTTAATTTACAATTATTTAATTGCTCATTATTCAACTCTCAAAACTCTCAGAAAATTCCTAATTAATAAAATAGCACCCTTTCCTAAAACTCGTTGGGAGACGACCTAGGACTCATACTCCCAGTATTTTTATTTCTAAATTTTGTGACAACTTTTCTAAATTGACAAGGCGGATCTTAGTTGGTTAAGAACTATACTCTCAACGCATTCTCTATATTGATTTCTTAATTAGCCGACTTCTGCTCTCACGTCAAGACTTCAGAGTTATCTATTTTCCGGATTGACTTTTCTTATTAATTTATTTTAATCATGCAAGATTTAATTCATGGCAAACTATATGTGACTAGACCCTAATTCCTTAGACTTTTCTAGTCTCCTTTAACTCTCATCAACTGCCAATTCCTCGGTCAATTAATTCCAATTAGGGGGTGAAGTTTAATTCTAGTTATTATGCCATAAAAATCCTAATTATCCAAATATAAGAGAATTATATGTCACATATCCCGTTAAGTCTAGATAATTAGAATTTAGGAGAAATTTTTTTCAAGCTATTGTTCAAGTAAAGAGCTTTTCCAAGTTATACAAGAACTCAATTAGAATGAGGGTCATACTTCTATTCCACCCAAATTCATAAGATAAAGAACGAAAACAATTCTTAAATTATAAATCAGTACATGAATTAAAATAGAAAAACAATAGAATCAATCCATACAAATAGACAGAGCTCCTAACCTTAACAGTGGAGGTTTAGTTGCTCATGGAAAAGAGTGAAAACTAGGATTCTGGTAAACTGTAAATTGGGTTGAGGTGGAATAATCCCCAGAAGAGAAGTTTCTTTTCTCTTTTATATCTAATCCTAATTAATTTAAAATCTATTTTCTAAAACTAATATAATATCTTTTCCTATTTATAAAAATTAAAGTTTAAATCAGAATTAATTATAGCAATCAGCATTTTCTGCACGTGGCGCATGTCACGCGTACGCGTGAGTCACGCGTACGCGTCGATGGTCTTCTTCGCTTTTCACGCGTACGCGTCAGGTACGTGCACGCGTCGCTGTGCAAATCTCCAAATCACGTGCACGCGTCAGGTACGGGCAAGCGTCGCTCCTTGCTGGTCATCTCCTTTAATTCTTATGCTCCTTCCATTTGTGCAAGCTTCCTCTCCATCCTCTAAGCCATTCCTGCCCTATATAGCCTTCTCTTTTTCTGTGAAAACTGCATCAAATCCAACCAAATGCTACCTAAAATAAACAGAATTGCACACGACTCAAAGTAGTATTCATAGTGGTTAAAAGATAATTAATTATTGATTAAACTCAATAAATTGAATGCAAATTCACTAGAAAAAGATAGGAAAGATGCTCACGCATCATCCATCTCCCTTTAAGGCTTTCTTTTCAGAGAGCAAGCCTTTCATGAATGCCACATAAGGAGCCATTTTCTCCAAAACCTCAGCAAAAGAAATGTTAGTTTTGTAACTTTTTAAAGATTTCCAAGAATTGAGAGAGCCGCTCGTCCTTGGTCTGCTCTTGGAGCTTCTGAGGTTGTAGTGCTTCAAGCTCTTGAATAGGTTCCATAGAGGGGGTGTGTGACAGTGTAACCTCAGCCTCTTCTGGAGCTTCTTTCTCCTCTGACCCCTTATCAGCTTGAACCTCCTTCTTCAATATAGAATCTTTAGCCTTTGATAAGGCCTTACACTCTTCTCTTGGGTTGGAAATTGTGTCACTCTGAGGGTTATCTGAAGATCTCTCAAGTATTTGCTTCTCCAACTTATCCATTTTTATCTCCAAATTCCTCAGTGAGGCTTGGATTTCCTGCATAAAACTTTGTTAGCTTTTGGAGACTTCTGCCACAATAGACACTAAATCAGAGATACTCTAAGGTTGAGAGGCTTGAAAAGGAGGGTTGTTGAACTAATTCTGATTGAAACCACCCTGAGAATTATTGGCATAATTCGGTTGCTATCTCTGAGGTTGCTCTTTCCACCCGAAGTTTGGGTGATTCCTCCATCCCTGATTAAAAGTCTGAGAATAAGAAGTGATACAAAATTTGATGAACAATATTCTGCATAACTATCAGCAAGTGCACCGGGTCATATCAAGTTATAAAACTCACTTAGAGTGAGGTTGATCCCACGAGGATCAAAGGATTAAGCAATCAATAGTTAATTGATTATTCTAGTTAGACAATCATAGTTGGATGATAAGCAACCGGGAAATGTAAATGGTTTGAAATTGAAAGAAAGCAATAAAGTGACTGGAAAGTAAATGACAGGAATATAAAGTGCAAGAAAGTAAAGTACTGGAATATTAAATTACTAGAAATGTAATGAGCTCTACATGCTCTAGAGACAAGACACGACTCACTGTATGTGGTATGGCTGGTTTCTTGGTGAAGACAACTCTCATGCCAGGTGAGAGGCCTTGAGTAGGGACTTTCTTGTCCCTCCAGCCTTTAGGTACTTTCTTCTTAGTACCTTTGTTCTCAGTGCTTGTTGATGGCTGCCCAACACCAAACTTAGAATTGATGTTTGGGGCTTAGTAAAGCTCTGCACTGAAAGAGATGGTTGGAACACTAAGTGTTGCATAGTTATCTCTCTTTTTTCAGAGGGAGAGTTGGGGTGAGGCATCTTGAACAAGATGTGATCCTCCCCTAGTTGTAGAATCAGCTCTCCCTTAGCTACATCAATGATAGCATTGGCAGTGGCTAGGAAAGGTCTTCCGAGGATGATGGATTCATCCTCATCTTCCCCAGTATCTAAGATTATAAAGTTTGCAGGGATGTACAGGTCTTCAACCTTTACCAATACATCATCTACTAAGCCATATGCTTTCTTTATTGATTTGTCTGCCATCTCTAGTGAGATGTTTGTAGCTTGTACCTCAAAGATTCCCAGCTTCTCCATTACAGAGAGTGGCATGAGGTTTATACTTGACCCTAGGTCACACATAGCCTTCTCAAAGGTCATGGTGCCTATAGTGCAAGGAATTAGGAAATGTCCGGGATCCAGAAGCTTCTGAGGTAGCTTCTGTTGTGATGCCTAGGCATCGTAGGCTAGTTTCACAAGCCTTTTTCATTAGTTTTCATTTGGTTTCATGCACTTTCTTAGGCAATAATTAAGCTTTAGATGAGAATTGCATGCATATCTTGATTCAATCAAAAATGGTCAATTTTGTGCATTTTCATGGGATTTATGCAAGATTTACTCGAATGCTATGAATGATGCAAAATCTTGTGATTATGGCAAGACTTTGATGCATTTGTTTGGTTAATGATAGGTGAGGAGAAGCAGAAGAAGAGCAAGGAAGAAGCAGAGAAAGCAACGTTGGTGGTAAAGTTGGTGCCACCAACGTTACTTCAAATATTGCTTGTGGAAAAAGAAGCAACGTTGGTGTCAAAGTTGGTGCCACCAACGTTGCCTCGAATGTTGGCTTGAGAAGGAGTGAGCAACGTTGGTGGCCTAGTTTGGCTCACCAACGTTACCACAAATGTTGGCTTAAGGAGGAGGTTAAGCAACATTGGTGGCCTAGTTTAGCACACCAACGTTGCCGCAAATGTTCCAGGCACGAGAAGCAATGTTGCTACAAGAAAAGGTGCAACGTTGGTGGCCTAGTTTGGCTCACCAATGTTGCCACCAACGTTCCAAGGCTTAGCATGCAACGTTGGTGGCCCAGGGGTGACTCACCAACATTGTTGGCAACGTTGCAACAAAATAATGGTGCCCAACGTTGGTGGGAACGTTGGTGAAACTAACGTTACCACCAATGTGTTCGACAAAATTTCAAATTGAAGTTGGAAAATTTTGACGCGACGCGATGCGTACGCGTGAGCGACGCGTACGCGTGAAAGTGGAAAAATGGCAAGTCTCGCGCACGCATGGGCGACACACACACGCAAAATGGCAAAAAACCAGCTTTGACGCGTACGCGTGGGCGACGCGCATGTGTGACCAAGAAAACGTTGTTGCCACCAACGTTGAGCCCAACGTTAGTGGCAACGTTCAAATGGGCTTTGCATGCAACGTTTGTGGTACCGTTTGTACAACAAATGTTGCCCACCAATGCTAGTACCAACTTCAATTCAATGGCACCCATGCAAGCTTGTGAACGTTAGTTAACTAACGCCCATGCCAACGTCACTAAAAGCCACTCCTAACTTGCTTCAACAAAGGCCAAAGCCCACATCCAGAGACTTGAAGATTGATTGAGAAAGTTTATAAATAGGATAGATTTTGAGTTAGAAAAAAGGCTGGGAAGCAGGGACCCTAATTGGGAAACCCTGAAATCATTTACTTTGTACTTTTCTCTGAGTTTTATGTACTTTCTTTTCTTTTTGATTGAGCAATGATGAACAAAACCCCCATTTCATTATGGGGAGGAGCTCTATTGTAATCCTAATGAATGAATGAACTTCATTTTCTTCTCAATCCGCTTGGGTAGCTATAGGATATCTTCTATGCTTATTGAGATTCACTCACTCCGGAAGGGGGTTTGAGTTAATTGAATGCTTGTGTGAGCCTCGAAAGGGGAATCATAAGCATTAGAATTGGAGCTCTACCCTTCACAATTCTCTTGACCAACACTATTCGGGAGGAATTGAGATCTTGAGAAATTGTGTGGCTTATGGATAAGAGAATGCACTTAACCTCTTCTCATGATAATTAGATCAAGGAATTGGCAAGATTGATTGTGATTAGAGAGATTGGATTGCCAAAGAATTGGGATCCAATCAATTACAATCCGCCATAGATCTACTCATATGATTGAGAAGGAAGTTGAGACCCATTTGATTCACGATGGATTATGATATCTCCAATCCCTAATAAATCTTTCTCTTTAATTTTCTTCAATTTAGATTACCCTGAATTTACTTTCATTGCAATTCTTTACTGCTTTATTGATTCCCAACACCCAAGACCCCTTTAGTTTTCATGCACTTTACGTTTCTATTGCCATTTACATTTGCACTCTCCTTTCTTGCAATTTAAGATTCAAGTCATTTATATTTCTTGCTCTTTAAGTTTCAGCTCTTTACATTTTCCGGCATTTAAGTTCTTGTCATTTACTTTGAAGCACTTATTTCTCTAGTACTTTACATTTTATGCGATTTAAGTTTTTGTCTTTTACTTTCCAGCATTTATTTTCTTGCAATTTATATCCTGCTCATTTAATTTCACCAAACTCTTTCAATATTAGCTTGACTAGATTCATCACCCAACTAAAATTGCTTGATCCATCAATCCCATGGGATCGACCTCACTCTTGTGAGTTTTACTACTTGATGCGACCCGGTATACTTGCCGGTAGTTTGTGAGGATTCAATTCTCGCGCATAATGCTATACCAAAGCATTGAGTTCTTTGGTAAGCACTGGAGGTTCTTCCTCCAAAAGTTTTGTACCAAATAGCTTGGCATTTAGCTTCATCAGAGAACCAGAGAGAGGTCCAGAGAGAACCTTCTTGAGACTAAGAAGAGAAGCAAGAGGGAAGGGATTAATTTGAGAGGAAGATTCAGAAGAGGGAGACCAAGAGATGGAGAACAACCTCCATAATCCACCTGAGGATGTAGCCAATAACAATGGCCAGCATCCAAGGAGAGTGTTAGTTTGTACACCATCCCTAACCCAAGAAATTGTGGGAGCAGTATCCTTACTCCCAATGTCCATGCCCACAATTTTGAGCTCAAACCACAACTCATCACTCTAGTTCAGAATAACTGCCAACATGGAGGAAGTGCTGTTGAATATCCAAATCAACATCTCTCTGTTTTCTTAAGAATCTGTGACACAGTCAAGACCAATGGAGTGCACCCTGACATTTACAAGCTGCTCCTATTCCCATTCTCTCTAAGGGACAAAGCCTCTCACTGGCTAGAAACCTTCCCAAAGGAAGCATTACCAACTGGGAAGACTTGGTGAGCAAGTTCATAGCTAAGTTCTACCCCCCTCAAAGACTCATCAAGCTTAAAATGGATGTGCAAACTTTCAGACAACTAGAGAGAGAGTCATTATATGAGACTTGGAAAAGGTAGAAGGCTTTGATTAGAAGATGTCCTGAGGGCATGTTTAGTGAGTGGGTTGAGCTCCAAAACTTCTATGAAGGTCTATCCATGAAGGCAAGAAAGGCCTTAGACTACTCTTTAGGAGGCTCATTGCAAATGATAAAGACTGCACAAGAAGCACATGACCTCATAGACATGGTTGCCAATAATCAATACTTCTATTCTTCGGAAAGACAATCAGTTTCCAAAAGAGGTGTTGATACAGTCTTGGCTCAGAACAAAATCATGGACCAGCAACTTCAACAACAAATGGAGATGATGTCAAAGAGGATGGATGGAATACAACTAGCTGCAGTGTGCACAACCAACCAACCACCAGTTGTGTGGGGACACAATGAGGAGAGCAATGAAGCATACTGATGAGCGGATAATTTATACGCTTTTTGGCATCATTTTTAGTATGTTTTTAGTATATTTTAGTTAGTTTTTATTATGTTTTTATTAGTTTTTATTTAAAAATCATATTTCTGGACTTTACTATGATTTTGTATATTTTTCTATGATTTCAGGTATTTTCTGGCTGAAATTGAGGGACTTGAGCAAAAATCTGATTGAGAGGCTGAAAAAGGACTGCAGATGCTGTTGGATTCTAACCTCCCTGCACTCGAAGTGGATTTTCTGGAGCTACAGAAGCCCAATTGGCGCGCTCTCAATTGCGTTAGAAAGTAGACATCCTGGGCTTTCCAGCAATATATAATAGTTCATACTTTGCCCAAGATTTGATGGCCCAAACCGGCATTCCAAGTCAGCTTAAGAGTTCTAGCGTCAAAACGCCAGAACTGGCACAAAAGCTGGAGTTAAACGCCCAAACTGGCACAAAAGCTAGCGTTTAACTCCAAGAAAAGTCTCTACACATGGAAGCTTCAATGCTCAGTCCAAGCACACACCAAGTAGGCCCGGAAGAAGATATCTGCATTAATTACTTATTTCTATAAATCCTAGGCTACTAGTTCTCTATAAATAGGACCTTTTACTATTGTACTTTCATCTTTGATAAGTCTTATACTTTTCATAGACCATTTCACGTTTGGGGGCTGGCCTCACGGCCATGCCTGAACCTTGTTCTTATGTATTTTCAATGGTGGAGTTTCTACACACCATAGATTAAGGTGTGGAGCTCTGCTGATCTTCATGAATTAATGCAAAGTACTATTGTTTTTCTATTCAACTCAAGTCTATTTCTTCTCCAAGATATTCATTCGCACCCAAGAACATGATGAATGTGATGATTATGTGACACTCATCACCATTCTCACCTATGAACGCGTGACTGACAACCACTTCCGTTCTACATGCAAACAAGCTTCAATGTGTATCTCTTGGGTTTCTAATCTAAGATTGGAACCTTCGTAGTATAGGCTAGAATTATTTGTGGCCATTCCTGAGATCCGGAACATCTAAACCTTGTCTGTGGTATTCTGAGTAGGATCTGGGAAGGGATGACTGTGACGAGCTTCAAACTCGCGATTGTTGGGCATGTGACAGACACAAAAGGATCAATGGATTCTATTCCAACATGATCGAGAACCGATAGATGATTAGCCGTACGGTGACAGTGCATTTGGAACGTTTTCACTGAGAGGACGGGAAGTAGCCATTGACAACAGTGATGCCCAACATAAAGCTTGCCATGGAAAGGAGTATGAATGATTGGAAGAAGGCAACAGGAAAGCAGAGGTTCGAGAGGAACAATGCATCTTCATACGCTTATCTGAAATTCCTACCAATGAATTACATAAGTATCTCTATCCTTATCTTATTTTATTCATCTTTTAATTATCAATCCTCCATAACCATTTGAGTTCGCCTGACTGAGATTTACAAGATGACCATAGCTTGCTTCAAGCCGACAGTCTCCGTGGGATCGACCCTTACTGATGTAAGGTTTATTACTTGGACGACCCAGTGCACTTGCTAGTTAGTTGTGCGGAATTGTGACAAAGTGTGATTCACGTTTGAGAGCTCCAAGTCCTTTGGCACCATTGTTGATGATCACAATTTCGTGCACCAAGTTTTTGGCGCCGTTGCCGGGGATTGTTCGAGTTTGGACAACTGACGGTTCATCTTGTTGCTTAGATTAGGTACTTTTCTTTTTATTTTCTTCAGAATTTTTAAGAATGAATTCTAGAGTTTCAAGGTGATGTTCTTATCATCACAAAAGCTGATTGATTCTCATCAATTTAGCTGCTGAATGTAATGTCCTGCTGAAGCGTGACTAACCATGTCTAATGTTTTTAGACTGAAGCTTTAGACTAACATTGCATGATCCTGGAATTCTTATTAAAAAATTTGAATCCCTTTATTTTCTTTTCCACTCAATTTTCGAAAAAAAAATTTATAAAACCATAAAAATCAAAAATATTTTATGTTTCTTGTTTGAGTCTAACATCAATTTTTAAGTTTGGTGTCAATTGCATGTCTTTATTCTTCTTGCATTTGTTGAATATATGCATTATGTTCTTCATTGATCTTCAAGTTGTTCTTGATGATTTCAGTGCTCTGATCTTTAATTTCTCTTATTCTGTGTCTTTTGTTGTTTCTTACATGCATTTTCAAATTGTTATAGTCCTTAGTATACAAACTTCCAAGTTTGGTGTCTTGCATGCATTGTTTATTTGATCTTAGTTGCACTTTTATTGTTTCTCATCATTAAAAAAAATTCAAAAAAATTCTAAAATTATGTCTTTTCAAGTCAATAATACAGAGAATTGAAGACTCAGAACATTCAGCAGAGGAATCAAACAGAAAAAGCTAGTCGTTCAAAACACCCAGTGAAGACGGAAAACTGGCGTTTAAACGCCAGCCAGGGTACCTGGCTGGGCGTTTAATGCCCAAAAAGGTAGCATTTTGGGCGTTTAACGCCAGGATGACACTAGAGGGAAGATTTTGTTTTTAATTCAAATCTTTTTCAAATATTCATAATTTTTCAAAATCAAATCTTTTTCAAATCATATATTTTCAATCATATCTCTTCAAAATCAATTTCTTTCCATTTTTTTATTATTTTCGAAAATCCTTGCTATAATTAATGATTTACTTCAAAATTTTCAAGTTGTTACTTGCCTATTAAGAAAGGATCAAATTTTAAATTTTAGAATCATATCTTTTAATTTCTTGTTAGTCAAGTAATCAACTTTAATTTTAAAACTTTCTTTTTTAAAAAATTGATTTTCAATCATATCTTCTCAATCATATCTTTTCAATCACATCTTTTTCAAAATTAACTCTCAATCATATCTTTTTGATTTCTAATTTCAAAATCTTTTTCAAAAATCACTTAATTTCTTTCCCAATCTTAATTTTCGAAAATCTCAATCAAATTTTCAAATTTCTTTTTATTATTTCAAAATCTTTTTAATTTATTTTCGAAAATTCTTCCCCTCTTCTCACATCCTTCTATTTAAGGGACTAACACTCCTCCTCAAGGTGCAATTCGAACTCTATCCTTCTTGATAAGTTCGAATTCTCTTCTATCTACCTGCTCCTTCTATTCTTCTTTTCCTCTGACACCTCAAGGAATCTCTATACTGTGACATAGAGGATTCCCTACTTTTTTGTTCTCTTCTCTTTCATATGAGTAGGAGCAAAGATAAAGGCATACTTGTTCAAGCTGATCCTGAGCCTGAAAGGACCTTGAAGAGAAAGCTAAGAGAAGCTAAAGCATAATTCTCTCTAGAGGGCCTAACAGAGCTTTTTAAAGAAGAAGAAACAATGGCAGCTGAAAACAACAATGCCAATAATGCAAGGAAGGTGCTTAGTAACTTTACTGTACCTACTCCCGACTTCTATGGGAGAAGCATCTCAATCCCTGCCATTGGAGCAAACAACTTTGAGCTTAAGCCTCAACTAGTTTCTCTAATGCAATAAAATTGTAAGTTTCATGGACTTCCATTAGAAGATCCTCATCAGTTCTTAGCTGAATTCTTGCAAATCTATGACACTGTCAAGACCAATGGGGTTGACCCTGAAGTCTACAGACTTATGCTCTTCCCTTTTGCTGTAAAAGACAGAGCTGGGACATGGTTAGATTCAAAACCCAAAGAAAGCCTGAACTCTTGGGAAAAGCTAATCAATGCCTTCTTGGCAAAGTTCTTTCCACCTCAAAAATTGAGTAAGCTTAGAGTGGAAGTCCAAACCTTCAGACAAAAGGAAGGTGAATCCCTCTATGAAGCTTGGAAAAGATACAAGCAATTGATCAGAAGGTGTCCTTCTGACATGCTTTCAGAATGGAGCATCATAGGTATTTTCTATGATGGTCTGTCTGAACTATCCAAGATGTCATTAGATAGCTCTGCTGGAGGATCTCTTCATCTGAAGAAGACGCCTGCAGAAGCTCAAGAACTCATTGAAATGGTTGCAAATAACCAATTCATGTACACTTTTGAAAGGAATCCTGTGAATAATGGGACAAATCAGAAGAAAGGAGTTCTTGAAATTGATACTCTGAACGCCATATTGGCTCAGAATAAAATATTGACTCAACAAGTCAATATGATTTCTCAGAGTCTGTCTGGAATGCAAGCAGCAACAGTCAGTACCAAAGAAGCTTCATCTGAAGAAGAAACTTATGATCCTGAGAACCCTACAATGGAAGAGGTGAATTACATGGGAGAACCCTATGGAAACACCTATAATCCTTCATGGAGAAATCATCCAAACCTCTCATGGAAGGATCAACAGAGGCTTCAACAAGGCTTCAACAACAATAATGGTGGAAGAAACAGGTTTAGCAATAGCAAGCCTTTTCCATCATCTTCTCAGCAACAGACAGAGAATTCTAAGCAGAGCCCCTCTGACTTAGCAACCATAGTCTCTGATCTAATTAAAACCACTCAAAGTTTCATGACTAAAACAAGGTCCTCCATTAGAAATTTGGAGGCACAAGTTGGTCAGCTGAGTAAGAAAGTTACTGAACTCCCTCCTAGCACTCTCCCAAGCAATACAGAAGAGAATCCAAAAAGAGAGTGCAAGGCCATAACTATAACCCACATGGCCGAACCTGGAGAGGAGGAAGAGGCAGTAATTTCCACTAAGGAAAACCTCACTGGACATCCACTGGCCTCCAAGGAGTTCCCTCATGAGGAACCATGGGAATATGAGGCTCACACAGAGACCATAGAGATTCCACTGAATTTACTTTTTCCATTCATGAGCTCTGATGAGTATTCTTCCTCTGAAGAGGATGAAGATGTTACTGAAGAGCAAGTTGCTAAGTATCTTGGAGCAATCATGAAGCTAAATGCCAAGTTATTTGGTAATGAGACTTGGGAAGATGAACCCCCTTGCTCATCAAAGAACTGGATGACTTGACTAGGCAGAGATTACCTCTGAAGAGACAAGATCCTGAAAAGTTCTCAATACCTTGTGCCATAGGCACCATGACCTTTGAGAAGGCTCTGTGTGACCTAGGGTCAAGCATAAACCTTATGCCTCTCTCTGTAATAGAGAAGCTAGGGATCATTGAGGTACAAGCTGCTAGAATCTCACTAGAGATGGCAGACAATTCAAAGAAACAAGCTTATGGACTTGTAAAGGATGTCTTGGTAAAGGTTGAAGGCCACTACATCCCTGCTGACTTCATAATCCTAGAGACTGGGAAGTGTATGGATGAATCCATCATCCTTGGCAGACCCTTCCTAGCCACAGCAAAAGCTGTGATTGATGTTGACAGAGGAGAACTGATCATTCAAGTGAATGAAGACTCCCTTGTGTTTAAAGCTCAAGGATATCCCTCTGTAACCATGGAGAGGAAGCATGAAGAGCTTCTCTCAATACAGAGTCAAATAGAGCCCCCACAATCAAACTCTAAGTTTGGTGTTGGGAGGCCACAACCAAACTTTAGGTTTGGTGTTGAACCCCCACATTCAAACTCAAAGTTTGGTGTTGGGAGCTTCCAATATTGCTCTAAACATCTGTGAGGCTCCATGAGAGCCCACTGTCAAGCTATTGACTTTAAAGAAGCGCTTGTTGGGAGGCAACCCAATCTTTAATTATCTATGTTAAATTTCTCTTTTCTTTTGTTATTTTATATTTTCTGTAGGTTGATGATCATGTGAAGTCATAAAAACAATTGAAAAAGCAAAAACAGAAGGAAAAATAGTATTAAAAATAGAACACCCTGGAGGAGAAACTTACTTGCATTTAAACGCCAGTAAGGGTAGCAGAATGGGCGTTAAACGCCCAGTTTGGCACCATTTTGGGCGTTTAACGCCAGAAATGGGCACCAGACTGGCGTTTAACGCCAAGAATGGGCAAGAAGCTGGTGTTAAACGCCAGAAATGGGCAGCAGCCTGGCGTTTAACGCCAGGATTGGCAGAAAGGGGCGTTTTTACATGCCACTTGGTGCAGGGATGAGATATCCTTGACACCTCAGGATCTGTGGACCCCACAGGATCCCCACCTATCCCACCTCTGTCTCTCTTCTTCACCCATTCACCAATCACCTCAATACCTCTTCCCCAAAAAACCCTTACCTATCAAATCCCACCATTCTCTTCACCACTCACCTCCATCCTTCATAAAACCCCACCTACCCCACCATTCAAATTCAAACCACTTTCCCTCCCAAACCCACCCATAATAGCCAAACCATACCCCCCTCTCCACTCCTATATAAACCCATCTTCACTCCTTCATTTTCACACAACCTAAACACTACTTCTCCCGCTTGGCCGAAACACAAAGCCCCCTCCATTTTCTCTATTTCTTCTTCTTCTACTTTCTTCTTTCTTCTTTTGCTCGAGGACGAGAAAACCTTCTAAGTTTGGTGTGGTAAAAGCTAAAGCTTTTTGTTTTTCCATAACCATTTATGGCACCAAAGGCCGGAGAAACCTTTAGAAAGAGGAAAGGGAAGGCAAAAGCTTCCACCTCCGAGTCATGGGACATGGAGAGATTCCTCTCAAGGGTGCATCAAGACCACTTCTATGAAGTTGTGGCCAAGAAGAAGATGATCCCCGAGGTCCCTTTTAAGCTCAAAAAGAATGAGTATCCAGAGATCCGACATGAGATCCGAAGAAGAGGTTGGGAAATTCTCACCAACCCCATTCAACAAGTTGGGATCTTAATGGTTCAAGAGTTCTATGCCAATGCATGGATCACCAAGAACCATGATCAAAGTGTGAACCCGGACCCTAAGAATTGGCTTACAATAGTCCGAGGGAAATACTTAGACTTTAGTCCGGAAAATGTAAGGTTGGCATTCAACTTGCCTATGATGCAAAGAGATGCACACCCATACACTAGAAGGGTCAACTTTGATCAAAGGTTGGACCAAGTCCTCATGGACATCTGTGAAGAGGGCGCCCAATGGAAGAGAGATTCAAGAGGGAAGCCGGTTTAACTAAGAAGGCATGACCTCAAGCCCGTGGCTAGGGGATGGTTGGAGTTCATCCAACGCTCGATCTTTCCCACTAGCAACCGGTCTGAAGTTTCTATAGACCGGGCTATCATGATTCATAGCATCATGATTAGAGAGGAAGTAGAAGTTCATGAGGTTATATCCAAGAACTCTACAAGGTGGCGGACAAGTCCTCTACTTTGGCAAGGTTAGCCTTCCCTCATCTCATTTGTCACCTCTGCAGTTCGGTTGGAATTGACATAGAGGGAGACATTCTCATTGATGAGGACAAGCCCATCACTAAGAAAAGGATGGAGCAAATAAGAGAACCTCACCAAGAGCATGAGGAATTTCCTCATCATGAAATCCCTGAGATGCCTCAAGGGATGCAATTTCCTCCACAAAACTATTGGGAGCAAATCAACACCTCCTTGGGAGAATTAAGTTTCAATATAGGACAACTAAGGGTGGAGCACCAAGAGCATTCCATCCTCCTCCATGAAATTAGAGAACACCAAAGAACCATGAGAGATGAGCAACAAAGGCAAGGAAGAGTCATTGAGGAGCTCAAGCACTCCATAAGATCTTCAAGAGGAAGAACAGGCCACCATCACTAAGGTGGACCCGTTCTTTAATTTCCTTGTTCTTTATTTTCTGTTTTTCAAAAATTATGCTTTATGTTTATCTATGTTTGTGTCTTTATTACATGATCATTAGTGTCTTAGTGGCTATGCCTTGAAGCTATGAAAATGAATCCATCACCTTTCTTAAATGAAAAATGTTTTTAATTGAAAAAAGAAAAAGAAGTACATGAATTTCGAATTTTAAAATAGTTTAATTATTTTGATGTGGTGGCAATACTTTTGTCTTTCTGAATGAATGCTCATATTTTTGATATTGTTGATTCATGAATGTTAAAATTGTTGGCTCTTGAAAGAATGATGGAAAAAGAGAAATGTTATTTGATGATCTGAAAAATCATAAAATTGATTCTTGAAGCAAGAAAAAGCAGTGAAAAGTTTACAGAAAAAATATATATATGCAAAAAAAAAGAAGAAAAAAAAAGAAAAAGCAAGCAGAAAAAGCCAATAACCCTTTAAACCAAAAGGCAAGGGTAAAATAAAAAGGATCCAAGGCTTTGAGCATCAGTGGATAGGAGGGCCCACAGGAATAAAATCCTGGCCTAAGCGGCTAAACCAAGTTGTCCCTAACCATGTGCTTGTGGCGTGAAGGTGTCAAGTGAAAACTTGAGACTGAGCGGTTAAAGTCGTGGTCCAAAGCAAAAAAGAATGTGCTTAAGAGCCCTGGACATCTCTCACTGGGGACTTTAGCAAAGTTGAGTCACAATCTGAAAAGGTTCACCCAGTCATGTGTCTGTGGCATTTATGTATCCGGTGGTAATACTGGAAAACAAAATGCTTAGGGTCATGGCCAAGACTCATAAAGTAGTTGTGTTCAAGAATCAACATACTTAACTAGGAGAATCAATAACACTATCTGAATTCTGAGTTCCTATAGATGCCAATCATTCTGAACTTCAAAGGATAAAGTGAGATGCCAAAACTGTTCAGAAGCAAAAAGCTAAAAGCCCCACTCATCTAATTAATACTGATCTTCATAGATATTTTTGGAATTCATTGCATATTCTATTCTTTTTATCCTATTTGATTTTTAGTTTCTTGGGACAAGCAACAATTTAAGTTTGGTGTTGTGATGAGCGGATAATTTATACGCTTTTTGGCATCATTTTTAGTATGTTTTTAGTATATTTTAGTTAGTTTTTATTATGTTTTTATTAGTTTTTATTTAAAAATCACATTTCTGGACTTTACTATGAGTTTGTGTATTTTTCTATGATTTTAGGTATTTTCTGGCTGAAATTGAGGGACCTGAGCAAAAATCTGATTCAGAGGCTGAAAAAGGACTGCAGATGCTGTTGGATTCTGACCTCCCTGCCCTCGAAGTGGATTTTCTGGAGCTACAGAAGCTCAATTTGCGCGTTCTCAATTGCGTTGGAAATTAGACATCCTGGGCTTTCCAGCAATATATAATAGTCCATACTTTGTCCAAGATTTGATGGCCCAAACTGGCATTCCAAGTCAGCTTTGACGTCAGAACTGGCACAAAAGCTGGAGTTAAACGCCCAAACTGGCACAAAAGCTGGCGTTTAACTCCAAGAAAAGTCTCTACACATGGAAGCTTCAATTCTCAGCCCAAGCACACATCAAGTGGGCCCGGAAAAAGATTTCTGCATTAATTACTTATTTCTGTAAACCCTAGGCTACTAGTTCTCTATAAATAGGACATTTTACTATTGTATTTTCATCTTTGATAAGTCTTATACTTTTCATAGACCTTTTCACGTTTGGGGGCTGGCCTCATGGCCATGCCTGAACCTTGTTCTTATGTATTTTCAATGGTGGAGTTTCTACACACCATAGATTAAGGTGTGGAGCTTTGCTATTCTTCATGAATTAATGCAAAGTACTATTATTTTACTATTCAACTCAAGTCTATTTCTTCTCCAAGATATTCATTCGCACCCAAGAACATGATGAATGTGATGATTATGTGACACTCATCACCATTCTCACCTATGAACACGTGACTGACAACCACTTCCGTTCTACATGCAAACAAGCTTGAATGTGTATCTCTTGGGTTTCTAATCTAAGATTGGAACCTTCGTGGTATAGGCTAGAATTATTGGCGGCCATTCCTGAGATCCGGAATGTCTAAACCTTGTCTGTGGTATTCTGAGTAGGATCTGGGAAGGGATGACTGTGACGAGCTTCAAACTTGCGATTGTTAGGCGTGTGACAGATGCAAAAGGATCAATGGATCCTATTCCAACATGATCGAGAACCGACAGATGATTAGCCGTACAGTGACATCGAATTTGGAACGTTTTTAATAAGAGGACGGGAAGTAGCCATTGACAACGGTGATGCCCAACATAAAGCTTGCCATGGAAAGGGGTATGAATGATTGGAAGAAGGCAATAGGAAAGCAGAGGTTCGAGAGGAACAAAGCATCTTCATACGCTTATCTGAAATTCCTACCAATGAATTACATAAGTATCTCTATCCTTATCTTATTTTATTCATCTTTTAATTATCAATCCTCCATAACCATTTGAGTTTGCCTGACTGAGATTTAAAAGATGACCATAGCTTGCTTCAAGCCGACAGTCTCCGTGGGATCGACCCTTACTCACGTAAGGTTTATTACTTGGATGACCCAGTGCACTTGCTGGTTAGTTGTGCGGAATTGTGACAAAGTGTGATTCATGTTTGAGAGCTCCACATCCTTTGGCGCCATTGTTGATGATCACAATTTCATGCACTACATACAATGCACAACCAAGGTTCTGGACAAAATGAATTCCATGGGGACACTTACAACCCCTCATGGAGGAACCACCCTAACCTAAAGTGGGGAGAAAACCAGAATTCATGACAAAGAAATTCCAACACAAACAACTTTCGCAACATAAACCACCAAAGCCACCAACCCACTAACCAAAATCCATATAGAAAACCCCAAAACAATCACCCCACATCCACCTTCTATCCACCAAATAACCCCTCAACTAACAAAAATAACTTCCATAAACCATTAATATCCCACATTCAACCACAACCACCACAAGAATCCCAAAGAATCTCCAACTTGGAGATGATGATGGAAAATTGATGAAGAATCAAGAACTAGCCAACAAGAGTTATGAAGCTTCCATGAGGAATCTGGAAAGGAAAATTGGGCAATTGTCTAAGCAGCCAACTGAACGGCCAACCAATGCCTTCCCCAGTGATACCGTTCCCAACCCCAAGAAGGAATGCAAGGCTATACAACTAAGGAGCGGGAAGACACTGGAAGATGATACCAAGGTTGCTAACAAGGAAGGAATAGAGGTGGACAAGAATGACCAAAAGGAGTCCAAGAACGAGGAGGAGTCACAAGCCTCAAAAAAGGGAAAGCAAATCTTAGAGGAGCAACCACCAAAGCTGAAAGAGGAGGTGAAGTCTTATGCCCGTCCTCTACCATACCCTCAAAGGCTGCTGATAAACCCTGATTTTGTGGTTTATCTTATGCATAATTTTGGGGATTTTATCACCTTTTCCCACATTTATTCAATGAAATAGCATGGTTTTGCAATTCTCCCTTGATTTGTGCTTAAATGTGAAAACATGCTTTTTAGGCCTTAAAATAGCTAAATTCAATTCACTTTAATTACATTCGATGCCTTGATGTGTTTGTTGAGTGATTTCAGGTTCATAAGGTAATTATTGGATGGAAGAAGTGAGGAGAAAAGCATGCAAAGTGGGAGAACTCATGAAGAAATGAAGGAACCGTAAAGCTATCAAGTCTGACCTCTTCACACTCAATCGACCATAACATGAGCTACAGAGGTTCAAATGAGGCGGTTCCAGTTGCGTTGGAAAGCTAACATCTGGGGCTTCAAAATAATATAAAATTTTCCATAGTTTTCTGACGTATAGGGGCACGCACGCGCACTGTACGTGTGCACGCCGATGGAGCACGTGGTTCACTTAAGTGAAATCGTGGCCAGCGATTTGCAGCTCATTTTGGGCCCAATCCAACTCATTTCTGATGCTATTGAACCCAAGGATTGAAGGGGGAAATACACCAAGTATTCATAGTTTAGTTTTCATCATGTTTTAGGGTAGAATTCTAGAGAAAGATACTCTCTCTTCTCTCTAGATTTAGGATAGAAATTAGGATAAAGTTAGGTTAATCACTCTCAAATTTCTCTTTCAATTCTTGTTTTGATTTTAATTCTCATTATATTCTAGTATTCTATTGTCTTAATCTTCTTAGTTTCTATTGTTAATTTCTTGTTTTGCTCTCTTTTATGTGGATGAACCATTGTTAGATCTTGATTTCTTTTAATGCAATTTTATGTTTCCATGTCTCTTTTATGTTGATCTTGATTGCTATTGTTGATTTCTTGTTTGTGGTAGTCATGGGTTTCACTAATTCTAGCATTTTATGATCTTTACTTTTCTTGTACTCTAAGTGTTTGTTAAAATGCTTTCACTAGTTTTTGAGTAGTTTCCTTTACTTTTGGCCTAGGCTAAGGGAATTGAGTGACCTTGAGTCATTGGGTCTCAATGATTTGGTGATTTGAGAACTCTTGGTGATCAATTTGATACTCATTGACACTAACCCACTACTAATTTAATTAGTAGATAGGTTGGAACTTATGGGTTGATGTGATCAAGCCTATTTGACGAACTTCAAGCTTAGGAGTAGATATTACATACTTAAAGCTTTTGGAAGTAGACTTAATAGGTTGGCCTCTCATAATTATCAATGTATGGTTTGTAGACAAGAATGGTGATCTCAATTACCTATGTCTAGCCAAGAGTACTTTTCCTTTATTTCATTAGTTTTTGTCATTTTACTTTCTTGTCATTTAATTTTTATTGCCATATACTTTTCTTGCAAAAATATAAAATCAAACCCCTTGCATCCTCATAGCCAATAAATGAGCATTTCATTGCAATTTCTTGTGAGACGACCCGGAGTTCAAATACTTCGGTTAATTTTCATTTGGGATTTGTACTTGCGAGAACCGGAATTTTTGATGTGAGAATTGTTTGTTGGTTTGGAGCTATGCTTACAATGAAGTTATTGTTTCTATGAGAGAAATTCTAGACCATCGAGCGAATCTCGTTCATCAAAATGGCGCCGTTACCGGGGAATTGCAACGGTGTTATGTTATTGGCTATTGTATATATGTTAATATGCTTCTTTGCTAGTTTTTGCTTATTTTAGGAGTTAGTTTTTATTAGTTCCTACTAGTTTTGTTTTTATTTTCATTTGATATTATGAATTCTCACCCCTTTGGCTATGAGTTTGGCTCAAATTATGTTGTAGGAAATGGGAACTATAATGACAATATGCATCAAGGATGGAACAATCAAAGGTGGGAGGAGCCTCAAGGGATTGATCACCCTTCTTGGCAACAACAACCTCCGGATTCTTATGGGTATAACTCTCGTCCTAATGCATATCAATCTAATGGATGTGGTGACCCTTATTGTGATTGTGAACAACCACCACCACATGCCTATGAATCACCCCCTCAACATAATTTTGAACCACCTTACTCACAAGCCCCTTTTCACCAAACACCTCCATATGACCCTAACCCTTATCCACCCTACTAACCACCTTATGAGCCATATGAACCATACATGGAACCACAGTAATTCCAACACAACTACTCCCAAGAACCACCTCAAGAACCACTACCTCCATACTATTACCAAGATGAATCACCTCCCATGTATGATAACTTTCAACCACAAAATGAATTTTCCTTTTCACCACAACCCCCATAGAAGAACATCCATACCCTCAATATACACCACCTCCACGCCCTTACCAAGGTGAACCAACTTCCAATCATGAAACTTTCCTCTCAAACAATGAACCCTCTCTTCCACCACCGCCCCCCGATGAAGCCCTCATGCTAGAATTAAGAGATCTTGACTCTCATATGCAAAGGCAACAAGAGGGGATGGAAAAGGATTTTAAGGAGCTAGGAGCCAAGATGGCTATCCTAGCGGAAGCCGTTAGCAATATGGTCTCATCCCGCCTAAGCCTATATGATCAAGGCTCTCCCATTGTTGAATGTGGAGAAGCAATCAAGGAACATAGTGAGGGAGTGAGTTTAGAGCTTCAAGGTGAAGAAGAGGAGTTGAAGCAAGAATTGGCACAAGGGGAGAAAGTTAAGATAATCGAGCCAGAAGAAGTGGTTAAAGAGCTAGGCAACACTGAACAAGAGGTGGATTTCAAGCTTGAAGACACTTCCACACCAAGTGATATTGTTGATGATCTTGTGGAAGTTGTTGAACCTTCTTCCAATGAGCTTGAATTTGATATTGAGGAGGTAATGCGCAACCTTCTAAGCATATAATGAATAATGAAGAATTGGAAGAAGGTTAGCAAACAACAAATCTTCCTCTTGAAGATGAGCCCACACCAACACATGACCCTTTGGTATTTGAGGAATCTTCTTCTATTGATATTGAGGTAAATATTGATATAAGTTCCACATTACCTCCATGTTGTGACATGAAGAGTGGAAAAGAGATAGAAGAAGTTGGTGAAGAGGTAGTTAAATGTGAAGAACTTTGTCAAGAGGAAGAGGTTGAAGTTGAAGAAGCTTGCCAAGAGGTGGAGGTAGTCAAGAAAGAGCACAAGGGAGTAGACCTCGCATTGGCTAAGTGTGGGGAGGTTTCTCTTCCTAAGTCACCATCCTACACAACATTCAAGTGGGTAAAATTCTTATCTCTAATCTTTACTTTCCCACTTGAATATGGTTTGATTGAAAATGATGGTCAACTTAGAGCTCTTTGTGGAGTTAAGAGTAGGAGAGAGTTGTGTAGTGGTTGGAAACATCACTCTAAGTTCATGATGGTTGCATGCTCAAAATTGAATAGTAATGGTTGGTGTAGAACCAAATTGTATGGGTCTAGAAGAATGTTTGAAGGTTTAATTGAGAATTCACAAGCCTTGTCACCCAAATTTAACTATGGTAGTCAACGAGAAGATGGGTGCAAGAACAAGGTTTGGGACCCCGGAATCCAATTCGACATTCAACACTCTTGGGTCCTTGCCATCTACCTAAGCTTACTTGAAGGCCTTGTGTGCCTATTTGGGATCCCGGTGGACATTGGAGATGCAAACAGTGGTGGGGATTCAAGGATGAATTCAAGCATAAACCACCCTAGCAAGGACCCCCACCAAATGTCCAACTTAAGGACTTAAACTAAAAGTGCTAGGTGGGAGACACCCCACCATGGTAAACTCTTTCTACTCTCTTTTAGATTTGGTTAATAAGTGATTGGAGTTGCCATTGTAGGTAGTTTTTGTTATTTTCTATACTCTTATGCATTTTTCTTTTATTGATAGGTTGTTTATTGCATTCATGCTTTGGTTAGAATAGTTGTTGTTAGATTGTATTTTACTTGTAGTATAAGTTTTGTTTTAAGTGCATTTGAAAATTTTTCAAAAACCAAAAAGATTTTTTTTTTTAAATTTGATTTTTGATTGTTTTAGAATGTTTGTAGATTAGGAGAGTACCATGTTTTTGTTCTAAGCATATTAAAAAAAAACGGGCATCCGCGCGCAAGCATGCTATGCGCGCGCGCGCCGGTGGTGCATATCGCACTCCGGTACAAAAACCAAAGAGTTGTGCCTATTCTGTGCCCGTAACCATGCGTAAGCATGCATGACGCATACGCGTCGGTCGCCATCTTCACATCCACGCGTATGCGTGCTATGCGCGTACGCGTCGCTTGTCCCGCGCATAACCTCACCCACGCGTGCGCGCACCTGACGCGTACAGGTCCTTCTGCCAAACTGCACATCGGCGCGTAAGTGTGCATGACGCGTCCACTCCGTTAAAAAAAAGGAGTTTTTTTTTCCTCTGCCATTTTCTTTTGTTTATCGCATTCGTATACTTCTATTCCTTACATTTTAATTTTGTTTCTATAGCTTGTTTTCAATTTTTTTTCTAAGTCTCTTCTTTCAATAATGGTGTTGAATTTTCTTACTCAATTGGAAATGCTTCAAATGGGGCAACAAATAAGTTCATCTGCACAATCCTTTGAAGAAACTCATCAATTGTAGCAATCCGTCCACCTTGCTCTTCTTTGCATGCACCGAGGACGGTGCAAATTTTCAAGTGTGGGGAGGTCGTCCGACCAATCTCCATGGGTAACAATTTTCTTTTTCAACACCAATTCTTGATTTCATTTGTTAGTTAGTTGTTGCATTGCATGATAGGTTGCATGTTAGTTAGAATTTGTACATATTTCACCATTTCTTTTTATGTTAGGACTACTTGGTTAGGGTGATGATTTCTTTTCCAAGAAAAATTATTTTTAGGGCACCTTACCAATTTGAAAAAAACAAATTGTGACAAACTTTCTTGAAGAATTTATTTTGGAACATGGTTTTTGAGCTAAGAACACAAGCATGTGAGTTTTGAGCCTAATTGTGTGGTTACATCTTATAACTACTTATTTCTATTCTTGTGTGTGTTATTCTCTTTCTATGATTGTAATCTTTGATTTGTTTGATTCTTTATGTCCATTGTTCCATGTATACATGCATTTATATGATTGAGGCCATCATTTCATTTAGCTCACTTACCCAAATAGCCTACCTTTCATCGATCATTGTTAGCCAATTTTGAGCCTATTTAATCTCTTTTATTCTTAATGTTAGCACATCACTACCCCTAAGTGAAAAACAATAAATGTCCTTGATTTGGATCTTTGATTAGCTTAGGCTAGTGAGAGTGTGTATCATTTGGGTATGGAAAACTTGGGACATTGGTTGAGGTAAAAGTGTAATTTTTATTTTTATTGAAATTTTTGGGAATTGGGTACATACTCATGTATTAAATATGTAAACCCATATGCATTGATACGTTTGTATATACTTTAGAAAAAAAATGATAAGAAGAAAAAAAAAATATATATATATATAAAATAAAAAAAAATAGAAAAAAAAGAAAAAAAGAGAAAAAGAAATAAAAAGGGGACAAAAATGCCCCAAAGTAAAGTTCAATAAAAATCAATGCATATGGAATGTGAATTAAAGAGAATGCATCAGTATGTGAAAAAGTGGGAATCATGGGTAGCTAGGCATTGTATTAGAATTGTATAGGTTGTTATGTGTTAGGTGAGAGCTTAGGTTAATCAAAGATTCAAATTTCAAGCTCACTTGACGATATGCACCCCTACCTTTACCTAGCCCCATTACAACCTATGAATAAGTCCTCATGATGAATGTATGCATGTATTGAATAATTGTTGATTGTTAGATGAAAAACAAATCTTGGAAAGTATGATTAGGGGAGAATTGAGTGATCAACCTTATACACTTGAGCGACTAGAGCGGATACACTTCCGGTGAGGGTTCGATGCTCAATTCCTTGTTCCCCGCTTTCATGAATTTTTCTTCTTGCAAATCTACTTGTACTTTATTTTGATATTCAAATTGGTAGGATTCATGAATCATCATATGATCTTAGCCCTAATTGCTCATGTATGTCTTGGAGATTGATTTACTTTTAACCAAGTAGATAGAGTCATTTTGCATTTAGTTACATTCATTTAACTAAGTTGCATATAGCTTCTTTGCATTGAATAAATGTTCATACCCCTTTTTTTGTCCTTCTTTATTCTTAGCATGAGGACATGCTTGGTTTATGTATGGGGAGATTTGATAAACCCCAATTTTGTGGTTTATCTTGTACTTAATTTGTGGAATTTTATCACCTTTTCCCACATTTATTCAATGAAATAGTATGGTTTTGCAATTCTCCCTTGATTTGTGCTTAAATGTGAAAACATGCTTTTTAGGCCTTAAAATAGCTAAATTCAATTCACTTTAATTCCATTCGATACCTTGATGTGTTTGTTGAGTGATTCCAGGTTCATAAGGCAAGTATTGGATGGAAGAAGTGAGGAGAAAAGCATGCAAAGTGGGAGAACTCATGAAGAAATGAAGGAACCGTAAAGCTGTCAAGTCTGATCTCTTCGCACTCAATCGACAATAACTTGAGCTACAGAGGTCCAAATGAGGCAGTTCTAGTTGCGTTGGAAAGCTAACGTCCGGGGCTTCAAAATGATATAAAATTTGCCATAGTTTCCTGATGTATAGAGGAGCGTACGCGCACTATACGTGTGCGCGTTGATGGAGCACGTGGTTCACTAAAGTGAAATCGTGGCCAGTGATTTGCAGCTCATTTGGGCCCAATCTAACTCATTTCTGATGCTATTGAACCCAAGGATTGAAGGGGGAAATGAACCAAGTAGTCATAGTTTAGTTTTCATCATGTTTTAGGGTAGAATTCTAGAGAGAAATGCTCTCTCCTCTCTCTAGATTTAGGATAGAAATTAGGGTAAAGTTAGGTTAATCACTCTCAAATTTCTCTTTCAATTCTTGTTTTGATTTTAATTCTCATTATATTCTAGCGTTCTATTGTCTTAATCTTCTTAGTTTCTCTTGTTAATTTCTTGTTTTGCTCACTTTTATGTGGATGAACCATTGTTAGATCTTGATTTCTTTTAATGCAATTTTATATTTCCATGTCTCTTTTATGTTGATCTTGATTGTTATTGTTGATTTCTTGTTTGTGGTAGTCATGGGTTTCACTAATTCTAGCATTTTATGATGTTTACTTTTCTTGTACTCTAAGTGTTTGTTAAAATGCTTTCACTAGTTTTTGAGTAGTTTCCTTTACTCTTGAACTAGGCTAAGGAAATTGAGTGACCTTAAGTCATTGGGTCTCAATGATTTGGTGATTTGAGAACTCTTGGTGATCAATTTGATACTCATTGACACTAACCCACTACTAATTTAATTAGTAGATAGGTTGGGACTTATGGGTTGATGTGATCAAGCCTATTTGACGTACTTCAAGCTTAGGAGTAGATATTACGTACTTAAAGCTTTTGGAAGTAGACTTAGAGCCCGTTTGGGAAGTAGCAGAAGCAACTTTTTTGACTTTTGGATTATGAAAAGTCACAGTTTGCGTGTTTGGCACTACTTTAAAAAAAGCTTTTAACTTTCCGAAAAGTTAATTCCTAACTTTTTGAAGAAGTAGAAATATATGACTTCTCTGCTTCTCGATAAGTCATTCTACCACTTCCTTAAAAAAAATTTAACTTCAAAACAAAAAAATCTACTTTCCCTCTACCACCATTTTCACGCAAGATCTGCTAGAAGCGCCTTCCACCATCATTCTCACGCAATGTTCTATCAGCTGGAAGTAAGGGTCCTCCATCACCATTTTCACGTAATGATTCATCTGCTGGAAGTATTAATCTTCCACCATCATTTTCAGACAATATTCCATTTGAATAATCTACTGCATATATTTTTTCTAGGTATTTTTTTTATCATTTTATCACTGTATTTTTATTATTAAATTTCTATTTAATTGTGGTATGAAATTTCAGTTTTAATTTTATTATTTTTTTACATGTGATTTTATAGCTTGCTATTATTTTCATAGTTAATTATAGCAAGTTCTTGACCTCAATGAAAGAGAAGGGAGTTCTAATAGGAGTATAAAAAAATAAAAAAACAGCAACAAAATATACATTGACACACATTATATATTTATTTTTTATTTTCACTTACCATATCATACAGAATATTAGTGATTAGGTTATGTAAAATCAACATTCAATATTGGAAAGTATTTGTTATCATCGTTTTCCCTTATTTTAATATTCATTCTCTTGTCTAAAAAAATTGTATTTTTTGAGTTATTTATCCAAACGCTACAACTTTAAAATAAGTACTTTTATAACTAAAAATTCAAACACAAAATAACTTATTTATAAGCTACTATTAATAAAAGTTCTTATGCTTTAAGCTCTTTTTCCAAAAGAACTTATTTAAGTCATTTACCCAAAATGGGCCTTAATAGGTTGGCCTCTCATAATTATCAATGTATGGTTTGTAGACAAGGATGGTGATCTCAATTACCTATGTCTAGCCAAGAGTACTTTTCCTTTATTTCATTAGTTTTTGTCATTTTACTTTCTTGTCATTTAATTTTTCTTGTCATATACTTTTCTTACAAAAATATAAAATCAAACCCCTTGCATCCTCATAGCCAATAAATAAGCATTTCATTGCAATTCCTTGTGAGACGACCCGGAGTTTAAATACTTCGATTAATTTTCATTTGGGGTTTGTACTTGTGACAACCGAAATTTTTTATGTGAGAATTGTTTGTTGGTTTGGAGCTATGCTTACAACGAAGTTCTTGTTTCTATGTGAGAAATTCTAGACCATCGAGCGAATCTCGTTCATCAGCTGCACAAAGAAATCAAAGACCAACAATTCCTCAAATTCTTAGAAATCTTTAAGAAGCTAGAGATCAACCTTCCACTTGCTGAGGCATTAGAACAAATACCACTTTATGCAAAATTCCTCAAGGAGCCCATCAACAAGAAGAGAACTTGGAAAGAAAAAGAAACAGTGATCCTAACTCAAGAGTGCAGTGCTGTGATTCCGAAAGGCCTACCACGAAAATTCAATGATCCTGGGAGTTTCTTCATACCTTGTACCATTGGCAACATGCCAATTAATAAAGCTTTGTGTAATTTGGGTTCGAGCATCAACTTGATGCCACATTCCATGATGAGAAGGCTATCTATAGAAAAAGTGAAGCCAACCAGAATGTCATTACAGCTAGCTGATAGATCCTTGATAAGACCCAATGTCATTACAGCAGCTTTTTAGCTTTGTTCTTCAATCAACACATCTTCACCACAGACACTTGGCTCACAATTCATCCTAAGACATTGATATCCAGCACCTCTTTGGGTTACTAAATGCCTTGTAACTAGGTTGCTCTTGATAATGGACCTTCGGTTGATAATCCCGGATTAAGCAACCCAAGTTACCAAGTTTTAAAATACTCCTTAGAACCTAATTGTCCAAGCAGATCCTAGTACGAAAAGCACCACAGGCATATGTCCTCAGGTCTAAGCTATTGGTGTCTAGCTTTATTATTTGTTTCTTTCATTTTTGTTGCCAATTCTTGGCTTTTCTTCCTTTCCTTTCTTGCTCTTTCTTTTCCCAAGGATATTTATTCATTAAGAGTTCACAAACAGCAGTGTAGTTCATACTATAAAGGAACATCCTAACCTTTATCCTTTATTAGTGAGCTTACTTTAGCAATCAAACATATATACCACCACTGAACTTTATTATTATTCCTACCACATTGGACAATCACTTCTTTTTGGAAAACAAGACATATATTCAAGTAAGATGAGTGATGCAGACATTCTGGCTAGATCTCTAAATTGAATATTAACATGACAGTAAACTAGCAGAATACAGATAATGGTAGACTTACCAGAAAGGGGTACAATTAAACTTCCAACTAAAACATGTCAAGATATAAATATTTGAGTAACAATACAACCTTTTGGTAGCTTCTTGTTTAGTCCTTCGTCCTCCTTCTTTGCTTCTAAGCTTTTCTTGCTGATGATGCATAGTCCTTCCAAAAAGTTGAATAGTTTTCTACATTGGTAGTGGAAGTTACTTGTCCCACAAGCACTTGAAAAAAAATGGTTATCATGCATGAATGTTTGTAGGCTTTTGAACTTAATTTGGTGTGTGAACACCAAACTTAGTCCCTTGCCAGTATCTCTTATGCAACAAATCAATCATATACATGAAATCTTGTGCCTTCATTAAGAGGAGCAAAGCTAAAAACTAGAAAACAGACAATGGGTGGGTAGCTTTCCTGATTGTTTGGAGCTAGTAACCATTTATACAGAGGGTTAAAATGTGTTTTTAAATTAGATTTTTGGTGGAACACCAAACTTAGCATCCTTCATTCACCCTTAAATTATTTTGGTGTGCAACACCAGACTTAGCTCCTTGCAATATATATGATTCTACTTAACCCTTTTATTGAAATAGTTAAGAAAAGAAACTACCTCTGGTTGGGTTGCCTCCCAACAAGTGCTTGTTTATCGTCCTTAGCTTGACATTCTCCTTCTTTGTTCCAAGATCCTCCCAGATAATGCTTAGCTCTTTGACCATTGGCTGTGATTATGTCCTTTGTGGCTTCATTCAGAAGTTCAAGACTTCCATGTGGGAAAACCTTGGTTATCAGATAGGGGCCAGTCTATTTAGACTTGAGTTTGCCAGGGAAAACATTGACCCTGGAATTATATAGGAGCACTTGTTGTCCTGGTTTGAACTCTCTTTTCAATATTTTCTTATCATGCCACTTTTTAGCTCTCTCCTTGTATATCTTTGCGTTTTCATAAGCTTCCAATCTGAATTCATCTAGTTCATTGAGTTGCAGTAGCCTTTTCTCTCATGCTACTTGAGAGTCAAGATTGAGAAGCTTAGTGGCCCAGTAGGCTTTATGTTCTAGTTCCCCAGGAAGGTGACATGACTTCCTATATATTAATTGAAAGGGTGACTTTCCAATTGGGATTTTGAATGCAGTTCTATATGCCCATAGAGCATCATCCAACTTTCTGGCCCAGTCTCTTCTTGTGATCCCAACTGTCTTCTCCAAGATTCTCTTTAGCTCCCTATTTTTCAATTCAGCCTGCCCATTAGTTTGAGGGTGGTATGGTGTGGCTACTTTATGAATTACTCCATATTTGTGGAGTAGCTTTTCCATCTGTCTGTTGCAAAAGTGAATGCCACCATCACTAATAAGGCCTTTAGGTATCCCATATCTAGTGAAGATGTGTCTCTTAAGAAATTGAAGGACAATTGGTGCATCACAGGTAGTTGTTGCTATGGTTTCTACTCATTTAGAGACATATTCATTTGCTACCAGGATGTATTTGAAGGAATAAGATGGAGGAAAGGGGCCCATGAAATCTATACCCCATAGATCAAATAATTCCACTTCCAAAATGAAGTTCTGAGGTATTTTATTTATCTTTGTCAACCCTCCAGATCTCTGACATTCATTGCATTGGTGCACAAATTCTCTGGCATCTTTGAATATAGTTGGCCAATAGAATCCACTTTGAAGCACTTTAGCTGCTGTTCTTTCTGGCCCAAAATGTCCATCGTAAGCTGAACCATGACAGTGCCACAATATGTCTTTCATCTCATTTTTAGGGATACACCTTCTAATAATCCGATCTGGACACCTCTTGAACAAGAATGGCTCGTCCCACAAGAATTTCTTGGCTTCATTACACAGCTTCTTCACTTGTTGCTTGGTAAACTCTTGAGGAATCTTCCTTCCCACCTTGTAGTTTGCAATGTCAGCAAACCAAGGTGCCTGCTGGATTTGGAGAAGATATTCATCTAAAAATTTTTCATTCACTGGTTGTGGTGTATCTTGGTTAGCTTCTTGTGATAGTCTTGACAGATGGTCTGCCACTTGGTTCTCATTTCTTTTCCTATCTCTCACTTCAATGTCAAATTCTTGTAGCAGCAACACCCACCTAATAAGCCTTGGCTTTGAATCCTGTTTAGACATGAGATACTTGAGAGCAGCATGATCAGTATATACTATAACTTTCGAACCAATCAAGTATTGTCTAAATTTATCAAATGCATATACAATTGCCAAGAGCTCTTTCTCAGTGGTGGTATGATTTTTCTGTGCCTTATTCAACACTTTGCTTACATAGTATATAACATGATGCAGCTTGTCTTTCTTTTGCCCCAATACAGGACCAATTGTAAAGTCACGTGCATCACACATGAGTTCAAAAGGAAATTCCCAATCTGGGGGTATGATGATTGATGCTGTAGTGAGTTTTCTTTTTAAAGTTTCAAAGGCATGCTTGCAATTGTCATCAAAGATGAAAGGATTGTCAATCACTAGTAAATTGCTCAGTGGTTTGGCTATTTTTGAAAAGTCTTTGATAAATTTCCTGTAAAAATTAGCATGTCCAAGAAAACTTCTTACTGATTTCACATTAACAGGTATAGAAAGCTTTTCTATGATCTCTATTTTAGCCTTATCAACTTCTATACCTTTGCTTGAAACTTTATGCCCAAGAACTATCCCTTCAGGAACCAGGAAATGGCATTTCTCCCAATTCAAGACAAGATTAGTTTCTTGGCATCTTTTCAAAGCAAGGGTCAAATGATTCAAGTAGGTATCAAATGAATTGCCAAAGACAGAAAAATCATCTATGAAGACTTCTAAAATTTTTTCTACCATGTCAGAAAATATAGAAAGCATACACCTTTGAAAGGTTGCAGGGGCAGTGCATAGCCCAAAAGGCATCTTTCTGTAGGTAAAAACTCTGAATGGACATGTGAAGGAGGTCTTCTATTGATCCTTGGGATCCACCACTATCTGATTGTACCCAGAGTACCCATCCAGGAAGCAGTAATATGCATGGCCAGCCAATCTTCTCCAGCATCTGGTCAATGAAGGGGAGAGGGGAGTGATCCTTCCTTGTGGCCTCATTCAGTCATCTATAGTCGATTCACATTCTCCACCCTATCACTGTCCTTGTGGGAATGGGTTCATTCTTCTCATTGAAGATAACGGTCATGCCGCCTTTCTTTGGCACCACTTGAACTGGGCTTACCCAAGGGCTGTCAGAAATTGGGTATATGATTCTGACATTCCCCAGCTTCATTACTTCTTTTTGAACCACCTCCTTCATAGTTGGGTTAAGCCTTCTTTGGGGTTGTACTACAGGCCTTGAGTCTTCCTCCAGCAAAATCCTGTGCATACAGATGGCAGGGCTTATGCCCTTGATATCATCAATCGTCCATCCTAAAGCAGTCTTGTGAGCTTTTAGCACTTCAATCAGCTTTATTTCTTCTTCCATGTTTAAGGAGGAATTGATGATCACTAGCAGGGTCTCTTCTTCTCCAAGAAATGCATACTTGAGATGAGGGAGAAGAGGCTTTAATTCTTGTTTTGGTATTTCCTCTGTCTTGCCTTCAAAGGATATCTCTGCTACTTCTTCTTCTATGATGTCTTGCTCCACTTCTGTTTCCTCTTCTTGTTCTTCCTGATCATTGGCTTCAATTAACTCCCCCTCTACTTCTTCTACCATTTCCACCCTCATATGCTTTTCTTTCTCAGTGGGATGTTATATGGCTTTAAAGATATTGATGATCATTTTTTCATCATGCACTCTAAGGATCATTTCACCTTTCTCCACATCAATTATAGCCATTGATGTGGCTAAAAAGGGTCTCCCCAAGATGACTGAGTTGTGTCCTTCTTCCTCCATGTCTAAAATGACAAAATCAGCAGGGAATAAGAATTCTCCTACCTTAACTAACAAATTTTCCACAACTCCATTAGGTATCTTGAGTGATCTATCAGCCATTTGAAGCGAAATTCTGGTGGGCTTGACTTTATCTATTGCAAGCTTTTTCATCAGTGAAAGAGGCATCAAATTAATACTAGCACCTAACTCACAGAGAGCTTTATCCAAGATCATATTGCCTATGGTACATGATATGATGAAACTCCCAGGATCTCTGAGTTTTGGTGGGAGGCCTTTTTGGATTACTGCACTGCACTCTTGGGTTAAGATCACTGTGCTTCCTGGCTGGCATTCAATGCCAGCATTGTACTCTTCATGGGCGTTGAACGCCCACTCTGGCCTCCCTGACTGGTGTTTAATGCCATCAAGGTCTTTGCTCCAGGGTGTTCTATTTCTAGCTCTAACTATTTCTGTTTCTGTTCTAACTACTGCACATTATCATAAACTCAAAAGAAAACATGAAAATTAACTGAAATAAAAATAAGAAAATATTAATATTGATGGGTTGCCTCCTAACAAGCACTTCTTTAACGTCACTAGCTTGACGGTTAGCTCCTTACGGAGATGGATAGGGGCTCAGAATTTTTCCCCTTATAGTGAATTTCTTGCCTGTGCTCTCATGGATAAGTTCAACATGTTTCAGTGAAAGGATCCTACACACAGTGTGTGGGATAACTGGATTGTCTGTGAGGACAACTCTCATGCCAGGTGAGAAGCCTTCAGTGGGGATCTTCTTATCCCTCCAGCAATTAGGTACTTTTTTCTTAGTACCTTTGTTCTCAGTGCTTGATAATGGCTGCCCAACACCAAACTTAGAATTGGTGTTTGCAGGCTCTGTATAACTCTGCACTGAGAGAGAAGGTTGAAGCACTTCATGTTTATAAATGGTGCCTCCTTCAGCTGAGGTAGATTGAGGTTTATGAACCTTGAACATAAGATAGTCCTCATTTAATTGTAGGACTACTTCTCCTCTGTCTACATCAATTACAGCCTTGGCTGTAGCTAGGACGGGTCTTCCAAGGATGATGGATTCATCCTCTTCCTCCCCGGTATCTAGGATTATGAAGTCAACAGGGATGTAAAGGTCTTCAACCTTTACTGAGGCATCCTCTACTAGTCCATAAATCTTTTTTATGGACTTGTCTGCCATCTCTAGAGAGATTCTTGCAGCTTGTACCTCAAAGATTCCCAGCCTCTCTATTACAGAGAGAGGCATGAGGTTTATGCTTGACCCTAGGTCACACAAAGCCTTAAAAGGTCATTGTGCCTATGATGCAAGGGGTTAAGAAGCATCCAGGATCCGGCTTCTTTTGAGGTAACTTATGCTGAACTAAGGCATTGAGCTCTTTGGTTAGCACTGGAGGTTCTTCCTCTAATGGCTCTGTACCAAATAACTTGGCATTCATCTTCATCAAAATTCTTAGGTACCGAGCAACTTGCTCTTCCCTAGTTTCCTATTCCTCATCAGAGGTGGAGTACTCTTCATAATACATGATTTGCAACAAGGCTTGCAAGGGAACTTCTATAGTGTCCTCATGAGCCTTAGTTGCCTTCAGATCTTCAATAGGGAAGCCTTGGGTGGGCGTTGAGCGTCCAGTAAGGCCTTCTTTACTAGCATTCAACGCCAGTAATGGTGCTTCCTTGGGTGTTGAACACCCAACTTGTGTCCCTTGACTGGCGTTCAACGCCAGTGAGTGTGTCTTTTTGGGCGTTGAATGCCCAGTAAGGTCCTCCTTACTGGCGTTCAACGCCAGTGATGACGCTCCTGACTGGCGTTCAACGCCAGAATTAGGGGATCATTGGGCGTTGAACACCCAGCTACTGCCCCATAGCTAGCGTTCAACACCAGCTTCTCTGCCACTTTGGGCGTTAAACGCCCAGTAAGGTCTTCCTTACTGGCGTTCAACACCAGCTTTGGTGCTACTTTGGGCGTTGAATGCCCAGTAAGGTCTTCCTTACTGGCATTCAACACCATCTTTGGTGCCACTTTGGGCATTGAACGCCCAGTAAGGTCTTCCTTACTGGCGTTCAACGCCAATGGCGTTCAACGCCAACTCATCCTTTTTAAATTCGGCCTCAGCCTCTGTGGTTATGGCCTTGCACTCTTCTCTTGAGTTCATTTCAGTATTACTAGGAAGAGTGTTAGGAGGAGTCTCAGTGATTCTCTTGCTCAGTTAACCAACTTGTACCTCCAGATTTCTAATGGATGATCTTGTTTCAGTTATAAAACTATGTGTGGTCTTAGAGAGGTTAGAGACTATAGTGACTAAGTCAGAAAGGCTCTGTCTAGGAGTCTTGAAGTGTTCCTGAGAAGATGGGAATGGTGGCCTGTTGTTGAACCTATTTTGGGTTTTTCCACCTTGATTACTGTTGAAGTCTTGCTAATGCTTCTGTTAATCCTTCCATGAAAGGTTAGGATGATTCCTCCGTAAAGGGTTGTAGGTATTTCCATAGAGTTCTCCCATGTAATTCACTTCCTCCAGTGAAGGTTAATTTGGATCATAAGCTTCTCCTTCATAGGAGGCTTCTTGAGTGTTGTCAGTTGCAGCTTGTGATCCAGTCAAATGTTGAAAGATCATATTGACCTGCTGGGTCAAGATCTTGTTCTGAGCCAATATGACATTCAGAGTATCAACTTCTAGGACTTCTTTCTTCTGAGCTACCCATTGTTCACAGGGTTTCTTTCAGAAGTATACATGAATTGGTTATTTGCAACCATTTCAATGAGTTTCTGTGCCTCTGCAGGCATTTTCTTCAAGTGGAGTGATCCACCAGCAGAATGATCCAAGGACATCTTGGATATCTCAGATAGGCCATCATAGAAGATTCTTAGGATAGACCATTCTGAGAGCATGTCAGGAGGACACCTCCTGATCAGTTGCTTGTATCTTTCCCAAGCTTCATAGAGGGATTCACCCTCTTTTTATCTAAAGTTTTGAACTTCCACCCTGAGCTTTCTCATCTTTTGGGGTGGAAAGAACTTGGCCAAGAAAGTATTGACTAACTTTTCCCAAGAGTCTAGGCTTTTCTTAGGTTGAGAATCCAACCATATCTTAGCTCTGTCTCTAACAGCAAAAGGGAAAAGCATAAGTTTGTAGACCACAGGATCCACTCCATTAGTTTTAACAGTATCACAGATCTGAAAAAATTCATATAAGAATTGATGTGGATCTTCCAGTAGAAGTCCATGAAATTTACAATTCTGTTGCAAGAGAGAAACTAACAGAGGCTTTAGCTCAAACTTATTAGCTCTAATGGTAGGTATAGAGATACTTCTGCCATAGAAGTTAGTAGTGGGTGTAGTGAAATCACCTAGAACCTTCCTTGCATCTCCTTCATTATTCGGTTCAGCTGCCATGTCTCATGTCTGTACCTTCAGTTTCTTGTTCGAAAAGTTCTGTAAGATCTCTTCCGGTGTGTTGTGCTTTAACTTGTTGCAAACGCTTCCTTAGAGTTCTCTCAGGTTCAGGATCAAGATCTAAGAGAGGTTCTTTATCCATGTTCCTGCTCATAAACAAGAAAAGGAAAACAAGAAAGAAAAAGAATAGGAGCTCTATGTTCAAGAACAGAGGACTCCCTATGCGATGTGAAGAAGAAAGAAAAATGAAGATAGAGAGGAGAGAAGAAGAATTCAAAAATTAAAAGTAAAAAGAGAAAATATTTTTGTTTTTATTTTATTTATTAATTAAATTCGAAAATAAAAAGTAATTAACTAATAAGATTTGAAACTTAAAGTGTGATTTTCAAAAAAGGAGACAGAGAAAGAGAGAAGATGTTTTCGAAAATTAGAAGAGAGAGAAATTAGTTTGGAAGTTTTGAAAAAGAAGAAAGAGAAAACAAGTAACTAATTAAGAAAGATTTGAAAACAAGATAAGATAGAAAGTTTGAAAAAAATTTGATTTTTGAAATTTGAAATTTGAATTTTGAATTTTGAATTTTGAATTTTAAAATTTGAATTTTGAAAATTGAATTTGAAAAAAGATAAGATAAGATTTTGAAAATTAAATTTTAAAATTTGAATTTAAAACAAGATAAGATAGAGAATTAAAAAAGATTGGATTTTTGAAAAGATTTTATTTTGAAATTTAAAACTAAGATAAGATAACATAATATTTGAAATTTAATGAAAAGATAAGATAAAAAAAGATAAAGATTTAAAAAAGTTTTGAATTTTAAATTTTAAAAGAAAGATAAGATAAGATAGAATCAAATTAAAAGAAAAGATTTTGAAAAGATTTTTTTTTAAAAAAGATAAGATTTGAAATTTGATTTTTTTAAATTAAGAAAAGATAAGATTTTGATTTTGAAATTAAAATTTGAAATTTTATTTGGAATTTTCGAAAATTAAGGTAAAAAGATAGAAAAGATAGTTTTTTTTTTAAGTTTTCGAAATGTTAATTAAAAAGAAGAAAAGATTTTTGTTTTCATTTTTTTTAATTAATGAAGAAAGAGAAAAATAACCAAAAGACACCAAGCTTAAAATTTTTAAATCTAAGGACACAAAATTTTGAAAATTTTAAAGAAAAACACCAAAAGACACAAAACTTAAAACTTTTAAGATCAAAAGAAGAAAAGGAACAAGAACAACTTGAATACCAAGAAAGAACACAAAGATCATTTTCGAAAATTTAAAGAAACAAAGAACACACAAACGACACCAAACTTAAGAATTGACACTAGACACAAACAAAAGAGATAATTTTTAAAAAATTTTGGAAAAAAACACCAAGAAATTCGAAACTTTTACCAAGAACAAGAACTAAAGACTCAAATAAAAAAATAAAGATTAAAAAGAAAGAAAGATTTTTGAAAATATTTTTTATTTTTTTATTTTTTCGAAAAAGAAAAATAAAAGACTCAAACAAAATTAAAAACAATATCTGTTCTAAGCAACAAGATAATCCGTTAGTTGTCATATCCGAACAATCCCCGGCAACGGCGCCAAAAACTTGGTGTGCGTTGATTAACTCCGCACAACTGAACCAGCAAGTGCACCGGGTCGTCCAAGTAATACCTAAGGTGAGTCAGGGTCGGTCCCACGAGGATTGTTTTGAAGCAAGCTATGGACACCTTGTAGATCTTAGTCAGGCGATTAGAAAAGATAGTTTGTTGAGATAAATGCATAAGACATAAAGATGAATGAAATTACTTAATTTGAATGAAAACAGTGATAAGAGAACGATTGAGGCTTCGGAGATGCTTCATTCTTCTGGATCAACATTTCCTATTGTCTTTCTTCAACTATGAGTGATTCCTTCCATGGCTGGTTGTATCAATGCCGTACGGTCGTGGCCGTTGAATCTTCCTCTCAGGCTGAACGCCAGGTTTAGTGTGCACCCAATCTGCGTGAGGGTGAAGCTCCTGCAGTTCACTCCCTTCATGATCCTACTCAAAATGCCACAGACAAGGTCGAATCTTCTGGATCAGAGATTGATGCGCCTTTGGTTCTAGCCTCTACCACGAAGACCCTGATCTCCCCATACCTCGGCTAAACTGGTGTCTTGAGAAGTCCCCAATGAAGTCGTGGATTAGCCGTCTAAGAGATGTATAATCAAGCTGGTGGTTCAGTGATCTTGGGTTAGGACTCACACTGAACCCATGTAGAATGAAGATGATTGTCACGGATCATCCCATTCATAAGATTGAAGAACGAAGATACATCTTAGAATAGAATCGCACATGAATTGAATAGAACAGTAGTACTCTTATTAATCCATGAAAATCAGCAGAGCTCCTAACCTTAACCTAGGAGGTTTAGTGACTCATGCTGATAGAAAATTACAATGGTAAACGTGAAAGTGGACAAGAGTTGTCGGAGAGATCCTAAACATAGTTGATCATCTCCTATATATACTAATCTAATTACTAAGGATTATAGAAATATGATAAACTAAGTTGATAGTGCAAAAATTTACTTCTGGAGTCCACTTGGTGAGTGTTTGGGCTGAGCTTGAGTGTCTCCCACGTGCTAGTGTCCCTTAGGGGTGTTGAACGCTGGCTAGAGACCCCTTTTGGGCATTGAACTCCAGTTGCTCCCTTGTGGGAGCTGAACACTAGGACTTGGGCTGGTGGCTGGCATTGAACGCCAGTTTTGGGCCTATATTTCCGAACCAAAGCATAGACTATTATATATTTCTAGAAAGCCCTGGATGTTATCTTTCCATAGCCGTTGAGAGAGCGCCATTTGGACTTCTGTAGCTCCAGAAAAACTCCTTTGAGTGCACGGAGTTCAGATCCTGACAGCATCTGCAGTCCTTTCTCTGCTTCTGAATCAGACTTTTGCTCAAGCTCCTCAGTTTCAGCCAGAAAATACCTGAAATCACCATAAAACACACAAACTCAAAGTGGAATCCAAAAATGTAAATTTTGCACTAAAACCTATGAAAACATAATAAAACTTAGACAAAACATACTAAAAACTATATGAAACTGATGGCAAAAAGCGTATAAAATATCCGCTCAGCAGAGACATCCTTGTTTCACCATCCTATGGCCATTGCGAGTGACACTCCCGGACCCACTCTATTTATTGTTGATAGCACAGAGGACCGTGCAAATTTCTAAGTGTGGGGAGGTCGTTTACCAACTTCCGTAGGTAACAACCCTTCTTTTCACCACCCAAATCTTAATTTTCTTTTGTCAATTAGGATAATTTGCATTGCATAGCTAGTTTTTGAATTTAAACACTTTTTGCATGGTAGTTGTTTGTAAATATATCTAGAGTTATGCTTGTTAAGTGATTGGGTATGCATGAACTAGATGAATTACTTTTTCCATCCAATCACTTCTTGCTACGACTACTTGGTTAGAGTGATGATTTCTTCTCCAAGAAACTATTTTAGGGCACCCTACTAATTTGAAAAAAAAAATTGTGTTGAACTTGCTTGAAGGAATTAATTTTGCAACAGGTTTTTGAGCTAAGAACACACAAGAATGTGAGTTTTGACCTTAATTGCGTGATTACATCATATAACCACTTATTTCCATTCTTGTGTGCATTGTCCTCTTTCTATGATTGCAATCTTTGATTTGTTTGATTCTTTATGTCCATCATTTTGTGTATGAATGCATTTATATGATTGAGGCTGTTATTTCAATGACTCACTTACCCAAATAGCCTTACCTTTTTTTTACCATTGTTAGCCAATTTTGAGCCTATGTTAAACCCCCTTTTATTCTTTAATGTAGCACATCACTACCCCTAAGTGGAAAACATAAATAACCTCTAATTTGCATCTTTGATTAGCTTAGGCTAGTGAGAGTGTGTGTCATTTAAGTGGGAGGGATGTTTGGAAACATTCGAAGTGGTAAAAATGTGTTTTTGTATTTTTATTGAAAATATTGGGCATTGGGTACACACTTATGTATATAATATTTAAACCATATGCATTGGTACCATTGTATATAATTCACCAAAAGAAAAATAAAAGGAAGAAATGTAGAAAAAGAAAAAGAAAATAAAAAAATATATAAAAAGGTGACAAAATGCCCTAAGGTAAAGCCAATAATAACCAATGCATATAGGTTGTGAATTGAAAGAGAATGCATGAGTGTGTGAAAAGTGAATAAATGAGTAGTTAGGTTTATATTTGAATTTTATAGGTTATTATTTGTGTTAGGTGAGAGCTTTGGTTAATCAAGGATTCAAATTTCAAGCTCACTTGGCCATATATGCATCCTTACCTTTACCCTAGCCCCATTACAACCTAAAGATAAATCCTCATGATAAATGTATGCATGCATTGAATAATTATTTATTGTTAGATGAAAAACAAATCTTAGAAAGAATGATTAGAAGAGAATTGAGTGAATCAATCCTATACATTTGAGCAACTAGAGCAGATACACTTCCGGTGAGGGTTCGATGCTCAACTCCTTGTTCCCTGCTTTCATGAGCTTTCTTCTTGCAAGTTTGTTAATACTTCATTTTGATATTTGAATTGGTAGAGTTCATAAGTTATCATATTACTTTAGCCCTACTTGTTCATATATGTTCTTGGGAGTTGATTCACTTTTAACCAAGTAGATAGAAGCATTTGCATTAGTTGCATCCATGTAGGTAAATTGCATTTCATAAGTCTCATTCTCCTGTGCTCTTTGGTATTTTAATTTTTAGCATGAGGACATGCTTAGTTTAAGTGTGGGGAGGTTTGATAAATCCTAATTTTAGGGTTTATCTTGTGTAGAATTTGGTGGGTTTTATCAATATTTTTCACACTTATTCATATAAATTGCATTTTTTGTGTTTTCTTCCTATTTGTGCTTCATGGTTTAAAACATGCTTCTTTAACCTTAAAAATGATAAATTTTAATCCTCTTCGATTACCATTCGATGCCATGATGTGTCTGTTGAGTGGATTCAGGATCTATAGGGCAGGAATGGCTTAGAAGATGGAAGGGAAGCATCCAAAAGAGGAAGGAACATTAAGAATAGAGCTTTGGAGAAGTTGGTGCCCACGCGCATGCATGATAGACGCGTACGCATGGCCGGGTGCAGAATTGACTGATGCGCACGCTTACCTGACGCGTACGCATGGCTTGAGGACTTAACCTGACGCGCATGCGTAATCAACGTGCACGCGTGACGCCCAGCACGTGACTCATTAATGGAAAATGTGGCTGGCGATTTCTGAAGGACTCTAGGCCCAAATCTAACTTGCTTCTGCATGGAAAAGACCCAAGGATTGATGGGGAAAAGGGGATGGAATCATACACAACATACACATAATTTTAGCTAGTTTTTGTTCTTGTTTTCTAGAGAAAGAAACTCTTACTTCTCTCTAGGTTTTAGTTTGTTTTAATCATCCTTTGTTGAATTTTTGAATTGGGTCTTGTTGATTCTAGTTTCAATTACTTAATCTTAGTTCTCTAGTCATAATTTTGTTTAGATCTTGTGATAGAATTTTGTCTTCTCCCTATTTTCCCTTTTCTTCTCATCTTATGAACTTTGTTGATTTTGAATTTCTATTAGTGCATTGATATTTTCTATGATTGATAGTGTTATTTGAGTTGTTTTCTATTAATAATTGTTAGTGGGTAATTGTAATTTCCAATTAATTTTGCAATTTAAATATGTCTTTAGTTAGTGCCTACCATGTGTTTGATGAAATGTTCCCTTTAATTATGGAGTAGTTTTCTATACTCTTAGCCTAGGCTAAGGGAATTGGGTGACCTTGAGTCATTGGATATAATTGAATTAGTGATTTGAGAACCCTTATTGGTCAAATTGATACCCATTGACACTAATCTACTACTAAGCCAATTAGTAGTTGGATTGGGACTTATGAGTTGAAATTGACCAAGCCTATTTGACATACTTCACTTGTAGAAGTAGACTTGATGGGCTTGGTTCCTCATAATTGTCAATATATGTTATTAGACAAGGATGGTGATCCCAATTCCTATGCCTTAGCCAAGAGTCCTTTTTATAATTCATATTTGAAACCCAAAAATCCCAATAATTTAATTCTTGTTATAGTTAGTTTAGTTGTTTACTTAGTTCTAGAGTAGAAGTATATTTATATGTTACCTTGTTAGATTACACTCACTTATACCTTGCTTTAATTGCTTTGATTTAGTTTCTTGCACTTTAAGGTTCTTGCATGCTAAGCTTTAGTAGTTTAAATTCTTGTTTATGACTCCCAACCCTGGAATTCTAACCAATCTTGATGCACATGTCCATTCTCTTAAGAATGACCCGAGACCAATACTGTTGGTTACTTTTTATTGGGATTGAATTTGTGACAACCATTTCAAAATTTGATTGAAGGGTTATTTGTTGGTTTAGGACTATACTATGACATGATTTTCTATTGAGAAATTCTAGACTAACAATAATCCCAACATCATCCCTCCAGCCCTTAGGTATCTTTTTTTAGTACCTTCATTCTCATTGCTTGATGATGGTTTTTCAACACCAAACTTAGATTTGGTATCTAGGGAATCTTTAAAGCTCTGCACAGAGAGAAATGGTTAGAACACTAAGTGTTGCACAATTGTCTCTCCTTTAGGGAGGGAGTTAGGTTTAGACATTTTGAACAAGATGTGATCTTTCCATAACTGCAGAACGAGCTCTCCCTTTGCCACATCAATTATGGCATTAGCAGTGGCTAGGAAAGGTCTTCCAAGGATGATGGATTCATCCTCGTCCTCTCCAGTATCTAAGATTATAAAATTTGCAGGGATGTAAAAGTTTTCAACCTTTACTAAGACATCCTCTACCAGACCATATGCCTTATTTCAGTGATTTTTCTGCCATCTCTAATGAGATCTTGGTAGCTTGCACCTCAAAGATTCCAGCCTCTCAATGACTGAGAGAGGCATGAGGTTTATGCTTGACCCTAGGTCGCATAAAGCCTTCTCAAAGGCAATTGTCCCTATGCTACAAGGGATTAGGAAGCGTCCAGGATCCGGTAGCTTCTGAAGCAGTTTCTGCTGCATTGAGTTCCTTGGTGAGCACTGGAGGTTCGTCTTCCAATGTCTCTATTCCAAATACTTTGGCATTCAGCTTCATCAGAATTCCTAAGTACCGAGTAATTTGCTCTTCCCTAGTTTCTTCTTCCTCATCAGAGGAGGAGTATTCTTCAGAGTCTATAATCTGCAATAAGGCATTCAAGGAAATCTCTATGGCCTCCTCATGAGTTATGGTTTCTTTTAATTCTTCCATAGGAGGGTCCTTAGTGGGCGTTGAATGCCCAGCTACTCCCATTGTGGCGTTCAACACTAGAACTTGCCCCTCTTTGGGTGTTGAACGCCCAGCCTCTTCTCCCTGGCTGGCGTTTAACACCAGAAGGTCCTCTTTAGATTCAGCCTCAGGTTTCATACTGAGAGCTTTGCACTCTTCTCTTGGGTTTACTTCATTGTTACTTGGAAGAGTGTTAGAAGGGGTCTCAGGGATCCTTTTACTTAGCTGACCAATTTGCACCTCCAGATTCCTAATGGAGGATCTTGTTTCAATAATGAAATTGTGAGTGGTCTTAGAGTGATTAGAAACTATAGTGGCTAAGTCAGAGAGGCTATGCTTAGAAGTCTCCATCTGTTGCTGAGAAGGTGGAAATGGTCTGTTGTTGAACCTATTCTAGGTTCTTCCACCTTGATTATTGTTGAAGCCTTGCTGAGGCTTCTGTTGATCCCTGTATGAAAAGTCGGAATGATTCCTCCATGATGAGTTGTAGGTGTTTCCATAAGAGTCAGTGTGAGGATTCCCTGAGGAATTTTCCATATAGTGAACCTCCTCCATCTTGGGTTGATCTGGATCATAGGCATCTCCTTCATTGGAGGTTTCTTGCGTGCTGCCAGTTGCAGCTTGTAATCCAGTCCGATGCTGAGAGATCATGTTGACCTGTTGGGTTAGGATCTTTTCTGAGCTAATATGGCATTCAGAGTGTCAACCTCCATGACTCCTCTCCTCTGAGCTACCCCATTGTTCACAGGGTTTCTCTCAGAAGTGTACATGAATTGGTTGTTTGCAACCATGTCAATGAGTTCCTGTGCCTCCTCAGGCATTTTCTTTAAGTGGAGTGATCCACCAACAGAGTGGTCGAATGCCATTTTGGATAATTCAGAGAGGTCATCATAGAAGATATCTAGCATGGTCCGGTCTAAAATTATGTTAGGAGGGCACCTTCTGATCAGTTGCTTGTACCTCTCCCAAACTTCATAGAGGTATTCACCCTCTTTTTGTCTGAAGGTCTAAACTTCCACTCTAAGCTTGCTTAGCTTCTGAGATGGAAAGAACTTGGTCAAAAATGCATTGACCACCTTCTCCCAAGAGTCTAGGCTTTCCTTAGGCTGAGAATCCAACCACAATCTAGCTCTGTCCCTTACAGCAAAGGGGAAAAGCAAAAGCTTGTAAATCTTTGGATCCACTCCATTAGTCTTGACAGTATCATAGATCTGTAAGAAATCAAAGATGAATCTGTAGGGATCTTCCTATGGAAGTCCATGAAATTGGCAGTTCTGTTGAACTAGAGTGACCAGTTGAGGCTTCAGCTCAAAGTTATTTGGACTAATGGCAGGTATAGTGATGTTCCGTCCATAGAAGTCAGAAGTGGGTGTAGTAAAGTCACCTAGGACCTTCCTTGTGTCTCCTCTGTCATTGAGATTGGCTGCCATGTCTGTATTCTCAGCTTCTTGTTCGAAAAGCTCTTTGAGGTTTCCTCTGGAGTGTTGTTCTCTAGCTTGTTGTAGCCATCTCCTTAGAGTCCTCTCAGGTTCAAGATCAGCATCAAAGAGAGGTTCTTTATCCCTGTTCCTGCTCATAAACAAAAAGAAAGAATGTAAGAAGAGAAGAAGATAGGATTCTCTATGTCAGAGTATAGAGGTCCTTTGTTAGAGAGATAGGTCAAGAGGAAAAGGAAAGAGGATGTCCTTTAATAAGGATAGTTTTCAAAAATCAATTGAGAGAAAAGAGAAGATATTTTCGAAAATAGAGAGGGAAAGAGAGATGAAGTTTTCGAAAAAGAAGAAAGAGAAAGTAGTTAGGAGGGTTTGAAAAATAAGAAAGAGAAAGGAAATAGAAAGAGACTAAGGTAAAACAAGTAACTAATTAATAAACAAGAATTGAAAATAAAAGATTTTGAAATTCAATTTTAAAAGAAAGTAGAGAATTAAAAATTAGAAGTTTTAAATTTAAAAAGAAGATAAGATAAGTAAGTTTTAAAATTTAAAAAGAAAGATAAGGTAAAGATTTAAAAAGATTAAGAAAGATAAGATTGAAAATTTAAAAATTTTGAAGATAAAAATTTTAAAAGATTAAGATAAAGATTTAAAAAGATAAGAATTTAAAATTTAAAATTTTGAAGATTTAAAGTAAAAAGATATGATAAATATTTGGAAAAGATTTTGAAATTTGAAAAGATTTAATTTTGAAATTTGAAATTAAAATAAGATAAGATGATATATTTGGAAATTTAAAGAGATAAACAAAATATAAGATAAAGATTTGAAAAGATAAGATTTGAAATTTAAAATTTAAACTTTACTAACAAGAAAACACAAAACTTAAAATTTTTAAATCAAGATAAGAAAAGATAGTAAAGATTTCAAAAATTTGAATAAAGATAAAAGAGATATTTTTGTATTTTTTGAAGTATTAAGGAAAAAGAAAAACAACTAAAAGACACCAAACTTAAAAATTTAAGATCAAATGACACTAGTTTTCGAAAATTGAAAGAAAAACACCAAAAGACACCAAACTTCAAAATTTTAAGATCCAAGAAAGAAATTAACAAGAACAATTTCAAAAATTAAAGAGAACAAAAGGGACACCAAACTTAAAAATTGATACAATACTCAAACAAAAGATAAAGATTACTAAAGAAAAGAAAAGGTTTTGAAAAATTTTTTGAAGAAGAAAACAAAAGACACAATTAAAAGAGTAACTAAACCGTAAAAAGTACCTAATCTAAGCAACAAGATAGTCCGGTAGTTTGTCAATCTCGAACAATCCCCGACAACAGCGCCAAAAACTTGGTGCACGAAATTGAACTCCGCAAGTTTCGCACAGATGAACCGGCAAGTGCATCGGGTGATCCAAGTAATACCTCAGGTGAGTGAGGGTCGAATCCCACGAAGATTGTTGGATTGAGCAAGTAATGGCTATCTTGCAAATCTTAGTCAGGCACTTAGAAAATATGGTTGTTTGTTTAAAAGCATAAATAAAATAATAAATACGAAATAGGAGATTGATGTGAAAAATAGTGATAGAGATTCAGTTAAGGTATCGGAGATGCGTATTCTTTCCAGATTAACTTTTTTTATTGTCTACTTCAATAACGAATGATTCCTTCAATGGCAGCCGTACGTGATTAACTCATATCCTCTCATCAAGTTAATCTCTTCTAAACTATAGCAGTCCACCATATCCGAGCAACTCATGTCCTCTCATCAGGTTAACTCATGGCTTCCCACTATGGCCGAAGGTGAAGACCTAAGCAATCTACTCTCCTTCGCAATCCTACTCAAAAAGCCACAGACAAGGTTGGATCTTCCGGATCAGGGAATGCTGCTTCTCTTACTCTAGCTTTAACGCCACAGAGACCTCAGTAACCCACGGTCAACGGGATTTTATGTCACCTATCCAAAGTCACTCAGGTACGCTCTTGGAATCCGCAATGCACTCTCTAGCTGTGGTTCAATGCTATCTGGGTCAGGACTCACACGAAACCCATGTAGAACAAGGATGAATGTCACGGTTCACCCTTAATTCATGAGATGAAGACTGAAAATGCACAAGAGAATAGAATCTAACGTGTATTGGAATAGAAACAGTAATATTATTAATCCACGAGAATCAGCAGTGCTCCTAACCCTAACTTAGGAGTTTTAGTAGCTCATAGCTTACAGAAAGTAATGTAAATTCAAAAGTGGTGGAAGAAGATCCTAAACAAGGGTGATCTTCTCCTGTATATAATAACCTAATAACAAAGAAGTACAAAAGTATGATAGACTAGACTAAAGGTGTGAAAGTCCACTCTTAGGCCCACTTTGGTTGAGTACTTGGACTAAGCTTGGCGTCCAACTTGAGGGATGGGCGTTGAACACCTATTAGGGAGTTGATCCATGCTGCCTTGTGCTTCTTGGTGGGCGTTGAATGCCCCAAAGGGGTGATTGGGTGTTTAATGCTGGCTTGGGTTCCTTTGAGGGCATTGAACGCCAAAAAGGGGGTAGGCCTTGTGCGTTCAACACCCAATATGGGTAGCCTCCTTCAAAGAAAAGTATAAACCATTATATATTGCTCGGAAGCTCTGGAAGTTATCTTTCCAACGCTATTGAGAGCACATCATTTAAACCTCTGTAGCTCCAGAAATGCTCGTTTGAGTGGATGGAGGTCAGAATCTGACAACATCTGCTACGCTTTCCTTGCCTCTGAATCGGACTTTACCAAAACTCCTCAATTTCAGCCAGAAATTACCTGAAATCATCATAAAACACAACAACTCAAAATAGAATCCAAAAATGTGAATTTTGCACTAAAACCTATGAAAATATAATGAAACCTAAACAAAACATAACTAAAACAATATGAAAATGATGCCAAAAAGTGTATAAAATATCCGCTCATCAGCTAGGCATTAAGCCAATAGCTGACCAATTTCATCCTCTCTTTGGCTTCTCAAGTGGATTTAGCATTTATTAGTTAAGTTTATTTTCTTTTTGTAATTGGTATTTAAAAAAATACTTTTTAGCTTTAGAATTTATTATTTTATTTTGTTTTCGTTTCAAATTAGGTTATTATTTAAAGGAAAAGATCACTTAGGTCTAGGATCTTCTTCCTTCCGCACTTTTCAGAACCTTGTTTTCTCTGTAAGTCATGAGCAACTAAACCTCCTGGTTAAGCTTAAGAGCTCTATTTATTTATATGGATTAGAACTATTATTCATCTATTTTAATTTATGTTTGATTCCATTCTAAGGATTGTTTTCGTTCTTAATCTTATGAACTGGGTGGAATGAGAGTATGACCCTTTTCTACATAAGTTCTTGTGATTCTCGAGAGAGTTATCTTGCTTGAACTACAACTTGAAAACAAATTCCTCTTAAATCACTAATTTCATGAACTAATTTGGATACGTGACATATAATCTTGTTAGTCTTGGGTAATTAGGGTTTTCGTGGTGCTAAACTAGTTTTTTGAACTTCAACCTCTAATTGAAATTAAGTGACCACGAGAGTGGCGGTTGATGAAGGTTAGAGGAGGCTAAATCACTAAGAGATTAGGGTTTAGCATTTAAAGTTTGTCATAGAATGAATCATTCACTGTTAAAATAGTTGGTACGAAATTTTTATCTGGAAAGATAAACATCTCTGAGACCTTAACTGTTTTCTCTTATTGTTTTCACACCAATTTCTTATTGCTTTCTTTAGTTGCTTGTTTATTGATTTATGTGAATTACAACTCACCAAACCCTTTTCTGATTTGCCTAACTAAGTCCAACTTGACAACCATTGCTTGCGCAGTCCGACAATCCTCGTGGGATCGACCCTCACTTACCTGAGGTATTACTTGGATGACCCGGTGCACTTGCCGGTTAAGCTATGGAAATTCAAAATCCTGCACCATGTTTTTCGTGCCGTTGTCGGGGATTGTTTGTGACTGACAACTACCAGTTGTCTTGTTGCTTAGATTAGGTATTTTTCTTAGTTTTGTTTAATTACTTTTTCTTTTTTAAATTTTTGGTTTTAAATTTTTTATTTTTCTTTATTTTTGAATTTTACCCTATTTATTTTCTTTTATTTTCTAATTTTAAGTTTGGTGTCCCTTTAGTGTTTTCCTCTTTTTATTTTCGAAAATTTTTGCATTCTTCTCTTTTCTGTTTTCGAAAATTTTTAAGATATTTTCTCATTTTTTTTATTTTCGATTTAGGTTAATTGCTTACTTTATTTTATTTTACTTCTTTTACATAGGATATCTCACAGGAAGTTGTCTATAATCTGACATAGAGACTCCCACTTTTCTTGGTTTTCTGTTTTTGTGTACAGGAATAAGGAAAGTTCACTATAGAATTGAATGGGAATACACAACTTAGAAGAACCCTGAACTCTTACACAACCCTGACTCCTAATTTCTATGGAAAGAGCATTAGTGTGCCTCCTATTAGAACAGATGATTTTGAGCTTAACCCACAGCTGATCGTACTAGTGCAACAAAATTTCCAGTATCAATAACTCCCACAGGAAGATCCTAATATGTTCAGCTCTAACTTTCTACGGATATGTGATACAGTGAAGACCAATGGAGTGGACCCTGAGGTCTACAGGCTAATACTCTTCCCATTTGTTGTGAGGGACCGAGCAAAGGAATGGCTTGAGGTTCAAACCAAGGAGAGCTTGAACACCTGGGATAAGGTTGTCAACAAGTTCTTTCTCCCAGCGGAGATTGACAAAGCTGAGGACAGATGTTCAGACCTTTAGGCAGGAAGAGAACGAGTCTCTCTATGATGCTTAGGAGAGGTACAAGCTGATGCTCAGAAAATGCCCCCTGATATGTTCTCAAAATGGGTCAAGATAGATATCTTCTATGAAGGTCTCTCTGAGATGGCCAAGAGGTCATTGGATCACTCTGTAGGTGGTTCTATGCACATAAAAAAGACACCCGAAGAGGCAGATGAGCTCATTGAGATGGTTGCTAATAACCAATACTTATACTCATCTAAGAGGACTCCAGTTAGGACAAAAGCTCAGGAAGTGGAAACTGTAAATGAACTATGTGCTCAAAACAAGCTTATAATTCAACAGATAAGTCTCCTCACTCAACAACTGAATAATATGCAGAGCTCAAGCGCTAAACCTCAAGGCGTCGTTCCTTGTAATGTGAATGGTGGCTACCCGCCAGATGAAACCTATAATAATGCTCGGCACATACCTGAACAGGTTAATTACATGGATAGTTCCTCTAGAAGTCCCAAGGATGTTTCTTACTCATAGAGTGTTAGCCATGAACTGAAAGAACAACCCCAGGGCATCCCTGACCTAGTATCTGTTGTTGCAGAACTTGCAAAAAGCCACCAAAGCTTTATGCAAGAGGTCCGCACCTCAATTAGGAACTAGGAGATACAGATGAACCAGCAAAGGTCTGAACAAGTTACACTAATTAATATGTTCTCCAATTGCAGAGAGGAATGCTAGGAAATTCAATTGAGAAGCAGGAAGACATTAGGAACTCATCATCAGAATAAGGAGGAGCAGGATGAAAAAGTCACACCAGAGAGCGAAGTTATAGAAACAAAGAAGGCCATTAATGGCGCTAAATGCCCAGAGGAGAGCAAAGTGGGCGCTGAACACCCAGAGAGGGGAGCACTAGACATCAATGAAGATTCAAAGAGGCTAAATTTAATAGAAGCTAAATTTAGGCCAAAGTGGTGAAGGACGTCCCATGGCTCCTCGCTGGCATGCAACTGCAGAATTAAACTAAAGCACATTGGGCTACAATTGAAGCAAAATTTGCATGTCATTCAACGGCTAATTCTAGGCTCCCAATGGCAAAAGTTAACAGAATCACTTCCAACCCCTGGAAGCTTGTATAATTCACAATTTAGTGAGGCTACGAGAGGAATTGACACTATTGAAGCCCATGAGTTGAATTGGACTGAAATCCAAGTTGAGTTGAATTGAATTTGATGTAATTTTTTAATTTAATTTGTATTTGAATTTGTAATAGGTTATAAATAGGGATTGAGAGAGCACAAGGAAAAAGACCATCAGAGGGGGGAAACTCCACACCCCACTCTGAACTTCTCTTCTTCTTCACAATTCTTTTCTTTCTGTTAAAATTTAGTTTTGCTTTGCAATGAGGTACTAATTCTCCTTTGTTGAGGGGAAGAGCTCTATTACTTTCTAATGAAATGAATTTATTGATTCTCTATCTTTGATTTGTGCATTATTGTTTCTAAGAGAGAATTTTCATTCTTCATTTTAATGACTCAAATTTATTGGGGAAATGGTTTGAATCTGGGTTGAATTTTATGATCAATTGAAAAATTGAATCATAAAAATTGGGATTCACTATAAGGGACACAGCACTTAGCTGCAGAAAATTACCAGCCTTCTTCCAAATCGCTGCAAATCGAGTGAGCTGCTACAGTTCTTCTTGCGTTCTGAGGGTCCGCTTCTAATAGATTCGAATTGGTGGCCGTTTTGGTCCCAACCACATCTAAAAACAAGGTGGGGGGTTGTTTCATTAAAGTACCCCAACCAAAATATTTTGGCGCCAATAACCTTCCCCCTTTTGGCGCGAACCCTAACAGAGCAAAGGCGCCAATCGCTGGTCTCCTTCCATCGCCGACGTGACTCATCCCTCCGTCAATTCCAGCCGCCATGTCCGTGTCATTGTTCTTCCCCATGACTGGTCTCCTCCCTCCGCTGTGTAGCTCCCGCGCGCGAAGGTAAAGTTTAAAGGGTCGTCCAAGTCTTCCCCCTCCACCGTGCACGTCCGTGACATCGTCGACGGTCGCCCCAACCATCTGTCCCGTTGTCGTCGTCGGCAGTCTTCCCCTTGCCCTTGCCCTGTTGTGTTTATTGCTTTTAGAATCATATAGAAATCCGAAGCAATCATAATATTTAATGAACGAACATCACCAGATGTTGAATCACCGGTGACTTTAAGAAAAATTAAAGCCGAATAAACTATTTCAAGAAGCTTGTGGTTGCCCAAGGAAACCTATCAAAACTATAAAAACTTAAAGGTTTGACTACCATTCAACAGGGATCTATACTTTCCATGTGAACTTTTGGTGTCAAAAGCATGTGAGGAACGATCCTCTTCCTCGTATGTTCCAATTTTCTTCCCTAATTTAACATGCAGATTTTATTCTTTTTCCCAATTTCTGAACCCCCGAGTCTTGATATATTTGTGTTTAGTGCAATTTCATATTGGAATCCAGTTTTACACTTTCGATTTGGCTTAAACTAATGTACTTTCTGCATGACTGTGTGGTTGACTAAATTAAGTAGAATCCACTTTTATTAAGCAAGAAAATTGGGTGTTTTATCAAACTATCTATGAACTGTATGTTCTCTTATTCCTGGCTTGTTTTCCATCCGTTCAAGTTAGACAAGTTTTTATTCATAATCCTATCTATTTTGAATACTAAATGGAGCTTTATTTTCATGAGCAGTCTATGTTTCTAACTATACACATAGGAAAAGAAAATAGTATGTGTTTTGTAGGAATAGAAAGTGCAGCATAATCAGCATCATAGTCCTTTATAATCCTCTTAAATATGCTGCAATGATATCAGATATAGTTTCATTTGAAAGAAACTACATTTCAACTATACTAAGAAAATCTTAGATAAGTCTTCATATAAGTCATAGTTATTAAAACTCAGATAATAAGGTTGCAAGGACAAAGGTGACATGACTCATACTTAGTAGTCTTCCTTGCTGCTTCAGTAACCTTCCTTGACCAGTGATATTGAAGAACATTCACTGTAGGTCTAATATTTGTAGCCTGAAGAACACAAATTTTGAGAAATATAATGTTTTTTTGGAGAAGGGAAGGAAGTGAGAGATAAATGAAGTCATTATCTATTGCCATCATTGTTGGATATGAAAATTTAGTATTAAGTGCTTCATAATCTGTTAAGAAAACTATTTAGTAGTATTGAATTGGAATTACTTGTAGAAATTTGTGCAATTATAAAAGCTATTCTATGCATACTTACATGTATCTCTCCAACTGATTGAACAATCAATGACAGCACCCTTAACAAATTTACTATCTTTGTCTCTGTCTGTCAAAACAAAATCCATTCAAAATTTAGGACAAAGTTATGATTGAAAGTAGACAAGATTTTTAGAAGAACACTTCAAATTGTGATCATTGCATATATTAGCTATCCGATTGCAAAGTTTCATCTCAAAAAATTCTAGTACTACCTCAGTTATTGTCCGAGGGTTACCTGAAACTGTAGGTTGATCTCGGACGAGATCTTCGGTACTGGTCGGCGCTGTTGTGTCTGACTTGATGATGGTGGTCGGAGCCGCCGTGTCTGACTTGTTGGACCTGGTGGTGGTGCTAATCCTTCGTTACCAGAGGGTGGTGGTACCTGCAAGGGACTCCGATGCTTAAGTTAGCAAGGGTATTAAGTAGTTTTTTTGTAGAATCAGAGTATGAGTTATACCTGGGTACTCCAGTGTATTTATAATGTTGTAGAGTGATCTTTTCTGGAGATAAGATAACTTAGTGAAGTCATCTGAGTGAAGTCATCTTATCTTTAAGGGGAACCACCCTTATCTTTCTAGGCTTTGGTTGCCTTCAGATTGGGCTATGTTCTTTTATTTGGGCCCTTTTTGGGCCTCTCCTGGTGATTTGGCCGAACTCTTTAAGAAGAGGTCGGATAATCCTGACCTGAAGAGGTCGGTCGACTTGTTGTCAACCAGTCCGGGTCATACAGCTCGACCCAGGGCATGAACAGTGCCCCTACTCGAGCGTGGTCTTCCTTTTGAGGTCGAGTCCTTTTTTAGAACTTCGATCCTTCTTTGGAGAAGCCGAGCTCGAGCACTTTGATCTTCGTTGTAGAGCTGCTTGAATGCGGAGCATTTTTTCTCACTCCTTTTAATTAGAACGCGCGTTTTGCGTTTTCCTTGGGAACGTGTGAAGGTTAAATACTCATTAACTCTTTTCCGTTTCCTTTTTCTTCCCTCTTCGTGTCTTCATTTGAAATTTCAAAGTTTTTGTTTCAATTTTTCTCTTTTCACTTTTCTTCTTTGACTGCTAGTACTTCGCTCTTTTATTCGAAAGGTGATCATCTGGCGCAGCTTCGTCGTTGCTTCAATCTCTCAGCGTTTATCGTCTCTTCCCTGCTACAGATTGGTCTTTCTTCCTCTCTCTTTTCTTTTCCACGTCGTTCTTTTCATGTCTGGTTTTGAGAAAGTTTTGATCTTACTTGGGAAAAGTTTGAATCTTTCTTCTTTTACTGTGTCTGATTGTTGTTGTAATGTGTGCTCTGGGAGTTTCTTCGACTTTGTATGAACCTTTTCGCATTTCCTGATAGTTGATGCTTTTAGGGTTTTGTATGTTGTTACCGTTTCTTATTGTATCCTTTGATTTTGAGACTTGTGAACTGTTTGTTTCTGAAAAAGATTGTGTCTTTGATGATTTCCACTTTGGTATGTTTGATGTTTGATAGTTCCCTTTGCTGATAGATTTGTAAAAGGATGGCAATTTTTGATGACTTTTTGATTCGTGACTTTCTTTTCGGAGTGTCGCTTGTTGAAAGAAAGTTATTGAGAGATGTCGGGATGTAGACTTGTAGATTTTTATGAGTCCTTACTCTATTACGATTTTTCCTGAGTCCTTACTCTGTTACTACCTCTAAAGGATGCCCCTGGATCTTGGTGTGAGTCCTGGGGTCTCCTTTCGCTATTGTATCTGACTTCTAACATTTGTATGCTTTAGTCTGAGTTATATCCATGTTTGCCCGATGACGTGGCAGAAATTGGCGAGTAAAGAATTGTTATAAGATATGCGTTGCAAGTATAGTTCTTAACCAACCAGAAATCCGCTTATCAATTTAAAAAGGGTTGTCACAAAAATTAAAATTAAAATACTGGGAGTATGAATCCCAGGTCGTCTCCCAACGAGTTGCAGAGAGGTGTGCTAATTTATTAATCAGAGGTTTTCAAAAAGAGTTTGAGTTGAATAAGCAGGAACTTTAATTAGAGAAATTAAGTAATTTAAATAAAAGCCTTGACTGGGAGTAGATTAGTTGGAAGCCCTATTCTTGTTGCAGTACTCTCAAGATTAATTGATAATTGAAGGTTGTTCTGTTTAGTTATCCCTTACTAGGTAAGGGAAAGTCAAACAAGTTGGAATGTTGTTTCCATTCATAAGTCCCAATCTGCTTACTTGGAAGGATTGGCGTTAGTGACTAGAGAGCAATCCAACAATAAACCCAATTACAATTTCTCCTTTGAGCATTCCAACTCAAGGGTTCCTTTCAATCAACTCCCCATCAAGTTAGGGAACTACTCGCTCATTGTGAATGTAGAACTCATAACATAGAAAAGGGAATTAAAGAAAGACATGATAAATAAAACTCAAAGGAATCAATTAAAAATAAAAGTAACTCTTGTATTAATAAATTCTAAAGATAATCCAATAGTAAAATTGAGTAAATTAAAGGACATGGAAGAGTAAAGCCAAGTAAAGAAAATGAACTAGAATGACAAAGTCTTGATGAGGTAATAACTCTTCTCAATATCCCAATGCAAAGAACAATAGAAATTAAAATCCTAAGAACTATAAATATGTAGAGAGAAAACCTAGAAGAGAAGTAAAACTAGATTTGAAAACTAAAAATTGTTTTGGTTTCTGCATGTTCTCTGGCTCTAGTCTGCTTTTCTGGGTCGAAAACAGGGTCAAAACAGGGCCCAAAATCGCCCCCAGCGAATTCTGCAGATTATGCAGATCGCGCACGTCACGCGATCGCGTCATTCATGCAGACGCGTCATTCGGCGTTTTGCTTTGCCACGCGGGCGCGTCGTCCACGCCTCCGCGTCACTTATGCTATTCCAATCCGCGCGGTCGCGTGAGCCATGCGGCCGCGTCACTGCGATTTCCTCTCTTTCGCGCGGTCGCGTGAACCATGCGGCCGCGTCACTTCTCGCTGGTCATCTCCTTAATTTCTTGTGTTCCTTCCATTTTTGCAAGCTTCCTTTCCAATCTCCAACTCATTCGTGCCCTATAAAGCCTGAAACACTTAACACACATATCACGGCATCGAATGGAATAAAGGAGAATTAAAATACATAATTAAAAGTCTCTAGGAAGCAAGTTTTCAATCATGTAATAATTTTAGGAAGGAAACATAAATGCATGCTAATTATATGAATAAGTGGGTAAAGATCATGATAAAACCACACAATTAAACACATTATAAACCATAAAATAGTGGTTTATCACCCGAGCTGCTCTTTTTGACTTGCCTGAGCTGTTTGATTAGTAACCCATTTTCCTTTTTCTTAATTTTAGGAATAGTTGACCCATGTCTTCTCGCAAAAATATTGTCGAGACATCCTCCAAAGTCCCCGAGGGTATGTCTGACTAGATGGACTCCCTCGTCCTGATGTGCATTTCGGTGGTTAACTTTGAATATTGCGTGCAGCTTAGAAAACATCACCAGATCTGTAGTAGTAGGGATCAAGAGAAGAACTATGAGTTGGTAGCGCCTGACCCTGACGAGAGGGTTTGTTTTCCTTCTCTTACTCAGGGGGAACATCCTTTCTTTTTTGCTTATAACTATTTTTTCAGCCAGATGAATATTAGCATTCCCTTTACCTCTTTTGAGACCGACTTGTTGTGGTCTTGTAACGTAGCTCCGTTCCAACTTCACCCGAATTCATGGAGCTTCATCAAGATCTTTCAGTTGTTGTGTCAAGAATTGGATGTTAAGCCTTCTCAAACCCTTTTTTCTTTACCTCTTTATTTTGACTAAACCAGGGATTTCTTCCAAAAAGAAAGCTTCTTGGATTTCTTTCCGATCTGCCCAAGGAAAGAAAGTGTTTTCCATGTATGACGAGTCCTTCAGGGACTTTAAGAATTATTACTTCAAGGTCCGAGCTGTTGAAGGAGCTCGGCCTTTTTTCTTGGAGGCGAATAATGAACCTGCCTTCCCCCTATGTTGGCAAAAGAATGTTGTGGTATCTAGGTATTCGTGGGAGATGTTAGATGAGGTCGAGCAGGCCTTTGTAAATGTGTTGGAGAAGAATTGGTGGCAACCTCCCCATCTTGATACCAATAAGTTCTTAGGGGATCCCTCACTTCTCCGAGCTGAGCAGGGTAGTGGTCAACTTCTTTTGTTTCTATTTTTGCTTGTTTATTTTGTTGATTTGTACCTTTCTTTTTTGTGACATGATTTTGCTGACTTCCCTTTCAGAGATGTTGAAGAATGCAGACCCTATGAAGGCCTTTAAGAAGGCGAGGAAAGCGACAGCTGCCTAGAACATCTCGGCTAAGGCTGCTGGGGAAGGATCTTCTCAAGTCCCTCCTAAGAATCCGATCTTGAGCACTTCTGGGCCGAGGAGGGTGATCCCTACTCTTCAGGTCCATTTGGTTGATCCCCTCCAAACTTCTGCTGCTACCTCTTCTCCTATTGCCAGCCCTCCTCCAAAAAGATAGAGGACTGTTGAACCTTTTGACCTTGACGCCCATGACTTTGATGATGTGGGGTTTGTTGACAACCAAATCCCCCCTTTTGGCCGACTTCCAATGGACGACGTGTCCATTCTTCGCAACCTGGATTTCATCACCCAGAGTAGTGTTAAGATGGCACACATCGGTGCAGCCTTGTTCCGAACTGCTCAAGATACCCCAATTCATGCAACAAAGGCCTTTATGGAAGAGGCCAAGTTGGAATTTGACAGGATCAAGGGGTTGAAAGATGAGCTGGATGCCAAAGTGCCAAAGTTGGAGCTTGACTTGGAGAATGGGAAGGCTCGGGCTACTACAACTGTGGCTTCTGCCACTCTGGCTGAGGAGATGGCGCAGAAGCATAAGGCTAGCTATGTCCGGGCTTATGGTGAGATGATAGAGCTTAGGTAGAGGTTGGAATCTACTCGGGCTGATTATGTCGAGCTCCAGGGCCATCTCGTGGGTAGTCTGACTTCTGCTTATGAGAATTTGAAAGCTCAGGTTCGAGTTCTTGCACCCGAGCTCGACTTGTCTCTCTTTAGCTTGGACAATATTGTAGAGGATGGTAAGATTGTCCCTACCCCGGATGACGATGATGAAGATGAAAATCCACCACCTGTGCCATCCACTAAAGCTTCTGTTGCCCCGACTTCTCCAACTCCTGCAGCTGAGGTCGGCCACCCCGAGTCGGATCCTAATGTTCAGATCCTGAACCGGCCGGATGGGACCGTTGACGCTGTCGCCCTCGCGACTCGTCCTCCTTTGCCTCGAGATGCCGCCACTAGAGAATCTTTGAATCCTTTGTAGTTTTTGCTTCTGTATCTTAATGGCCTAGTTTGTGGGTCTTTGAACCCTATTTTTTGTAGCTTGTAGTTGTTTGACTGTGAAATTGTAGTTGCTTTTTCCTTAGCAACTTTATTTAGAAAAATAAATGCCTTTGAACTCTTGAGGTCGACTTTCGGGTGGCCTTCTGAGTTTTGATTATAGTAGCTTTGTTTCTTCATGATATGGTTGTTTGTAGCTTTTTGGCACTTCCAGGAATCTTTAGAGTGTTGGAGTCTTGTTGTCCGGCCTCTTTTGATTGCCTTCGCGCTTTATTTCTGGCTTTAGTCGAAGCGACCTTCGAGGCTAGCTTTGTTCGACTATTCTTCTTAGTATACTCGATAGAACACTTGTGGATTGATTTTGTTGAGGTCATGGCTTTTTGGGTCGAGCTTGTGTCCCTTACAGCGCACACCTTCTGTTAGTCGATTTTTCTCGTCGAACCTTCTCGAGTTATTTCTAGCAATCCATTTTTAATTAGAACTTGCCGGATCTCTTTTTTATGGATTTACTTTTTTACAACTCTGTAGCTTTAATCGTCTTGGGTCAACTTCTTCATATCGGTTGCTTCTAAGTTATTTCTAGTAATCCATTTTTAATTAGACCTCACCGGATCTCTTTTTTATGGATTACTTTTTATAACTTTGTAGTTTTAATCAGTTTGGGCCGACTTCTTCATATCAGTTGCTTCTAAGTTATTTCTAGTAATCTATTTTTGGGCAGGGCTGGCCAGGCCTCTTGCCATGGATTTACTTTTTATAACTCTTTGTCACTTTGATCAGCTGGTCTGACTTCTTCATGTCGGTCCATCCCAAGTTATAGCAATCCATTTTTTCTCAGACCTCATCAGGCCTCTTTCTATGGATTGCTTTTTATAACTTTTTTGTTGCTTTGGTCGATTATTCTGACTTCTTCATGTCGGTCCGTTCTTAAGTTATTTCTAGTAATCCATTTTTTAGTCAGGGCTGGCCAGGCCTCAGCTTATGGATTACTTTTTATAACTTTGTTGATTTTATCGTGATCGGACGGTGAGTTTGATTGTCACCTTGCCGACCTGTAGCTTTCTCTTGATCGAGCAGTGAATTTGGTTTTCACTTTGTCGACCTTTGTCGAAATCAAACGATGAATTTGGTTTTCATCGTGGTCGGGCGGTGAATTTGTTTTTCACCTTGCCGACCTGTAGAGAGGCTTTGTATAAGAAATCTGAAAAGTTTTATTCAAATAGAAAGTAGACAAATAGGAATAATATGTACATATGGGTGCTTACCCTTCTAAGTCAGGTAGTTTTGCAGATCTTGGCTTGGTGCCTCGTTAAAAAACCTTTTTAGAAAAAAGAGTGCATCTATGGCCTAAGATCCTTTATTACTTCCTAACTATAATACCTTCTTAGGTTGCAGGCGTGCCATGACCGTGGTAGCTCTCGCCCCTCGAGTTCAGACACCCTGTAGTAGCCTTTTCCCAATACCTCTGTGACTCAGTAGGGTCCTTTCCAGTTAGCCGCCAGTTTTCCCTCTCCAGGTCGACTTGTTCCGATATCATTTCGGATTAGGATGAGGTCGTTGTTGGCAAAACTTCTCTGTACTACCTTTTGATTGTATCTTGAGGCCATTCGATGCTTTAACGCCTCCTCCCTGATCCGAGCTCCTTCTCGGATTTCTGGAAGTAAGTCAAGCTCTTCTTTTTGAAGTTGAAAGTTGGCCTTTTCACTGTAGAAGATCATTCTGGGGGACCCTTCTTTGACTTCTAGTGGGATCATTGCCTCCATTTCATAAGCTAGTCGGAAGGGTGATTCCCTCGTCGTGGAGTGTGGAGTTGTCCGATATGCCCATAGGACTTGTGGGAGCTCTTCAGCCCAGGCTCCCTTTGCATCCTGTAATCTCCATTTTAGCCCAGCTAAAATGACTTTATTGGCAGCTTCTGCATGTCCATTAGCCTGGTGGTGTTCTATGGAAGTGAATTGGTGTTTTATTTTCAAATCGGCCACCAATTTTCTAAAGCTTGCGTTTGTGAATTGAGTGCCATTGTCTGTGGTAATGGAGTAAGGAACCCCAAACCTTGTGACAATGTTTATATATAGGAATTTTCGACTTCTTTGAGTAGTGGCGTTAGCTAGGGGTTCTGCTTCAATCCATTTTGTGAAATAGTCTACCCCTACAATGAGAAACTTGACCTGTCTCGATCCTTGAGGGAAGGGCCCGAGGAGGTCGAGTCCCCAGTTTGCAAATAGCCAGGGTGAGGTTACGCTGATGAGTTCCTCTGGTGGGGCGATGTGGAAATTAGCATGTTTCTGACATGGTAGACATGTCTTTACGAACTCTGTTGCTTCTTTTTACAAAGTCGGCCAAAAAAATCTGGCTCGGAGTACTTTTTTGGTGAGAGCTCGTGCTCCGAGATGGTTGCCACAGATGCCACTGTGTACTTCTTCTAAAACTTCTTTTGTGTTGGAGGTTGGTACACATTTCAATAGAGGGGTTAAGATCCCTCTTCTATATAGGATGTTGTTTATGGTGGTGTAGTGTTGTGCCTCTCGGTTTAACCTCTTTGCCTCCTTCTTATCTGTAGGGAGTATCTCTGATTTGAGATAATTAATTATAGGAGTCATCCATCCTTGATTTTGACCTGTTATGGCTAGGACTTTTTCTTCTTCCAAGATTGACGGGTTTTGCAGTGTTTCCTGAATGAGGCTTCTATTGTTGCCCCCTGGTTTGGTGCTGGCTAGTTTTGAGAGTACATCAGCTCGAGCATTCTGTTCCCGAGGTTTGTGGCGGACCTCATATTCCCTGAGTTGTCCGAGTTGTTCCTTGGTTTTGTCCAAGTACTTTTTCATGGTAGGGTCCTTAGCTTGGTAGCTTCCTGCTATTTGTGAGGTTACTACTTGTGAATCGCTGAAGATGATAAGCTTTTGAACTCTAACCTCTTTAGCCAGCCTTAAACCAGCTAGTAAAGCTTCGTATTCAGCCTGGTTGTTTGAAGCAGGGAATCCGAATTTGAGGGAGAGTTCGATTTGGGTTCTGTGATCGCTTTCAATTATCACACCTGCACCATTTCTGATTTTGTTTGAAGAGCCGTCTACATAGAGACTCCATTCTATGGGAGTTTTCGGAGTGTCGGTGTACTCAGCAATGAAATCGGCCAAATATTGGGACTTGATGGCCGTCTGAGCTTCATATTGAAGATCAAACTCAGATAGCTCGACTGCCCACTGTAGAATTCTTCCGGCTAAATCTGTTTTCTGTAGAATGCCTTTTATGGTCTGGTTAGTCTGGACTTTGATCGTGTGAGCTTGAAAATATGGTCGAAGTCGTCGAGAAGTTAGTATAAGAGCGTAGGCAAACTTTTCTATCTTTTGATAGTTTAGCTCGGCCCCTTGCAGGGCTTTGCTGATGAAGTAGATGAGCTGTTGTCCACTCTTATCTTCTCTGACTAGTGCTGAGGCTATTGCTTGATTTCCTACTGTAAGGTACAATACGAATGGTTCTCCTTCCCGTGGTCGAGTTAGAATAGGTGGTCGTCCCAGCAATCTTTTGAAATCCTGAAAAGCCTGTTCGTACTCCGTTGTCCATTCAAACTTCTTTCCCTTCCTTAGACTGGCATAGAAGGGGAGGAATCTTATGGCTAATCAAGCTAAAAATATGGACAAGGCTGCCAGTCTTCTGTTGAGTTGTTGTACCTCTTTGACGCAGGTTGGACTTTTCATGTCGAGTATAGCCTGGCATTTATCCGGATTTGCCTCAATTCCTCGTTGTGTTAGCACGAAACCCAGGAATTTGCCAGCTTCTATTGCAAAGGTGCACTTTGCAGGGTTAAATCGCATGTCATGCTTTCTGATGGTATCGAACAATTGGGCAAGGTCGGACAGTAATGTCTCCTCGCTTTGTGTTTTCACCAACATGTCATCCACATATACCTCCATGAGTTTTCTGATATGGTCTGCGAAGACTTTGTTCATCAATCTCTGGTAGGTAGCTCCTGCATTTTTGAGTCCGAATGGCATGACGAGATAGCAGTAGTTTGCTTTAGGAATTAGGAATGATGTTTTTTCCTGATCAGATGGATACATTGGGATTTGATTGTATCCTGAATAAGCGTCCATGAACGAGAGGTATTTGTATCCGGAGGAAGCATCCACTAGAGTGTCGATACTTGGGAGTGGATATGGATCTTTTGGACAAGCTTTGTTGAGATCAGTGTAGTCGGTGCACATCTACCACTTTCCATTTGATTTTTTCACTAAGACAACATTAGCTAGCCATAGCGGATATTTGACTTCTCTTATAAATCCTGCCTCCAGTAGAGCTTATACCTGCTTTTCCACAGCCTGAGATATTTCGGGTCCGAGTTTTCGACGCTTCTGTTGTACTGGTCGAGATCCTGGATATACTGACAGTTTGTGGCACATTAGTTTGGGGTCTATGCCTGGTGTGGGAAATCGTGATTCACACTTTTCACATCTCCGCACAACTAACCAGCAAGTGCACTGAGTCGTCCAAGTAATAAACCTTACATGAGTAAGGGTCGATCCCACAGAGATTGTCGGCTTGAAGCAAGCTATGGTCATCCTTGTAATTCTCAGTCAAACGGATTCAAATGGTTATGAGGTTTTGATAATTAAAAGATAAATAAAACATAAAATAAAATAAAGTTACTTATGTAATTCATTGGTGGGAATTTCAGATAAGTATTTGGAGATGCTTTGTTGCTTCTGAACCTCTGCTTTCCTACTACCTTCTTCCAATCGTGCGTTACTTCCTTCCATGGCAAGCGGTAGGATCCTCTCAGTGAAAATGGTCCTCTACAGTTTCTGCACGACTAATCAACTGTCGGATTTCTCGTCTCGGATGAAAAATACCAGGTACAGCTACTGCATGGCTAATCATCTGTCAGTTCCCACTAGCGTCGGAATAGGATCCATTGATCCTTTTACACATTGTCACTGTGCCCAACATTCACAGGTTTGAAGCTCGTCACAGTCATCCCTTCCCAGATCCTACTCGGAATACCACAGACAAGGTTTAGACTTTCCGGATCCCAGGAATACTGCCAATTCTTTTAGCCTATACCACGAAGATACTAACCTCACGGACTCAGTCCCTGTATTAGATATCCAAGAGAATATACTCCAGCTGTCATCCAATGACTACGTTGAACATCATATAGACTGCTTTGTGGTTGTCAGGCACGCGGATCTTGGCTAAGCGAGTAACGAAGATTGGGTGATTGTCACGGGTCACCCCTTCATTCTGACTTAACTGAATTAAGTACGAGAGTATATCTTGGAGAAAAAGTAGGCGTGAATTGAATAGAAAAACAATAGTACTTACATTAATTCATGAAGAACAGCAGAGCTCCACACCTTAATCTATGGGGTATGGAAACTCCACCGTAGAAAATAAATAAGTGAAAGAGGTCTAGGCATGGCCGAATGGCCAGCCTCTCAATGTAACATAAAACTCGATCAAAAGATCAAAAGTGATCAAAAGATAAAAAGCTGTAAAATAAATCTCTAAAAGTAGTTTTATACTAAACTAGTAACCTAGGGTTACAGAAAATGAGTAACTAAGTGCAGATAGTACAGATTTCCACTTCCGGGGCCCACTTGGTGTGTGCTTGGGTTGAACATTGAAGCTTTTTCATGCATAGGCTGTTCTTGGAGTTAAACGCCAGCTTTGGTGCCAGTTTGGGCATTTAACTCCAATTCTGGTGCCAATTTGGGCATTTTACACCAGAAAGTTTTAGGCTGGATTTGAGCACCAGTTTGGGCCATCAAACCTCAGAAAAAGTATGGATTATTATATATTACTGAAAAGCCCAGGATGTCTACTTTCCAACGCAATTAAAAGCGCACCAATTGGGTTTTTGAAGCTCCAGAAAATCCACTTCCAGTGCAGCAGGGTTAGAATCCAACAACATCTGTAGTCCTTTTTCAGCCTCTGAATCAGATCTTTGGTTAGGTCCCTCAATTTCAGCCAGAAAATACCTGAAATCATAGAAAAACACACAAACTCATAGTAAAGTCCAAAAATGTGATTTTTGAATAAAAACTAATAAAAATATAATAAAAAAGTAACTAAAACATACTAAAAACTATGTAAAAATAATGCCAAAATGGGTATAAATTATCCGCTCATCAATGCCTGACATGTCTGCAGCCCTCCATGCGAATAGGTCGACATTATCCCTTAGGAATTGTATCAAGGGCTTCTTTACCTCTTTGTTTAGGGTTCCCCCAATATTTATTGTTTTGTCCGGGGTTTCTCCGATCTGGACTTCTTCGATTTCGCCCTCAGGTTGTGGGCGAAGGTCTTCCCGACCTCGAACTCCCCCGAGTTCGATGGTATGGATTTCTTCCCCTTTGCCTCTGAGGTTCAGACTTTCATTGTAATAGCATCGCACTATTTTCTGATCTCCTTTTATCGTAGCAATCCCTTTTGGAGTTGGGAATTTCATGCATAGATGCGGAGTTGAAACTACTGCTGCGAGCTGATTCAGTGTTGCCCGACCTATCAGGGCGATGTAGGCTGAGCTTACGTCGACTACAATGTAGTCTATGTTAAGTGTCCTTGATCAGGTTCCTTTTCCGAAGGTTGTGTGTAGTGAGATGTATCCAAGCGGTTGGATTGGAGTGTCTCCTAGTCCAAACAAGCTGTTCGGATATGCACTAAGTTCTTTCTCCTGCAGGCCGAGTTTATCAAAGGCGGGTTTGAACAAGATATCCGCTGAGCTTTCTTGGTCCATGGTGCACAAAATTGTGATCATCAATGGCACCAAAAACTTGGTACGCACAATTGTAATATCATCTCTTTGTCACAACTCCGCACAACTAACCAGCAAGTGCACTGGGTCGTCCAAGTAATAAACCTTACGTGAGTAAGGGTCGATCCCACGGAGATTGTCGGCTTGAAGCAAGCTATGGTCATCTTGTAAATCTCAGTCAGGCGGATTCAAATGGTTATGGAGAATTGATAATTAAAAGATGAATAAAATATAAAATAAGATAGAGATACTTATGTAATTCATTGGTGAGAATTTCATATAAGCGTATGAAGATGCTTTGTTCCTCCTGAACTTCTGCTTTCTTATTGCCTTCATCCAATCAGTCATACTCCTTTCCATGGCAAGCTTTATGTTGGGCATCACCGTTGTCAATGGCTATTTCCCGTCCTCTCAGTGAAAATGGTCCAAATGCGCTATCATCGCACGGCTAATCATCTGTCGATTCTCGATCATGTTGGAATAGGATCCATTGATCCTTTTGCGTCTGTCACTACGCCCAACACTCGCGAGTTTGAAGCTCGTCACAGTCATCTCTTCCCAGATCCTACTCGGAATACCACAGACAAGGTTTAGACTTTCCGGATCTCAGGAATGGCCGCCAATGATTCTAGCCTATACCACGAAGGTTCTAATCTTAGATTAGAAACCCAAGAGAATATACTCTAGCTGTCGTCCAATGACTACGTTGAACATCATGTAGATCGCTTTGTGGTTGTCAGGCACGCGACCTTGGCTAAGCGAGTAACGAAGTTAGGTGATTGTCACGGGTCACCCCTTCATTCTGACTTAACTGAATTAAGTACGAGATTATATCTTAGAGAAGAAATAGGCATGAATTGAATAGAAAAACAATAGTACTTTGCATTGATTCATGATAAACAACAGAGCTCTACACCTTAATCTTTGGGGGTGTAGAAACTCCACCGTTGAAAATACATAAGAACAAAAGGGTCTAGGCATGCCGAATGGCCAGCCTCCCAAAGATGAAAAGTATTCCAAGATCAAAAGTATATGTTAGTATCTGAAAAGTATCAGAAAAGTATGAAAATACAATAGCAAAAGGTCCTATTTATAGAAAACTAGTAGCCTAAGGTTACAGAAATAGGTAATTAATGCAGAGATCTTCTTCCGAGCCCACTTGGTGTGTGCTTGGGCTGAGCATTGAAGCTTTTACGTGTAGAGATTTTTCTTGGAGTTAAACGCCAGCTTTTGTGCCAGTTTGGGCGTTTAACTCCAGCTTTTATGCCAGTTCTGGCGTTTTGACGCCAGAATTTTTATCCTGACTTAGAATGCCGGTTTGGGCCATTAAATCTCGAGCAAAGTATGGACTATTATATATTGCTGGAAAGCCCAGGATGTCTACTTTCTAATGCAATTGACAGCGTGCCAATTGAGCTTCTGTAGCTCCAGAAAATCGACTTCGAGTGCAGGGAGGTCAGAATCCAATAGCATCTGCAGTCCTTTTTCAGCCTCTGAATCAGATTTTTGCTCAGGTCCCTCAATTTCAGCCAGAAAATACCTGAAATCATAGAAAAATACACAAACTCATAGTAAAGTCCAGAAATGTGATTTTTATTTAAAAACTAATAAAAATATAATAAAAACTAACTAGAACATACTAAAAACATACTAAAAATAATGCCAAAAAGCGTATAAATTATCCGCTCATCACAACACCAAACTTAAATTGTTGCTTGTCCCCAAGCAATTGAAAATCAAATAGGATAAAAAGAAGAGAATATACAATGAATTCCAAAAACATCTATGAAGATCAGTCTTAATTAGATGAGCGGGGTTATTAGCTTTTTGCTTCTGAACAGTTTTGGCATCTCACTCTATCCTTTGAAGTTCAGAATGATTGGCATCTATAGGAACTCAGAATTCAGATAGTGTTATTGATTCTCCTAGTTCAGTATGTTGATTCTTGAACACAGTTACTTTATGAGTCTTGGCCATGACCCTAAGAATTTTGTTTTCCAGTATTACCACCGGATACATGAATGCCACAGACACATAATTGGGTGAACCGTTTCAGATTGTGACTCAGCTTTGCTAGAGTCCCCAATTAGAGGTGTCCAAAGCTCTTTAGCACACTCTTATTGTTTTGGATCACGACTTTAACCGCTCAGTCTCAAGCTTTTCACTTGACACCTTCACGCCACAAGCACATGGTTAGGGACAGCTTGGTTTAGCCGCTTAGGCCAGGATTTTATTCCTGTGGGCCCTCCTATCCATTAATGCTCAAAGCCTTGGATCCATTTTATTTTACCCTTGCCTTTTGGTTTAAAGGGTTATTGGCTTTTTCTGCTTGCTTTTTTCTTTTTCTTTCTTTTTTTTCTTTTTTTTGCCATTCTTTTTCGTAAGCTTTTCACTGCTTTTTCTTGCTTCAAGAATCAATTTTATGATTTTTCAGATCATCAACTAACATTTCTCCTTTTTCATCATTCTTTCAAGAGCCAACACTTTTAACATTCATGAACAACAAATTCAAAAATATGCACTGTTCAAGCATTCATTTAGAAAATAAAAGTATTGCCACCACATCAAAATAATTAAACTGTTTTAAAATTCGAAATTCATGTACTTCTTGTTCTTTGCAATTAAAAACATTTTTCTTTTAAGAAAGGTGATGGATTCATAGTACATTCATAGCTTTAAGGCATAGACACTTAGACACTATTGATCATGTAATAAGACACAAACATAAATAAAACATAAAGCATAATTTTTGAAAAACAGAAAATAAAGAACAAGGAAATTAAAGAATGGGTCCACCTTAATGATGGCGGCTTGTTCTTCCTCTTGAAGATCTTATGGAGTGCTTGAGCTCCTCAATGTCTCTTCCTTGCCTTTGTTGCTCCTCCCTCATGACTCTTTGGTCTTCTCTAATTTCATGGAGGAGGATAGAATGCTCTTGGTGTTCCACCCTTAGTTGTCCCATATTGGAACTTAATTCTCCTAGGGAGGTGTTGATTTGCTCTCAATAGCTTTGTGGAGGAAAATGCATCCCTTGAGGCATCTCAGGGATTTCATGATGAGGAATTTCCTCATGCTCTTGTCCATGAGTGGAATCTCTTGTTTGCTCCATCCTTTTCTTAGTGATGGGCTTGTCCTCATCAATGAGGATGTCTTCCTCTATGTCAATTCCAGCTGAATTGCAGAGGTGACAAATGAGATGAGGGAAAGCTAACCTTGCCAAAGTAGAGGACTTGTCTGCCACCATGTAGAGTTCTAGGGATATAACCTCATGAACTTCTACTTCCTCTCCAATCATGATGCTATGGATCATGATAGCCCGGTCTATAGTAACTTTAGACCGGTTGCTAGTAGAAATGATTGAGCGTTGGATGAACTCCAACCATCCCCTAGCCACGGGCTTGAGGTCATGCCTTCTTAGTTGAACCGGCTTCCCTCTTGAATCTCTCTTCCATTGAGCGCCCTCTTCACAAATGTCTATGAGGACTTGGTCTAACCTTTGATCAAAGTTGACCCTTCTAGTGTAGGGGCATGCATCTCCTTGCATCAGGGGCAAGTTGAATGACAACCATATATTTTTCGGACTAAAATCTAAGCATTCCCCCGGACCATTGTAAGCCAATTCTTTGGATCCGGGTTCACACTTTGATCATGGTTCTTGGTGATCCATGCATTGGCATAAAACTCTTGAACCATTAAAATTCCGACTTGTTGAATGGGGTTGGTGAGAATTTCCCAACCTCTTCTTTGAATCTCATATCGGATATCCGGATATTTGCCGTTTTTGAGCTTGAAAGGGACCTCGGGGATCACCTTCTTCTTGGCCACAACTTCATAGAAGTGGTCTTGATGCATCCTTGAGATGAATCTCTCCATCTCCCATGACTTGGAGGCGGAAGCTTTTGCCTTCTCTTTTCTCTTTCTAGAAGTTTCTCCGGCCTTAGGTGCCATAACTGGTTATGGAAAGACAAAAAGCTTTAGCTTTTACCACACCAAACTTAGAAGGTTTGCTCGTCCTTGAGCAAAAGAAGAAAGAAAAGAGTAGAAGAAGAAGAAATAGAGGAGATGGAGGGGGGGTTTAGTGATTCGGCCAAGGGGGTAAGTAGTGTGTATGATGTGTGAAAATAAGGGAATGAAGATGGGTTTATATAGGAGTGGAGAGAGGGGTAGGGTTCGGCCATGTATGGGGATTTTGGGAGAGAAAGTGGTTTGAATTTGAAAGGTGAGGTAGGTGGGGTTTTATGGTGGATGGATGTGGATTGGTGAAGAGATTATGGAGAAGAGGGTAGGATTTGATAGGTGAGGGGTTTTTGGGGAAGAGGTATTGAGGTGATTGGTGAAGGGTATTTGGGGAAGGGTGTTATGGGAATGTGTGAAGGAGAGAGATGAGGTAGGTGGGGATCCTGTGGGGTCCACAGATCCTGAGGTGTCAATGATTTCTCATCCCTGCACCATGTTGGCGTGTAAACGCCCCTTCCTGTGCCAATCCTGGCGTTAAACGCCAGTTCTGTTCCCCTTTCTGGCGTTAAACACCCAGAATGGTGCCAGATTGGGCGTTTAACGCCCATTCTGCTACCCTTACTGGCGTTTAAACGCCAGTAAGCTTCTCCCCCAGGGTGTGCTATTTTTAATACTGTTTTTCATTCTATTTTTGCTTTTTCAGTTGTTTTTGTGACTTCACATGATCATCAACCTATAGAAAATATAAAATAATAATAGAAAATAAATAGATATAATTAAATAATATTGGGTTGCCTCCCAACAAGCACTTCTTTAATGTCAATAGCTTGACAGTGAGCTCTCATGGAGCCTCACAGATAATGAGAGCAGGGTTGGAGCCTCTCAACACCAAACTTAGAGTTTGGTTGTGGCCTCTCAACACCAAACTTAGAGTTTGGTTGTAGCCTCCCAACACCAAACTTAGAGTTTAAATGTGGGGGTTTTGTTTGACTCTGTATTGAGAGAAGCTTTTCATGCTTCCTCTCCATGGTTACAGAAGGATATCCTTGAGCTTGAAACACAAGGGAGTCCTCATTCACTTGAAGGACCAATTCTCCTTTTTCAACATCAATCACAGCTTTTGCTGTGGCTAGGAAGGGTCTGCCAAGGATGATGGATTCATCCATACACTTCCCAGTGTCTAGGATTATGAAATCAGCAGGGATGTATTGGCCTTCAACTTTTACCAAGACATCCTCTACAAGTCGATAAGCCTGTTTCCTTGAATTGTCTGACATCTCCAATGAGATTCTTGCAGCTTGTACCTTAAGGATCCATAGCTTCTCCATTATAGAGAGAGGTATGAGGTTTATACTTGACCCCAGGTCACACACAGAGCCTTCTCAAAGGTCATGGTGCCTATGATACAAGGTATTAAGAATTTTCCAGGATCCTGTCTCTTCTGATGTAATCTCTGCCTAGTCAAGTCATCCAGTTCTTTGGTGAGGAAGGGGGGGTTCATCCTCCCAAGTCACATTACCAAATAACTTGGCATTTAGCTTCATGATTGCTCCAAGGTACTTAACAACTTGCTCTTCAGTAACATCTTCATCCTCTTCGGAGGAAGAATACTCATCAGAGCTCATGAATGGCAGAAGTAAGTTTAATGGAATCTCTATGGTCTCTGTGTGAGCCTCGGATTCCCATGGTTCCTCATTAGGGAACTCCTTAGAGGCCATTGGACGTTCATTGAGGTCTTTCTCAGTGGAAATCACTGCCTTTCCCTCCTTTATGCATTCGGCCATGTGGGATGTGTTTATGGCCTTGCATTCTCTCTTTGGGTTCTCTTCTGTATTGCTTGGGAGAGTACTAGGAGGGAGTTCAGTAATTTTCTTACTCAGCTGACCCACTTGTGCCTCCAAATTTCTAATGGAAGACCTTGTTTCAGTCATAAAACTTTGAGTGGTTTTAATTAGATCAGAGACTATGGTTGCTAAGTCAGAGTGGCTCTGCTTAGAATTCTCTGTCTGTTGCTGAGAAAATGATGGAAAAGGCTTGCTATTGCTAAACTTATTTCTTTCACCATTGCTGTTATTGAAGCCTTGTTGAGGCCTCTATTGGTCCTTCCATGAGAGATTTGGATGATTTCTCCATGAAGGATTATAGGTGTTTCCATAGGGTTCTCCCATGTAATTCACCTCTTCCATTGCTGGGTTCTCAGGATCATAAGCTTCTTCTTCAGATGAAGCTTCTTTGGTACTGCCTGTTGCTGCTTGCAATCCAGACAGACTCTGAAAAATCATATTGACTTGTTGAGTTAATATTTTGTTCTGAGCCAATATGGCATTCAGAGTATCAATCTCAAGAACTCCTTTCTTCTGATTTGTCCCATTATTCACAAGATTCCTTTCAGAAGTGTACATAAATTGGTTATTTGCAACCATTTTAATGAGTTCCTGAGCTTCTACAGACATCTTCTTCAGATGAAGAGATCCTCCAGCGGAGCTGTCCAATGACATCTTGGACAGTTTAGACAGACCATCATAGAAGATACCTATGATGCTCCATTCTGAAAGCATGTCAGAAGGACACCTTCTGATCAATTGCTTGTATCTTTCCCAAGCTTCATAGAGGGATTCACCTTCCTTCTGTCTGAAGATCTGGACTTCCACTCTAAGCTTACTCAATTTTTGAGGTGGAAAGAATTTGGCCAGAAAAGCACTGACCAGCTTTTCCCAAGAGTTCAAGCTTTCCTTAGGTTGTGAATCCAACCATATCCTAGCTCTGTCTCTTACAGCAAAAGGGAAGAGCATAAGTCTGTAGACCTCAGGGTCAACCCCATTGATCTTGACAGTGTCACAGATTTGCAAGAATTCAGCTAAGAACTGATGAGGATCTTCCAATGGAAGTCCATGAAACTTGCAATTCTGTTCATCAGAGAAACTAATTGAGGTTTAGGCTCAAAATTGTTTGCTCCAATGGCATGGATAGAGATGCTTCTCCCATAGATGTCAGGAGTAGGTGCAGTAAAGTCACCAAGCACCTTCCTTGTATTGTTGGCATTGTTGTTGTTTTTGGCTGCCATGGCTTCTTCTTGTTTGAAAATTTCTGTTAGGTCCTCTCCAGAGAGTTGTGCTTTAGCTTCTCTTAGCTTTCTCTTCAAGGTCCTTTCAGGTTCAGGATCAGCTTCAACAAGAATGCCTTTGTCTTTGCTCCTGCTCATATGAAAGAGAGGAGAAGAAAGTATGGAATCCTCTATGTCACAGTATAGAGAATCCTTGAGATGTCAGAGGAAAAGAAGAATAGAAGGAGAAGGTAGAGATGAGAATTCTAACTTATAGAGAGAGAGTCCGAATTGCTGATAGTGGAGGAGTGTTAGTCCTTAAATACAAGGATGTGAGAAGAGGGGAAGAATTTTCAAAATTAAATTTAAAAAGATTTTGAATAATTAAAAGAAATTTAAAAAAAAAGTTGATTGATGATTTTTGAAAATTAAAATTGAGAAAGTAGTTAAGTGATTTTGAAAAAGCTTTTGAAATTAGAAATCAAAAAGATATGATTGAAAATTATTTTGAAAAAGATGTGATTGAGAAGATATGATTGAAAATCAGTTTAAAAAAAAATAATTTTTTTTTAAATTTAAAGTTGATTACTTGACTAACAAGAAATTAAAAGACATGATTCTAGAATTTAAAAATGATCCTTTCTTAATAGGCAAGTAACAACTTGAAAATTTTGAATTAAATCATTAATTGTAGCAAGGATTTTCGAAAATAGTAAAAAAAAAATAAAAAAATGGAAAGAAATTGATTTTGAAAAGATATGATTGAAAAGATATGATTTGAAAAATATTTGATTTTGAAAAATTATGAAAATTTGAAAAAGATTTGAATTGAAAACAAAATCTTCCCTCCTGTGCCATTGGTATCCATTCTGGCGTTTAACGCCAAAAATACTACCTTTTGGGCGTTTAACGCCCAGCCAGGTACCTTGGCTGGCGTTTAAAGGCCAGTTTTCCTTCCTTACTGGGCATTTTGAACGCCCAGCTTTTTCTGTGTAAATCCTCTGCTGCATGTTCTGAATCTTCAATTCTCTGTGTTGTTGACTTGAAAAGACATAATTTTGAAATTTTTTTTGAATTTTTAATGATTAGAAACAATCAAAATGCAACTAATCATGGAAAACTAAGATTAAACAAACAATGCATGCAAGACACCAAACTTAGAAATTTTCATATTAGAGATCACTGACAAATTGAGAATACATATGAGAAACAACAAAACACACAAAACAAGAGAGTTTAAAGATCAGATCAAGGAAATCATCAAGAACAACTTGAAGATCAATGAAGAACAAAATTCATACCTTCAAAAAATGCAAGAAGAATAAAGACATGCAATTGACACCAAACTTAAAAATTGACACTAGACTCAAACAAGAAACACAAAATATTTTTTGGTTTTAAGATTTTATAATTTTTTTTTTTGTATATTTTCGAAAATTATTTTGGAAAAGAAAATAGAGATATTCAAAATTTTTAATAAGAATTCCAGGAATCATGCAATGTTAGTCTAAAACTCCGGTCCAAGAATTAGACATGGCTTACTAGCCAGCCAAGCCTTCAATGAAAGCTTCGGTCCAAAACACTAGACATGGCCAATGGCCAGCCAAGCTTTAGCAGATCATTACTTTCAATAGCAAAATTGATAGAAATCAACAAGCTCTTGTGATGATAAGTTGAAACCTCGGTCCAAAAGTTTAGACATGGTTTCACAACCAGCTAGACTTCAACAAATCATCATGAAACTCTAGAATTCATTCTTAAAAACTCTGAAGAACAGAATAGAAATATTATTTTTTTTCTTTTTCGAAAATAAAAAGTAAAAAGCTTAAACATAAAATAAAATTACCTAATCTGAGCAACAAGATGAACCGACAGTTGTCCAAACTCGAACAATCCCCAGTAACGGCACCAAAAACTTGGTGCACGAAATTGTGATCATCAATGGCGCCAAAAACTTGGTACGCACAACTAACCAGCAAGTGCACTGGGTCGTCCAAGTAACAAACCTTACGTGAGTAAGGGTCGATCCCACGGAGATTGTCGGCTTGAAGCAAGCTATGGTCATCTTGTAAATCTCAGTCAGGTGGATTCAAATGGTTTTGGAGAATTGATAATTAAAAGATGAATAAAATATAAAATAAGATAGAGATACTTATGTAATTCATTGGTGAGAATTTCATATAAGCGTATGAAGATGCTTTGTTCCTCCTGAACTTCTGCTTTCCTATTGCCTTCATCCAATCAGTCATACTCCTTTCCATGGCAAGCTTTATGTTGGGCATCACCGTTGTCAATGGCTACTTCCCGTCCTCTCAGTGAAAATGGTCCAAATGCGCTGTCACCGCATGGCTAATCATCTGTCGGTTCTCGATCATGTTGGAATAGGATCCATTGATCCTTTTGCGTCTGTCATTACGCCCAACACTCACGAGTTTGAAGCTCGTCACAGTCATCCCTTCCCAGATCCTACTCGGAATACCACAGACAAGGTTTAGACTTTCCGGGTCTCAGGAATGGCTGCCAATGATTCTAGCCTATACCATGAAGGTTCTAGTCTTAGATTAAAAACCCAAGAGAATATACTCCAGCTGTCGTCTAATGACTATGTTGAACATCATGTATATCGCTTTGTAGTTGTCAGGCACACGACCTTGGCTAAGCGAGTAACGAAGATTGGGTGATTGTCACGGGTCACCCCTTCATTCTGACTTAACTGAATTAAGTACGAGAGTATATCTTGGAGAAGAAATAGGCGTGAATTGAATAGAAAAATAATAGTACTTTGCATTGATTCATGATGAACACCAGAGCTCCACACCTTAATCTATGGGGTGTAGAAACTCCACCGTTGAAAATACATAAGAACAAAAGGGTCTAGGCATGGCCAAATGTCCAGCCTCCCAAAGATGAAAAGTATTCCAAGATCAAAAGTATATGTCAGTATCTAAAAAGTATGAAAATACAATAGCAAAAGGTCCTATTTATAGAAAACTAGTAGCCTAGGGTTACAGAAATAGGTAATTAATGCAGAGATCTTCTTCCGGGTGCACTTGGTGTGTGCTTAGGCTGAGCATTGAAGCTTTCACGTGTAGAGACTTTTCTTGGAGTTAAACGCCAGCTTTTGTGCCAGTTTGGGCGTTTAACTCTAGCTTTTATGCCAGTTCTGGCGTTTTGATGCCAGAATTTTTATGCTGACTTAGAATGCCAGTTTGGGCCATCAAATATCGGGCAAAGTATAGACTATAATATATTGCTGGAAAGCGCAGGATGTCTAGTTTCCAACGAAATTAAGAGCGTACCAATTGGGCTTCTGTAGCTCCAGAAAATCTACTTCGAGTGAAAGGAGGTCAGAATCTAACAGCATCTGCAGTGCTTTTTCAGCCTCTGAATCAGATTTTTGCTCAGGTCCCTCAATTTCAGCCAGAAAATACCTGAAATCACAGAAAAACACGCAAACTCATAGTAAAGTCCAGAAATGTGATTTTTATTTAAAAACTAATAAAAATATAATAAAAACTAACTAGAACATACTAAAAATATACTAAAAACAATGCCAAAAAGCGTATAAATTATCCGCTCATCAGTCCACTAGTGTGCGGTGAAAGTTAGCATTGGCCAATATGATAGTGATAACCATGGGATTATCATGTCTTGGGATGATGCCTGCCGCGTCTTCTTGTGTGAAATTAATAGTGGAGAGGTCGGGTGATCCTTCTCCTCCCTCGACATAACATACTTCTTTAAGGTGCCGTTTGCGAGATGATTTTGAGATCCCCCTCCTACGAATCCTCCATTTATCATATGAGCGTGCCTCTCCGGCGTGCGAGGTGGTCGTTCAACTCATCCGACCTCTTCATCCCTTCTTCTTTTTCTAGGCTCGTCCGATTTGCTGGCTAGATACCGATCCAGTCGTCCCTCTCTTACCAGTTTCTCTATAACATTTTTCAAGTCAAAGCATTCGTTGGTGGGGTGTCCATAGATTCGATGGTACTCGTAGTATTCTGTCTGATTTCCTCCTCCTTTCTTGCTCTTGAGTGGACGAGGTGGTGGGATCTTCTCGGTATGACATACTTCTCGAAAAACATCCACGAGAGACACCCGAAGGGGGGTGTAATTATTGTATTTCTTAGGCTTTTCTCTATATTGATCTTCTTTTTTCTTGAACTATTTATCCTTATCTCGGGAGGAGTAGGAGAATCCAGATTTTGAGGTCTCTCCTAATCGAGAGTTTTCCTCCATGTTGATGTACTTCTCAGCTCGTTCCTGCACTTCATTCAGAGATATTGGATGTTTCTTTGATATGGAGTGACTAAAAGGTCCTTCTCGCAGGCCATTGATGAGACCCATAATGGCTGCTTCTGTTGGTGGGCTTTGTATGTCCAGGCATGCTTTGTTGAACCTCTCCATGTAGCTACGAAGACTCTCCCGATCTCCCTACTTGATTCCTAAGAGGCTTGGGACGTGTTTGGCTTTGTCCTTCTGGATGAAAAATTGGGCAAGAAATTTCTTGGCCAGGTCGTCAAAACTTGTGATGGATCTGGGGGGCAAAGTGTCGAACCACTTGATTGTTGTTTTTGTTAGTGTTGTTGGGAAGGCTTTACATCGAATAGCATCCGAGGCGTCGATGAGATACATTCTACTTCTGAAATTACTGGGGTGATGGCTTGGATCTGATGTGCCGTCATACGAGGTCATGTCGGGAGCCTTGAAGTCCTTTGGGACGTTGGCTTTCATAATCTCTTTAGTGAACGGGTCCTGATCTTTGTGGGAGCTATCTTCGGGATTAGGCTGGATGATTTTTGTTTTAAGGTCATCTTCGAGCTTTAGGATCTTGTCCTCCAACTCTCGGCGTCGCCTAGTTTCTCTCCGAAGGTCCCTCTCGGCTTCCCGTTGATTCTCGGCCTCTTTTTTGAGCTGTTTGAGGCGATCTTGTTGAGCTTGAAGTGCCTCCATGATTTCTGTACTTGGCGAATTCTTGTCTTTGTTTGGTTGAGAAGTGTCCTTTGGTGTGGTGTCCGCGTTCTTATGCAGCGTCCTATTTTCTAGATCAGAGTCGTGGTCGTTGTCAAGGTTGTCTGCCATGATAGTGGGATGACTTCCAGGTTCCCCGGCAATGGTGCCAATGTTCCGAGGGTTACCTAAAACTGTAGGTCGATCTTGGATGAGATCTTCGGTACTAGTCGGCACTGTTGTGTCCGACTTAATGATGGTGGCCGGAGCCGCCGTGTCCGACTTGTTGGACCTGGTGGTGGTGCTGATCCTTCGTTACTGGAGGGTGGTGGTACCTGCAAAGGACTCCGATGCTTAAGTTAGCAAGAGTATTAAGCAGGTTTTTTGTAAAATCAGAGTATGAGTTATACTTGGGTGCTCCAGTGTATTTATAATGTTGTAGAGTGATCTTTTCTGGAGATAAGATAAGTTAGTTATCTTATCTTATCTTCTGAGTGAAGTCATCTTATCTTTAAGGGGAACCGCCCTTATCTTTCTAGGCTTTGGTTGCCTTTAGATTGGGCTATGTTCCTTTATTTGGGCCCTTTTTGGGCCTCTCCTGGTGATTTGGCTGAACTCTTTAAGAAGAGGTCAGATAATCCTGACCTGAAGAGGTCGGTCAACTTGTTGTCAATCAGCCCGGGTCATACAGCTCGACCCAGGGCATGAACAGTTATGTTTGTTGTGGTTTTTGAATAGTAGCACACAACTAAAAAGGGATAACTGAAAATAGAGGAAAGGAGTTTACTACTTACAAAAATTGTATAAATTTGGGTTTATTAAAATCTTATTTTCATTTTCTGTTTTTATTTTTTGTGTCATTCATTACACGAATTTCGCAAAAAGACATAAATAATGAGAAGGAAAAAAAACCTTTCTATTGTTAAAATTTTTAGTAGAATATACAAAAAATGAAATCAGACACAACCCATTTTGAGCATAACAATTTTTATTAATCTCAGCACAATAAGTTATAATCACTAACCTCTTTGTGATGGTTGTAAAGTCTCTCCTTAATCTCCAAAATAAATAATACGTTAGAAGTACACTTAGACATGACATATACCTTTGGTTCAAAGTTACTTGCTAAAGCATTGCATTGATTAGGCATTTTTCTTGAAAGGAAGTTTTATATAATGTAAAGTTCTATAGGTTAGTTCCAGCCGGCTAGAAAGTCTAGTTTAGTATTGAATTTGTTTGACTTAACAGTATTCACATGTTATAAAATCCGTCCGAAGCGTGAAGTAAAGCGTTTTGTTGATCTCACTACAGTTGGAGACTTCTTATTTGTGGCTCACTGCACAAAAAAGTGGGAACCAGCTTGAGAGCTACCGTAAGGCTTCGTCACTTACATTTGCTATCCAAGTAATACTCATGTTTTGATTTTTTTGAACTTATTTTTATTTCTTAGATTGCTAATTCAGTTCTATTTTTGCATTTTGGTTTGCAATCACTGTCTTTGGTTATGCTCTCATTTTTTATATTTAACTGGATTAGAATTCAGAAGTGAGATTTCTGGTCTATTTTTTCCTCCATGTCATTCTTTCAAATTGTTCACCATTTTCTCTCCACTATTAGTGACTCTCATTACACACTCTTGCTATTATGTGAACAGTATGGTGGACTATCAAAATAGCGGTTCCCTTCATTAATTGAGATTTCAAAATAGCTATTCTCTTCATTATTTGATGTTAAGTAATGTTACTATCGATAAAATGATAAAATACTAAGACACACCACCTTCATTGCTATAGGATTAGCGGTAGTTTTGCCATTTTGAGCTGTGTGTTAAGTTAAGATGTTTCATACTTAAGCGAATCAGTTAGCTTGATCATCCATTTTTTTTGTTAAATCATTCGAACAACCAAATGGTTCTGATTAGAACCTCTCCAAATATCTTCCATTCCTCTGCTACATAAGCATAGATAAAATATTTTCAAATCTTCACACTAATTAATTAAATAAATGTTGTCTGCGTAGCAGCTTTGCACCTTAATTTATATGGTTTTAAAGTAAGCGATCTACAATCTGAATAAGACAATAAACCTATAGAAAAGTACACATTTTGTTTGTAACCATGTATGGATATATTTATCTGCTTCAAGTGCACGTGAAAGCTAGTTAATTAACTTAATCCCTTTATATATTAGCCCTTTTTTATTTATCTAACTATAACAATTTTAATCTCTTTATTTTGCTTTTAGACTTGATTTTTTACCTCTTTTATGCTTTTGTCCTAAATATTTTCTTACATCTAACCTATACTCCTCTATTCTGTTTTTGTTTTTGTTTTTTTTTTTTTTTGTAAGGAAGGTTTCTTTTCCTTTCAATTTTTTGGCATTGGAACCAGAGTTTATTCATTCCAATAATTTTTTTTTCAAAGAGCAGAATTTTCAAATGAGTAAGCTACTTGCTTGAATAATTTTGTGGGCTCCATATTATCATGGATGTTAGTGACTGTGTTTTTTGTTTTTTTTTTTCTTTAAGAGTTATTCTCACAGTTTATTTCAAGCAGTATGACTATATCATAGTCTACACTCCCTGAATTTATTTAAGATATATTATTATTATTTGAGCCGGTGGTCTGACTCTATTATATAAATTCTCATCGTTCTATAATTTCATTAAATTAGATATTGATAAGAGTTGGTTTTCAAAGCCACGAGTTGGTGCAGGATATAGGGATGGTTTGACAAGATTCTTAGATTTTGCATTTGCCAATAAGTCATCCGATGGGATGATACGCTGCCCATGTCCGAAGTGTGGGTTCAGCCTTCTACAAAATAGAGAGGATGCGTACGATCATTTGCTGATAAACCCTTTCCCCTCTAGTTATACATTTTGGATACATCACGGTGAGAGACGCGTAGTAGAGAGCCCTAGTGATGGACAAGAAGTTCAACCCGATAGAAACTTCAATGCCCCAATGCTTGAAATGGTCCATGAGGCATTCAACTTCCAAGGATTTCATGGCAAGGAAGAAGACTTAGTGAATGAAAATCCTGGAGGGGATGCGGATGAGTTGCCATACCTATACAATAAACCCAGTCGCGAGGCCCGCAATTTTCATGACCTACTCGATGATGGAGAGCAGGAGTTATATCTGGGATGTTCGAAGTTCTCGAAGCTATCTTTCTTGGTAAGGCTCTATCATATAAAGTCCATGTGCGGAGTGAGCGACAAGGCCTTCAGAATGATATTGGAGTTGCTGGCAGAAGGCTTTGAGCATGCACGGATACCAAGCACTGTTCACGATGCCAAGAAAGTCATAAGAAAGCTCGGCCTCGCGTACAAGAAAATAGATGCATGTCCAAATGACTGCATGCTATATCAGGGCAGCGACAAAGAGCTGACCAAATGTAAACGGTGTGGGACATCGAAATGGAAGCATAAGACTAAGAAGAACTCCAGAGTGAGGATCAACATGGTTGTTAAGAAGAACGAAAAACTACAAGCGGTGAAGATTCTTCATTACTTCCCCTTGATTCACGATTAGAGTGGTTATACATGTCTAGTAAGACCGCCGTTGACATGCTGTGGCATAAGAGAGGTCCTAACTCTGATGGTATATACAGGCATCCAAGGGACGCCGAGGTATAGAAGTCATTTGACAGAAGATATACCAACTTCTCCGGTGACCCGTCTAGTGTTTGCCTAGCCTTAGCTAGTGATGCCGTTAACCCTTTTGGAAACATGAGCTTGAACTACTCAATTTCGCACGTGGTTCTTATCCCGTATAACATGCCCCCTGGATTTGTGTGAAACCCACCTCGTTTATCCTCTCTATGGTTATTCCTGGTCCTAAGATGCCTGGAAATGATATAGATGTTTACTGGTGCACGAATTGTGAATCACACTTTTCACAACGCGTACCACTAACCAGCAAGTGCACTGGGTCGTCCAAGTAATACCTTACGTGAGTAAGGGTCGAATCCCACGGAGATTGTTGGTTTGAAGCAATCTATGGTTATCTTGTAAATCTTAGTCAGGAAGTCAATTATGTTTATCAGTTGAATTGTGAATAACCAAGAGAGCATAAATTAAAGATTACTTGTTGTGCAGTAATGGAGAATATGTTGGAGTTTTGGAGATGCTTTGTCTTCTGAATCTCTGCTTTCCTCTGTCTTTTGATTCACGCACGCACGTCCTCCTATGGCAAGCTGTGTGTTGGTGGATCACCGTTGTCAATGGCTACCTTCCATCCTTCCAGTGAAAACTACGCTCACGCACTCTGTCACAGCACGGCTAATCACTGGTTGGTTCTCGATCCGGTTGGAATAGGATTTACTATCCTTTTGCATCTGTCACTAACGCCCAGCCTTCAGGAGTTTGAAGCTCGTCACAGTCATTCAATCCTTGAATCCTACTCGGAATACCACAGACAAGGTTTAGACTTTCCGGATTCTCATGAATGCTGCCATGAGTTCTAGCTTATACCACGGAGATTCTGATTAAGAGATCTCAGAGATACTCATTCAATCGGGTATAGAACGGAGGTGGTTGTCAGGCACACGTTCATGGTTTGAGGAAGGTGATGAATGTCACTGATCATCACCTTCATCACAGTTAAGCGCGAATGAACATCTTAGATAGGAACAAGCGTGTTTGAATGGAAAACAGAAATACTTGCATTAATTCATCAAGACACAGCAGAGCTCCTCACCCCCAACAATGGGGTTTAGAGACTCATGCCGTCAGAGAATACAAAGTTTAGATCTGAAAATGTCATGAGGTACAAAATAAGTCTCTAAAAGTTGTTTAAATACTAAACTAGTAGCCTAGGGTTACAAAATATGAGTAGACTATGATGGATGATGCAGAGATCCACTTCTGGGGCCCACTTGGTGTGTGCTGGGCTGAGATTTAATCAATTCACGTGCAGAGGCCATTTGTGGAGTTGAACGCCAGTTTTTATGCCAGTTTGGGCGTTCAACTCCAGCTTTTGATCCTTTTCTGGCGCTGGACGCCAGAATTGGGCAGAGAACTGGCGTTGAACGCCAGTTTACGTCGTCTATCCTTATGCAAAGTATGCACTATTATATATTGCTGGAAAGCCCTGGATGTCTACTTTCCAACGCAATTGGAAGAATGCCATTTCGAGTTCTGTAGCTCCAGAAAATCCACTTTGAGTGCAGGGAGGTCAGAATCCAACAGCATTAGCAGTCCTTTTTCAGCCTAAATCAGATTTTTGCTCAGCTCCTTCAATTTCAGCCAGAAAAATACCTGAAATTATAGAAAAACACACAACTCATAGTAAAGTCTAGAAATATGAATTTTTCCTAAAAACTAATAAAAATAGACTAAAAACTAACTAAAACATACTCAAAACTATATGAAATTATCCCCAAAAAGCGTATAAAATATCCGCTCATCACAACACCAAACTTAAACTGTTGCTTGTCCTCAAGCAACTAGACAAATAAAATAGAAGACTAATAGGTTGAGAAGCAATAATATCTCAGAGTTTTTTGCATGAAGCTCAGATTCTAATTAGATGAGCGGGGCTAGTAGCTTTTTGCTTCCGAACAGTTTTGGCATCTCACTTTATCCATTGAAGCTCAGAGTGATTGGCATCTATAGGAACTCAGAATTCAGATAGTGCTATTGATTCTCCTAGTTCATTGTGATGATTCTTGAACACAGCTTCTTTATGAGTCTTGGCTGTGGCCCTAAGCACTTTGTTTTCCAGTATTACCACCGGATACATAAATGCCACAGACACATAACTGGGTGAACCTTTTCAGATTGTGACTCAGCTTTGCTAAAGTCCCCAATTAGAGGTGTCCAGAGTTTTTAAGCACACTCTTCTTTTTGCTTTGGACCTTGACTTTAACCGCTCAGTCTCAAGTTTTCACTTGACACCTTCACGCCACAAGCACATGGTTAGGGACAGCTTGGTTTAGCCGCTTAGACCAGGATTTTATTCCTTTAGGCCCTCCTATCCACTGATGCTCAAAGCCTTGGGATCCTTTTTATTTGCCCTTGCCTTGTGGTTTTAAGGATTATTGGCTGTTTGCTCTTGCCTTTTGGTTTTAAGAGCTTTTGGCTTTTTCTGCTTGCTTTTTCTTTTTCTTTCTAATTTTTTTTCTACAAGCTTTGTTCTTTGCTGCTTTTTCTTACTTCAAGAATCATTTTTATGATTTTTCAGATTATCAATAACATGTCTCATGTTCATCATTCTTTCAAGAGCCACATATTTAACAGTCTTAAACAACAAATTCAAAAGACATATGCACTGTTCAAGCATTCATTCAGAAGACAGAAAGCGTTGCCACCACATGTTACTAATTAGAATTTTTCTTATTAAAAACTCGAAATTTTATTGCCTCTTATTCAAAAGATCTACTATTTTATTCATGTTTGCTGATGATGAGAAAAATAGACTATAACTTAATTGGGGATAAAATCAAACTAGACACTAATTACTACTAATGATCATGTAATGAAGACACAAACATAGATAAGCACTTAGCATAGAGAAAACGAAAAACAGAGAAAGTAAGAACAAGGAACGAGTCCACTTTAGTGATGATGGCATTTCCTTCTTGAGGCACCAATGATGTTCTTGAGCTCTTTTATGTCTCTTCCTTGCCTTTGTGGCTTGATTCCTAGTGATTTTTGGTATTTCTATCCTCAGTTACTTCCAATAGTTATGTGGAGGGAAGTGCATCCCCTGAGGTATCTCGTGATTTGCAGCCACATGTTCTACCACTGAGCTATAGATCCTTCACATAATTATGTGATTTTTGGTATTTCTATCCTCAGTTGCTTCCAATAGTTATGTGGAGGGAAGTGTATCCCCGGAGGTATCTCTTGATTTGCAGCCACATGTTCTACCACTGAGCTATAGATCCTTCACATAATTGTTTTACCACACCAAACTTAGAATGTTGCTCGCCCTCGAGCAAAAGAAGAGGGAATAGATGAAAAAGAAGATGTGGAAAGAAAAAAACTAGGATTATGAGGAGGGAAGGTGGGGATCCTGTGGGGTCCACAGATCTTGAAATGATCCTATGAGGTCCACAGATCTTGAGGTGTCAAGGCATTTACATCCCTGCACCAATTTGGGCATGCAAAATGCCCTTGCACACAACTCTGGGCGTTCAGCGCCAGGTTGGTGCCCATCTTGGGCGTTCAACGCCCATTTACTAGCCATTTCTGGCGTTGAACGCCAGAACCATGCTTGTTCTGGGCGTTTAGCGCCAGGATGTTGCCCATTTTGGGCGTTCAGCGCCAGAACCATGCTCTGTTCTGGCGTTGAACGCCAGACAGGTGCTTCCTCCAGGGTGTGATTTTTCTTCTGCTGTTTTTTTGATTCCGTTTTCAATTTTTAATATTTGTTTTGTGACTCCACATGATCATGAACCTAATAAAACATGAAAAACCATGAAAGTAAATAAAAATTGGGTTGCCTCCCAACAAGCGCTTCTTTAATGTCCTTAGCTGGACCTTACTGAGCTTTTAATCTAGCTTCAGCCTTGAGCATTCTTGCTCAATGTTGCCTTCTAGATAATGCTTGATTCTCTGTCCATTGACAATGAACTTCTTATCAGAATCAATATCTTGAAGCTCCACATAACCATATGGTGATACATTGTAATCACGTATGGTCCCCTCCACCGGGATTTCAGTTTCCCGGGGAATAGCCTGAGTCTAGAGTTAAACAACAGAACCTTCTGTCCTGGTTCAAAGATTCTAGATGACAGCTTTCTGTCATGCCATTTTTTTGATTTTTCTTTATAAAGCTTGGCATTTTCGAAAGCTGTGAATCTGAATTCCTCTAGCTCATTTAGCTGGAGCAATCGTTTTTCTCCTGCTAATTTGGCATCAAAGTTTAGGAATCTGGTTGCCCAGTAGGCCTTATGTTCTAGTTCCATGGGCAGGTGGCATGCCTTACCATACACGAGTTGGTATGGAGAGGTCCCTATAGGGGTCTTGAATGCTGTTCTGTAAGCCCACAGAGCATCATCCAAGCTCCGTGCCCAATTCTTTCTACGGGTATTTACTGTCCGTTCCAGGATTCTCTTTAATTCTCTGTTAGAGACTTCAGCTTGCCCATTGGTTTGTGGATGATATGGAGTGGCCACTTTGTGGCGAATTCCATACCGAACCATGGCAGAGTAAAGCTGTTTATTGCAGAAGTGAGTGCCCCCATCGCTGATTAGTATTCTAGGGACACCAAATCTGCTAAAGATATGTTTCTGGAGGAACTTCAGCACTGTTTTAGTATCATTGGTGGGTGTTTCATGGGACATCGTTGCTTTCTGAATCATGAACATAAATATAGAAAAGACCGGTACTCATTTGATGGAAAGATAGAGGATAGAGGTCCACCTGTCAAATTCTCTGGTGAGGGTGTGCATGTCCAACTTGGCAAGGCTCAATCGGTTGCGGGGAAAGGACACACAGACAGTAAACAGCCATCCAAGACGAGTCTCCTTGGAAGAAGAGGAATATATTATTTAAGCTGACATATTGGGAGAACAATGGATTGCGTCACAATCTTGATGTCATGCACATAGAGAAGAATGTGTGCGACAACATAGTTTTCACCATACTGAACGAGAAAGGTAAGTCTAAAGACCACATGAAAGCTCGAAAAGACCTCCGGTCAATGGGCATCAAGCATGATTTGTGGCCACGAGAAGATGGAAAGTACCCCTCCGCCATCTTTACTATGACTAATCCACAAAAAGAGCTCTTTCTAAGGACTAAACGTGATCTTTCCAGATGGATAATCTAGCAATTGCGTTAAGGAATGCATTGCCTACCCTAGTGTCTTCTGTCCTGGCAGATTTATCATCCTTTTTTCGCCGAATATGTAGCAAATCCATAGACCCTCAACAACTTCCTCTCCTTCAGGATCACATAGTTCATACTCTGTGTCGCATGGAGATGATTTTCCCTCCTTCTTTCTTTATAGTCATGGTTCACTTGACAGTGCATCTGGTCGAGGAGGTGCGTCTCGGTGGCCCAGTGCATTATCGGTGGATGTACCCAATTGAAAGGTAATTATCAAACAAATTTGTGTTTATGTATTTAATTTCGGCATATGACACGTGTTTTATTCTCAAAGGTACCTATGTCGTCTCAAGCAGTATGTGCGTAACAGATCCCAACCAGAAGGCTCAATTGTAGAGGGTTACTTATCTGAGGAGATACTCGTATTCTGTTCAAGGTACCTGGATAATGTCGAGACTAGGATTAATCGACCAAAGCATGTTGACGATCGACCACGTGAACTTATGCTTGATGAAAGTCCACCCATGTTCCCAGAGGTTGGAAAGGCTGTCGGGGCTTCTTCTTTTTACACTCTTACACCAACTGAAAAATTCCAAGCTCACCGTCACATATTGGTCAATTGCCCGGTCGTGGAAAAATTTATAGAGTAAGTACATTTGAAAGTATGGATTTCGTATGATCTACTACAGTTGGATATCCTGACATAAATTTGTTGTGATGTATCCAGTGAATTCAGGGCGATCACAAAGAGAAAATTACGAAGTAGGACAAGGTCCCAGTCTCACATAGACAGTGTTGTGCACAGAGAATTTCCAGAGTGGTTCAAGCGTAAGGTGAATCATGGTATCATTAATCCATTTACACATTTAAATGGTGTCCTGTCGTTTTAATCCCAAGCTGGTGAAACACATACCTGTTCACATCCAGGTTCCTTTGGGAAGCATCATGCACCCGAACGAGTTGCAGTGGCTTGCATGTAGGCCCAATGTTCAAGTTAGCCACTTTACATCTTACAACGTAAATGGATTTAAGTTCAGAACCCTGTTGAGAGAGGAAGGATTGAAAACCTAAAATAGCAGGATTTATGTCACTTCTGACACCAGGAGTTATGCAAGCAAGCGTGACAGTAATGTTGCTATTGGTAGCTGATGAGCGGATAATTTATACGCTTTTTGGCATTGTTTTTACATAGTTTTCAGTATGATTTAGTTAGTTTTTAGTATATTTTTATTAGTTTTTAATTAAAATTCACATTTTCTGGACTTTACTATGAGTTTGTGTATTTTTTTTGTGATTTCAGGTATTTTCTGGCTGAAATTGAGGGACTTGAGCAAAAATCAGATTCAGAGGTTGAAGAAGGATTGCAGATGCTGTTGGATTCTGACCTCCCTGCACTCAAAGTGGATTTTCTGGAGCTACAGAACTCCAAATGGTGCGCTCTTAATTGCGTTGGAAAGTAGACATCCAGGGATTTTCAGAAATATATAATAGTCTATACTTTGATTAAGGATAGAAGACGTAAACTGGCATTGAACGACAGTTCCATGCTGCATTCTGGAGTCAAACGCCAGAAACAGGTTGCAAAGTGGAGTTAAACGCTAGAAACAGGTTACAAACTGGCATTCAACTCCAAGAAAGACATCTACACGTGTAAAGCTCAATGCTCAGCCCAAGCACACACCAAGTGGGCCCCAGAAGTGGATTTCTGCATCATTTACTCATTTCTGTAAACCCTAGTAACTAGTTTAGTATAAATAGGACTTTTTACTATCTTTGTAAAGGAGACCTGGGATTAGTTTTTATGCTATCTTAGACTTTCATGGGGGCTGGCCATTCGGCCATGCCTGGACCATTATCACTTATGTATTTTCAAACGGTAGAGTTTCTACACACCATAGATTAAGGTGTGGAGCTCTGATGTTCCTCATGAATTAATACAAAGTACTACTGTTTTTCTATTCAATTCAAGCTTATTCCTATTCTAAGATATCCATTCGCACCCAAGAACATGATGAATGTGATGATTATGTGACGCTCATCATCATTCTCACTTATGAACGCGTGCCTGACAAACACTTCCGTTCTACATGCAAACAAGCTAGAATGAATATCTCTTAGATATCTAATACAGAGGACTGAGTCCGAGATATTAGAATCTTCGTGGTATAAGTTAGAACCCATGGATGGCCATTCTTGAGATCCGAAAAGTCTAAACCTTGTCTGTGGTATTCCGAGTAGGATCTGGGAAGGGATGGCTGTGACGAGCTTCAAACTCGCGAGTGCTGGGCGTAGTGACAGACGCAAAAGGATAGTAAATCCTATTCCAGTATGACCGAGAACCGACAGATGATTAGCCATGCAGTGACAACGCATTGGACCATTTTCACAGAGAGGATGGGATGTAGCCATTGACAACGGTGATGCCCTACATAAAGCTTGCCATAGAAAGGTGTAGGAATGGTTGGATGAAGACAGCAGGAAAGCAGAGGTTCAGAGGAACGAAACCATCTCTATACTCTTATCTGAAATTCTCACCAATAAATTACATAAGTATCTCTATCCTAGTTCATATTTTAATTATCTATTTAATTATTAAAACTCTATAACCATTTGAATCCGCCTGACTGAGATTTATAAGGTGACCATAGTTTGCTTCAAGCCGACAATCTCTGTGGGATCGACCCTTACTCACGTAAGGTTTATTACTTGGACGACCCAGTGCACTTGCTGGTCAGTTGTGCGAAGTTATGACAAAGAATTAAGATTATGAACGTGCGTATAAAGTTTTCAGCGCCGTTACCAAGGAATGGAACCGTCACGATTTCTGCGCACCAGTAGTGTCTCGTATTACGAAAAACTAGTGGACATCATTGAGTTAAATTACAGCGGTCAATTCACAATCGTCTTGTTTAGATGTATTAGGGCAAACACCACCTCTGACAGAGGCATAAAACAAGACTCTCTGGGGCACACAGTGGTCAACTTCTCTCATCCAATTCATAACGGTCATCGAGAAGATGACGAACCATACATTCTTGCATCCGAGGCTCACCTTGTATACTATGTGGATGACGAAGCTGATAAAGAATGGAGTGTAGTAGTCCATGTGAACCTAAGGGATATGTTTGACATGGGTGAAGACATAGGACAATGTCAGTTCGAACTTTTCCCCTAACCGATTTTGACTGGGTTGTCTGAATTTGACGTCGAAGGTTTGTCGTTGAGAAGGGACGACGATTTAGAAGAACCCACCACTGATGCCATCGATAATTGCAAAGAGGCTGCCTATTTATAGATGTATTTAGATACCAATTTAGGACATGAGTACTAAAATTCTATGGTTTGTCCTATTGAAGGTTATACACTTGCATAATTATTAATTAGCAAATAGCATATAATCGAAATTAGACATTGGAAACACTTGATGTTTTAAACCACCTGGAAAATGTGATTTTAATAACATATTTTGTCTTAAAGTTATTTAATTTGTAATTTGTTAGTATATTGTAATTGAAGTTATATATTGACTGACAGATGCCAGGGCATTTTGGCCAGTTTCACTGACCTTTTCTTTACTGTTTTTAGGGTAGTTTCATGCATTTCCTTAGGAAATAAGCTAGTTTTGTGTAGATATTCACTTACATCTTGATTCAAGCATACATTGTGCATTTTACATGATTTCATGAGGATTTTACATGAATTTAAGGAAAAATTGGATGTTGCATTTCCCATGACTTGGACTAGAACTTTGATACACTTTATTGCTTAATTTCAGGACAAAGGAAGCAAAGAAGAACCACATTAGTGGCTACGTTAGTTGCACTAACGTTAACACTAACGTGGAATGGGAGTAACTTGCAAAGTTAATGAGAAAAGTGATTGCCAATAACGCTCTCGAAGCCATCATTGCCCACGTTAAGAAATAGAGCCAACGTTAGTGACACTTAACATTATCACTAACGTTGAACCAAGATCATGAGTGGCCACGTTAGAGTCCACGTTAACCTGGTTAACGTGGCCTCTAACGTTAAGAAGGAGGGGGGGAGCCAACGTTAGTGACACTCAAAATTGTCACTAACGTTGGCCAAAACACATTAAGCCATGTTAACTCCCACGTTAACCTAGTTAACGTGGAAGCTAACGTGAAGGAACGAAGTGGTCGACAACGTTAGTGACACCCAACATTGTCACTGACGTTGGAAGAACACAAGCCCCCAATGAGCCACGTTGACTCCTACGTTAACCTAGTTAACGTGGAAGCTAACGTGAAGAAAGAAGGTGATCGCCAACGTTAGTGACACCCAACATTGTCACTAACGTTGGAAGGAGCCACACATGCCACCATGAGCCACGTTAACTCCCACGTTAACTTAGTTAACGTGGAAGCTAACGTGGATAAGGGAAGGATGATACAACGTTAGTGACACTCAACTTTGTCACTAACGTTAGAGATGGCTAGCAAGGCCACGTTAGAAGCCACGTTAACTTAGTTAACGTGGACTCTAACGTGGAAAATAGGGGCAATTTGGAACGTTAGTGACAATGGTAAGTGTCACTAACGTTCTCGAAGGATGGCAAGCCTACGTTAAAAGAGCCACATTAACTAAGTTAACATGGGCTCTAACGTAGGGAAAGGGGAGGCTTCTCAACGTTATTGGGAAAGTTGAGTCCCAATAACGTGTGCGAAGGACATAGTGGAAACGTTAGTGGCAACGTTTGTGCCACTAACGTTGAGGTTAACGTGGCCTTTAACTTTGGTGAAGAACGTTAGTAAAAAAGTGATTGTCACTAACGTTCTCGAACCCATATTTTCACTGAACGTTAACACCACTAACTTCCTGAGCCAAAGCCCCTGCCCACTTCATACTTTCTCTCTGCAAGTAAAAGCTAAGCCCAATGAAGAAGAGAACTGCTTCCAACTCAAGATCCAAAGGCCCAAGACTTGAAGAATCAACTAGAAGAACAGAAGAGTAGTATATATAGGAGTATCTTTGAAATATTTTGGGGAGTTGGAAATTATAGGGAGACTCTTAGCATAGAACGACTCTCTGTATTTACTTTCTCTGCACTTCTAAGTTTTCATCATGTATTCTCCATCTTTGTTTTCATTTTCCAGAGCTATGAACAACTAAACCCCTGTCATTGGGTTAGGGAGCTCTGTTGTAATTTGATGGATCAATACTAGTTTTCATTATTCTTCTTCTATCTTTTCTCTTGATTTTACTTGAAAGCTTTCAATCTTCATCCAATTGAGTAGTTATCTTGAAAAAGAAGCTATTCATACTTGGATCTCTTTTGAACCTTGAAAGAGGAATGAAGAGATCAAGCTAGAAATGCTTTCTCATGCTGGACCAAGTTGGGTTTGGATGGATATGTGACTATAATCCTCTCAACACTTGGTTTGGGAAATGCATGTGGTATAATCAGTGACCATACTTCATCTCTTCTCATGAGTAATTGACCAAGGAATTGGCTATTGATCAAGATTTGAGAGATTGAATTACAAGAAATTGTAATTCAATCACTTAAGATTGCCAAGGAGATCAATGAGTGCATTGATTGAGGAAGAGATGAAAATGAAATTGATCCGGAGAATGCAACATCTCCTATGCCCAATGAACTCCCCATTTCTGATCTTACCCATTCTCTTTAATTTCTGTTATTTACTTTAATGAGCAATTCCCCCATTCCCATTTACAATTCTGCAATTTACCTTCCGTCATTTACTTTCAGATCTATAATTCTAGCATTTACTTTCCTATCAATTACCTTCCCGTCATTTTATTTTCTGCAATTCTCAACTCAAATTCTGGATTCGCTCAACTAGAACAGTCCTCTAATTAAAGTTGCTTGATCAATCAATCCTTGTGGGATTCGACCTCACTCTATTGTGAGTTTTTACTTGACGACAAATTCGGTACACTTGCCGAAGGGAATTTGTTGTGAGACAAGTTTTCCGTGCATCAAGTTTATGGCGCTGTTGCTGGGGATTGATTGTGCATCAACAATGATTAGATTGGAGGATAACTAGATTGAGCAATTTATTTTTGTTTGATTTAAATTTCTGTTTGAGTCATTTACTTTCTGTTTTAGATAACTTCTTCCCTTCCCCCTTACTTTTTCTTTGTTATTTACTATTCATCTCACTAACCCACTAACTGTTTGATATATTGCATCACTCACACTAACAGTAACTCTGACATATATACTTTTTGCACCTATTCTCTTTGCTTGTACTTGTTGGTTGTATGACAGGGAGAAGAAGCGGCGCTTCAACTTCCTTTGATTCTGACCCTGAGAGAACCTTCCTTAGACTAAGGAGGGAGGCAAGAGAAAAACGTGTAGTTGGTGGTGAAGAAGAGGAGGAACACTTTGAGGAATACTTTGAACCAAACATGGAAGAAAACATGGAAAACCATCATGAAGAAGAGGCTCACAACCATGGCAGAGGAGGTGGAGCAAATCATGCTGGGGAGGATAGAAGAGTTTTAGGCTCTTACATCAATCCAAACCCAGGGAACTGTGGAAGTAGCATTCAAAAGCCAACCATCCATGCCAATAATTTTGAACTGAAGCCACAGCTCATCACCCTTTTTAGAACAACTGTTCGTTCGGAGGGAGTGTCCAAGAGGACCCCAATCAACATCTAACCACCTTCCTGAGAATATGTGACACAGTGAAGTCTAATGGTGTTCATCCTGACGCCTATAGACTGCTCTTATTTCCATTCTCACTCAGGGATAAAGTAGCTAAGTGGCTGGAGTTTTTCCCAAGGGAGAGCTTGACAACTTGGGAAGACGTGGTGAACAAATTCTTAGCAAGATTTTACCCTCCTCAACGAATCAATAGGCTGAGAGCTGAGGTCCAAACTTTCAGGCAACAAGATGGTGAGACTCTATATGAAGCATGGGAGAGGTTTAAAGACTTAACAAGGAGGTGCCCACCAGATATGTTCAACGAATGGGTGCAGCTGCACATTTTCTATGAAGGGCTCTCTTATGAGTCAAAGAAGGCCGTAGACCATTCATCCGGAGGATCTTTGAACAAGAAGAAGACTATTGAGGAAGCCATAGATGTCATTGAAATAGTAGCAGAGAACGACTACTTCTATGCTTCCGAAAGAGGGAACACAAGAGGAGTAATAGAGCTAAACAATGTAGATGCTCTGCTGGCCCAAAACAAGCTCATTACCCAGCAGCTGGCTGACCTCACCAAGAAGATGGAGAAGAACCAAGTAGCAGCAGTCTCCACTTCATCAACAACCCAAGAAGGAGTGAATGAAGAAGCAGAGGGTAGTCAGGAGCAAGCCAACTACATTGGGAATTCACCTAGGCAAAACCATGATCCATACTCCAAGACCTACAACTCTGGATGGAGGAATCACCCAAACTTTGGGTGGAAAAATCAACAAGACCAAAGCCTTGATCAAAGACGCCCAAATCCAAACAATGCAGCCACCCAACACTTCACATCTAGACCATATCAACACCCCCATAACAACACCTCCCCACATTCATATCAAGGCCAGAATAACCCTACTCAGCCTGACCTGTCATCATTTGATGAAAGAATATCAAGGATTGAGAATCTACTTGAAGGCCTAAGCAAGGAGATTCAAGACAACAAGGTCTTCAAGGAGGAAGTGCGAGCCAGTTTCAAGAACCAGGGAGACACAATCAAGAGGTTGGAATCTCAAGTAGGATATCTCTCTGAGTAAATTCCCAAACCCACAGATGGATTCCCAAGTGACATAGAGAAGAATTCGAGAGGTGAAACAAAGAAGGTAAGATGGGAAGATTGCAAGATGGTCACTATAAGTGATAAGGAGACTGAGGACAAGCCAAGCAAGCTGTCAGAATAACCTGAAGATACCTCAGTAGAGGAGGTGGAAAAAGATTACCAAGAACCAGAAATCTCAAAACAGGAGTTGCTGAGACTCTATGCACCTTTTCTCCAACTGCTCAAGGGAGCTGTGGAGAGGAGAATGTACTCAAGATTTCTTGACTTATTTGCATCTCTGCATGTGAACATACCATTCATCAAGACTATCCAACAAATGCCTGCATTCATCAAGTATATGAAGGAGTTGCTTCCCAGGAAAAGCTCACTCAAGGGAGGCCAAACTATAGTGATGAACAAGGAGTGCAGTGCCCTCATTCAACCGTAGTTGCCTACAAAAAGAAAAGATCCAGGGAGTTTTCATGTCCCCTGTGCCATAGGAGAAACAATGTTTGATAGAGCACTCTGCGATTTGGGAGCAAGCATCAATTTAATGCCTCTATCCCTGGTGAAAAGGCTGCAAATCAATGAGATATTGCCCACAGATGTAGTCATCAGGCTGGCTGACAAAACTCAAAAACAAGCAAGAGGGGTGGTGGAAAACGTGTTGTTAAAGGTGGGGAAAACTTTCTTCCCACAGACTTTGTCATCTTGGACATGGAAGAGAGTCACACTCACCCAATCATAATGGGAAGACCATTCCTAGCTACAGCCAGAGCACTCATAGACGTGGAGCGAGGGGAGCTAATATTGAGGATCCATGATGAACAACTCAGCTTCAATGTCTTCAAACTCTCCCAAGAAGCTGACCAAGAAAACAAAGAACCAAGCAATGATCATAACAGGATGCTGACAGAGAAAACAAGCACTGAGGCACCACCAACACATCTGAGAACCCCACTGAATGATGAACAAGGCAAACGGCAATCGTCACAGCTCAAGGAGAAGCTGGAGGAACCTAAACCACCAGAGGCATGTGAAGACAACAACAAAATTCACTTAAAAGAAGAAGTCGCCAAGAACAAGGAAGCATCAAAAGGGACAAAGAAGAAGGTACCAAGGGGGTGGAGGAACAAGAAGATCCCTACGGAAGTCCTTTCTCCAGGAGATAAAGTGATTTCAGCTTACTTCCCAGATATCCCCCCTAATCTCCCCACTGTACCATCTCAGTTACCTAAGGTCTTCACTATCAACAGAGTTCTTTCCTTGGAACATGTAGAGATCATTGATACAACCAATGGATATAAGTCCAAGGCAAGAGGGGAGGACTTGAAGCATTATCAACCACCCTGATGAAGGAGAAACGTCAAGCTAGTGACGCTAAAGAAGCGCTTCATGGGAGGCAACCCATGTTTTATTAGCTTTTACTAGTGAATAAGTCAATATTCATAAATTCCAACCCAAACTTGGTGAAGTCCTTATATTGCAGTATATAGTGAAGAACAAGTTTGGTGTTCAAAGCATACCAAGAAAGCATGAATGCAACAGAGAGCATTCTAGTCTTGGAGCTTTGAACAGAACTTTTCATCACAATGCTTCAAACTAAGTTTGGTGTCACCCCATGGTGCCACCAAAATGCATAAAGGGATACACAGTTAATTAGTTAGTTGGAGTTCATGAATAAACAATCTAATCTTTTCTTCTCTTTATTATTTTAGCCATAAAAATCTAAATTGATTTTTTTATGATATTTCTTACTTTTCTTATTTGATCTTTATAGGGAAAGGAAAGGAGCATTGAAAGAGATAGATTGGACAATTAAAGGAAGAAGGTTCGGACACCACAAAAGGAAGGACTATACACTTGTTCTAAAAAGGGAAGTCATTGGAAAATGTTGCCATGCAACATTGAAAAAAAAATGGGACCCTTGAAGACCGAGCAATCTCCATCATAAAGTGATGATCCTTGTCCTTTCTACATGCACAACCCCAACCGTCCATCAATCCACACCCTCCATTCACTCACAACCTTTCTATAAAAGTGATCCTTGATCCGTACCCTAGCTCCACACTCCACATCCACTCTTCACACCTATCCATTTCGGAGCAAAGCATTTCCTAACCATTTAAACACATTCTCCCTCACCACCTTCATTGCACTCAACCCTAAACAACCAAAAGTCTCCACACCCTTGCCAACTCCATACATTAACGCTCAATCATGGCATCTTCAAGCTCTAAAAGAAGGAAGGGGAAGGAACCTATGGAGCAACACTCGTATGATGAAAAGAGATTCAGAAGCTTGCATCATGTATTACAATATGGGTGGATGGTTGATAAAGAAATCATTTATGAGCTAGGATTTCAAGTTAGGAAAACTGAGTGTCCCAAAATTACAATGAAGGTAGAAAAGAGAAGATGGGAGCTCCTCACTAATCTGGTCATTAAGGTGAATGTAAATCTTATAAGAGAGTTTTATGCAAATGCGGTCCGTTATGATAAGGCAGATGACTCATATACAAGCTTTGTGAGAGGAAGATTGTGGATTTTGGCCCCATGAGTGTCATGAAGGCATTAAAACTGTGGTCCATACCGTTTGAAGAAGAGAGTTATCATTCAAGGATGGACAACAACCCTAATCATGATCAGATTGTGCAAGACATTTGTGTACCAGGAGCTGACTGGGAAAGATATGCAGATAGGAGACCAAGGTTCATCAAGAGAGCAGATCTTACTCCGGAAGCAAAGGGATGGTTCGAGATTGTAAGGAGGTCCATCCTCCCAGCAGCAAACAACTCGGAGGTGAATCTCAAGAGAGCCACACTGGTACACTGTATACTCAAAGGAGGAGAAATCAAGGTTCATGAACTCATAGCAGAAGGCATTAGAAAAATGGCAGAGAAGAGCGACTCAAGAGGAACATTATGTTACCCCAGCACTATTTACCGACTGTGCAAGAAAGCTGGGGTGGTGTTTGAAGATGAGGACCCCGTGTGGATAAAAGAGGGCATTCCAATAACCGTTCAACGAATGCATGCCACTGCATCCCCCCTACCTCAACGGAAGCAAAGGAAGAGGACAGCCCCTCAAGTAGTAGAAGGACAAGCCGTAGAAGGGCAAGCACCAACCACTTTGGATATGCATCAATTGCAGGAGGCCATTAGTGGACTATCTCAACAATATTTGGAGAGCCAAGGAGCACAGAGAGAACTTCAACTACAGATGATGGGGCAGCAAGAGGAGTCACTCTCAAGATGGATGACTCAACAAGGGGATTGGCAAAAGCAAATGATGGATCAGCAACTGAGTTAAGGACAACAATGGAATGAAATATTTCACAGGATGGAACAAAGGCAAAATGAGCAACAAGAATCCATCCAGAGGCTAATCAACATCCAAGCACATCAAGGTGCACATATACATGAGATGCATCAAAGACAAATAGAACAGGCAGAACTATTGGACGAGCAAAGGGCATTCGCAGAAGGAGTTTACATGAGTGAGACTAGGCATCATATAAATACTCAAGCCAGGCTCGGTTACTTGGTAGGACAACTGCCTATATTGCATCCAGGATAGCACGAGAAGAAAGACAAAGGGTGGAAGAGAGTCATGAATCAGTAAGAAAGGCACTTGAGGATTGGAAGCAAGCAAGATTGACACGGATGAGAGGGAATGCAAGAGGACACAAAGAAGACAAACAAGGAGGAAAGCATGGACATCCACAAGAGTAAAAGGTGGTGGAGTTCTTTCTTTGGTCCATCTTGTTCTAAGTTTTAAATAAGGAAGATCTTGTATGAAATAGAACTTGCTTCCATGATTAGTTTAAACCTTTTTAAATTCTGTTTTTTTTTTTTTTAAGTATTGAAGAGGTCTCTGTGTGCTAGTCTCTATGTCACTGCATCGTTTCTTTACTTACTTGTATGCTTGTCCCTTTTGAATCAAATGAAAAGAGAATGATTGTTTTCAAAAGACCAGAGTGGAGTTCATACTAGGGAGTAAGTCCATGAGTTTGTGGTGTGGTCATAAGTTAGTTAAGTTGGTTCAACCATAAGGTGGGAAGACAACTATCTGTCATGAATACTATGCTTGAGACACACCCCATGAGACTAGATAAATAAGAAGATCCTAATAAGAAAAAGGGAAATAACAATCAAAGTTGAGGAATAAAAGAAAAATAGTAAGCAATAAGGCTAGGCACCAATGGTTTTAATCTTGAGGCATGTGTCTGTAGTGCTCCTGTGTGAGGGATCTACTTGGATGAATAAGCTCTTAGGGGTGCCTTATCACTTGGTAACTTGGGTTAACTAACCCGGGATTATCAGCTGAAAGTCCACTATCAAAAGTAACCCTCACCACAGAGCATTTAGTAACCCAAAGAGGTGCTGGACACCAAGGTCTCAAGAAAAGAAAATAAATAAACTATGTGCCTGTGGTGTGTATGTATGGGGGAGAGACTTGAGCAAGTAAGTTCTTAGGGGTGCTTCAACACCTAGCACCTTGAACCAACTGGTTCGAGAGTGTTGGCTGAAAGCTTATTTTAAAGAGTTGCCCCCTTACAGAGCACTTAGCTTAAGAACAAAAATAAGCCCTCAAATAACAACAAAAGGATCAATGAATAAAAGTCTCATGGGATGCAATAACAAGTGAGTATTCTAGGACATGATAAAGGTCTGAAAGCCAGGAATGAGCCTAAGTTGCTATGCATGAAACCACCATAAAACCAGGACATGACTTCCACAAGAATGACTCATGTCTCTTGGCATTTCTTTCATCATTCTCTTGTTTTAGTACTTGCTTGGGACAAGCAAGCTTTAAGTTTGGTGTTGTGATGCCAGGGCATTTTGGCCAGTTTCACTAACCTTTTCTTTACTGTTTTTAGGGTAGTTTCATGCATTTTCTTAGGAAATAAGCTAGTTTTGGGTAGATATTCACTTACATCTTGATTCAAGCATACATTGTGCATTTTACATGATTTCATGAGAATTTTGCATGAATTTAAGGACAAATTGGATGTTGCATTTCCCATGACTTGGACTAGAACTTTGATACACTTTATTGCTTAATTTCAGGACAAAGGAAGCAAAGAAGAACCACATTAGTGGCTACGTTATTTGCACTAACGTTAACACTAACGTGGAATGGGAGTAACTTGCAAAGTTAATGAGAAAAGTGATTGCCAATAACGCTCTCGAAGCCATCATTGCCCACGTTAAGAAATAGAGCCAACGTTAGTGACACTTAACATTATCACTAACGTTGAACCAAGATCATGAGTGGCCACGTTAGAGTCCACGTTAACCTAGTTAACGTGGCCTCTAACGTTAAGAAGGAGGGGGGAGCCAACGTTAGTGACACTCAACATTGTCACTAACGTTGGCCAAAACACATTAAGCCATGTTAACTCCCACGTTAACCTAGTTAACGTGGAAGCTAACGTGAAGGAACGGAGTGGTCGACAACGTTAGTGACACCCAACATTGTCACTAATGTTGGAAGAACACAAGCCCCTAATGAGCCACGTTGACTCCCACGTTAACATAGTTAACGTGGAAGCTAACGTGAAGAAAGAAGGTGATCGCCAACGTTAGTGACACCCAACATTGTCACTAACGTTGGAAGGAGCCACACATGCCACCATGAGCCACGTTAACTCCCATGTTAACTTAGTTAACGTGGAAGCTAACGTGAAGAAAGAAGGTGATCGCCAACATTAGTGACACCCAACATTGTCACTAACGTTGGAAGGAGCCACACATGCCACCATGAGCCACGTTAACTCCCACGTTAACTTAGTTAACGTGGAAGCTAACGTGGATAAGGGAAGGATGAGCCAACGTTAGTGACACTCAACTTTGTCACTAACGTTGGAGATGGCTAGCAAGGCCACGTTAGAAGCCACGTTAACTTAGTTAACGTGGACTCTAACGTGGAAAATAGGGGCAATTTGGAACGTTAGTGACAATGGTAAGTGTCACTAACGTTCTTGAAGGATGGCAAGCCTACGTTAAAAGAGCCATGTTAACTAAGTTAACGTGGGCTCTAACGTAGGGAAGGGGGAGGCTTCTCAACGTTATTGGGAAAGTTGAGTCCCAATAACATGTGTGAAGGACATAGTGGAAACGTTTGTGCCACTAACGTTGAGGTTAACGTGGCCTTTAACTTTGGTGAGGAACGTTAGTAAAAAAAGTGATTGTCACTAACGTTCTCGAACCCATATTTTCACTGAACGTTAACACCACTAACTTCCTGAGCCAAAGCCCCTGCCCACTTCATACTTTCTCTCTGCAAGTAAAAGCTAAGCCCAATGAAGAAGAGAACTGCTTCCAACTCAAGATCCAAAGGCCCAAGACTTGAAGAATCAACTAGAAGAACAGAAGAGTAGTATATATAGGAGTATCTTTGAAATATTTTGGGGAGTTGGAAATTATAGGGAGACTCTTAGCATAGAACGACTCTCTGTATTTACTTTCTCTGCACTTCTAAGTTTTCATCATGTATTCTCCATCTTTGTTTTCATTTTCCAGAGCTATGAACAACTAAACCCCTGTCATTGGGTTAGGGAGCTCTGTTGTAATTTGATGGATCAATACTAGTTTTCATTATTCTTCTTCTATCTTTTCTCTTGATTTTACTTGAAAGCTTTCGATCTTCATCCAATTGAGTAGTTATCTTGAAAAAGAAGCTATTCATACTTGGATCTCTTCTGAACCTTGAAAGAGGAATGAAGAGATCAAGCTAGAAATGCTTTCTCATGCTGGACCAAATTGGGTTTGGATGGATATGTGACTATAATCCTCTCAACACTTGGTTTGGGAAATGCATGTGGTATAATCAGTGACCATACTTCATCTCTTCTCATGAGCAATTGACCAAGGAATTGGCTATTGATCAAGATTTGAGAGATTGAATTACAAGAAATTGTAATTCAATCACTTAAGATTGCCAAGGAGATCAATGAGTGCATTGATTGAGGAAGAGATGAAAATGAAATTGATCCGGAGAAGGCAACATCTCCTAAGCCCAATGAACTCCCCATTTCTGATCTTACCCATTCTCTTTAATTTCTGTTATTTACTTTAATGAGCAATTCCCCCATTCCCATTTACAATTCTGCAATTTACCTTCCGTCATTTACTTTCAGATCTATAATTCTAGCATTTACTTTCCTGTCAATTACCTTCCCGCCATTTTATTTTCTGCAATTCTCAACTCAAATTCTGGATTCGCTCAACTAGAACAGTCCTCTAATTAAAGTTGCTTGATCAATCAATCCTTGTGGGATTCGACCTCACTCTATTGTGATTTTTTACTTGACGACAAATTCGGTACACTTGCCGAAGGGAATTTGTTGTGAGACAAGTTTTCCATGCATCACTGACATAATCGGACTTACCAGGAAAATTAGAAGAGAGGGACCTCTTTCTTTGTGCCTCTAGCGTCTTATTTTGCAAGGCGATTGAAGAGGCCTCCCTGTTCTCTTTGCTGGAGCACGCAACATCATTCGCAAGAGACCTGTGGTTCAACACGTTGCCAGTTCAGTCATGGCTGGATGCATTCTCAGCACACAGGCACATAGGTGATGCTATTACTATAGCGCATGGAGAAATTAGGACGGTATGATGTCTTATGTCAGCTCACAAAAAGGATCTTTTACTATATTTCAAGCTGCTACATTCAATGCAGTTGTTTTATTATCCTGTAATTAAAAGACACTTTCCAAAGGCCTTTCATATTTGAGACTCTGAACATTGTAGGGATTGCTTATATTCGAAATAAAGTACCGCAAGAAATTCGGCTCCGGGTTCATAAATAGCACGAACCTATTTCTTTCGCAACAAATACTTGAGGAGGTGAAGGTAAATTATGGATTTTTTGCGATTTGTTTAGCCATCTAGTTCGGTACAATAGTTTAAATCAATGGGGATAGAGCCGGTTACTAACTATTCTGCATAGTTCAGTAGTGTTTCTTTAAATGAATGTTTTTGGAATAAACAAATACATATCTCTCTAGTAAACCACCACTGATTTTCTCATTTGTTATTCATCACACTCTCTCACCAAATTGAAGAAAACGATATTTACCTAAATAACACAATTGACCTATCAACCGATTTTCTAGTCTTATTTTCTTTTGTGGCATGAGGTACTAAATGGGTAAGTAAATAATTATATGTATGTTTCTACAATAAATATTATTATATCTGACTCTCAAATCTGAATATGTGCGAGATCATGTTATAGTAAATTGTTAATCTGTCTAACAAGATCATATCAATTTTAGTTAGTATACCTCATCTCTTTTCCTTTGTCTCCATGTTTGTTGTTTTATTTTTTATTTTTGGTTACCTCCTAAGGAGATTACTTGGAAGAAGAAAGTTGAAAAGGAAAATAGGATGTGGATGTAATTTAGTCAGTTAACTTTGTTCAGTGAATCTTACAATGCTTGGGAAGATATGATTTGACAAGGCTATCATATTATTTGCTTCCTTTTATTGCATACTGTTGAGACTGGTCTAGAAATTTAAGGAATGGATTTTAATTTCTCAGTTGGCACTTTTTATTGCTCCCATTTGTATTACATACTTTATTTTAATTGTAATTTTAATTTCTGTTTTAGTTTGGGATTTTAAATTCATATTAAGGTTTACTTGGAACTTTATTAGTTAATTAGTTACCATGGTGTCCAGTTGAAATGTTCTTTAGTTGACATGAAGAATGAAATGTTGCTGATGAAAAATAAAAAGTACTTCCGATTAGTGGCGTTGAAGACTTCTTTAGTTGACATGAAGGATGAAATGTTGCTGATGAAGAATAGAAAGTACTTCTGATTAGTGGCGTTGAAGACTTCTAGCTACTAATTAATGCACCTTTTCAGATTGCACCTTTTTTAATTTGTGCAGGATCGCTATGAGAATAGTCTGATTGTTGAACTTGAAATTGTGTCTCGGGAGGAATTCACTCTTATGCAAAGAGGTCTTATAGAACTTTGGGAACATAAGTCAAACAGGAAGTTTATAATATGGAGCTTAATCATGTTTTTAGTTTGTAAAATTTGTAAATTCTAAGAACTTCATTGCCTATGGTGTATCCGTCAGGTTTAGCTCGGGAAAAGATTCAAGAAACTCCAGAAGAAACAGGCGAGATAGTTCAAGACTCAATGCTTGAAGAAGACGTTGTGCCAGATAATTTTGATGAGGTTGCCTCTAAAGGAAACAATACTTCAATGCTCACCTTTGACCTCAATAAAACTCAAGAGGAGAATGATATCTGTTGACTCAAGTTTTTATCATTAGTCTGACTTGTCTTATGAAAAATTGAGACTGAATTTAACTCAGTGACTGATTGTGATCTTCTCCTTGGATGTTGAATTTGATGAAGTAGCAATGAATTTGTTGTAGATTAATCTCAAATTAGTATATATTTCTTGGATTATTAATTAATATTTTCACTTGTTGAATTAATGATTCCTACGAATTCAAGGCTTTTATATTATCGATTTGTCATATATATATATATATATATAAAGAATATAAATATATAAATCCAGGTGGTGAAATTGCTTAATGAACTACATTCTATAATCATGACTATCATATTGACAAGATGACATGGATTAATTAATAGACATGAATTGTAGAAATTAAGATCTATAATTACACACTGCATTCATCTAGTTAAATTTCAACATAGTTTAATTTATCCAAATAATTTAGTAATTTATTTTAATTCAAATTAATGCAATCATATTAATTTATAATCAGTAAATATTATTATATTATAACTCCTAAAAATATGAGTATCATCGTTACTATTATTATTATTATTATTATTATTATTATTATTATTATTATTATTATTATTATTTTTCCTTATAAATTTGTTATTTTTTATTCTTATGATTTACCTTCTAATAGTTTGTTGCGGTGATGACATTGCTTATATTGTTAATTACCTTTTTATTATAATACTTTGATTTTGGACCAATTTTACTTAGTTTGAATATTTGCATTCTCTTTGAAAAAGCCTGACCACTTTAAATTTATTATTATTGTTATTGTTGTTTATAACTTTTTTCGGACCCCGCTTAAATATACATTCCCAGCTCCTCCAGTTTTCAAATCAAAGAAGCCACCGCCACTACCATAATCCTTATTCTTCCCCCACTACTAAACCATTCATATAGTCCAGCACCTCCAAAGCTTGCATCATCCTGGTTCTTCTCCTCCACATATATGCTGGGAGCTGTGATATTGCCGTTCTTATTCGCTGGTTTTCACTATCTCCATCTTCGGAACGAAAAAGACGTTTGTCTCTGTGGCGAGCCCGTGTCCTAGAGCCCCTTTTCTCTCTCCCCGAGGTCCGGTCGTTCCTCTCTCACCATCAATCCACTCCTCCCGCTGCAGGTAAGCACCACTGGCCCCCTCTGTGCTTAATTGCTAATTTGGTGATTAAAATTGAGGCCGATAATGAGTTTAAAATTGACATGCAAGTTTCTCCTGATGTTATTAGCCGAGTTAGTTTGTTAATGGGGAGTGGGATTTGTTGATGGCGAGCATGGTTCAGTTAAGGTTGAATTCTGAGTTGGGGTTTAATGGTATTATTGAATGCGTTTTTAATCTTCTTAATGGTATATTTGAATTTTGTTACCGCTAATGGTTGCCTATGAATAGAAGTTGGGAGTTTTTAGTTACTGCTATTCTTAGATAAGTCTATTTCATTTGAACTCAATGAAGTAGGTAGTGGATAGAACTAGTACCATGTATGAAGCTTAGTAGAAAATTTCACAGAAACAAGCAAAGACTCAACACTTGGATGACATTCTCTAGTCAAAATTAATTCAATTAAACTAATATCCTAGTTCTTCCATTCAATATCATGTTGGGGATTACCCTAATTAGTATGTAAGTGTCCCTTCCTCGACAGAAGAATAACTTTTCATACTTAACAACCAAAGAGTCATTAAGCTTGATGGAACCCCTTAAATTATACTCTAAGGTACACATAACATCTCTCAAATTTCAATGATACTAGGATTCAGTGATTTAGAGGCATTGATAATACCAAAAGTGAATAAATAAAAGAATCAAATCTAGAACCACAAGAATTAAACAAAATTGAAACAAAATAGATCAGTTTCCATATAAAACTGTTAAACTACTGAGTTTTCTAAACCAAAAAGTGGCTAAGTTGGGGAGTAGGACTTGTTGATGGGGAGTAGGATTCAGTGATGGCAAATTCTGAGTTGGGGTTTAATGGAAGAATTGAATGCGTTTTTAATATCTGTAATTTGTGTTTCTTCTTTTCCTAGATGAAATTTATGTATATTGTTGTCCTTGGAGTTAGCAATAATAAGGTTTATAGATTTCATAGACTGACTATGTGATGACCAAATTAATCTCCTTGATGTTTTGCACTTTGAAAGGAAAACACAATCCCATTGATTCTCCTGTGGGTTGTGACATCAGCAAGAGTTGAAGGTTATGATTAAGTATGCTTCTATTTTTTTTTTTTTTGGGACATTGGTATGCTTCTTAATTTTCTTGATAGGGGTGGAGAATAATTCTGGTAAGTGATCACTCGAACATACAATGTGAATTGTTGTACTTGAATTTAATAGTTTCCTTTGCAGTCTATAACTTTTACTCAGGACCTTGTTATTAGATATAATTATGATTGAAGTTTTCTAGTCTAGTAACTACTCTCACCAATTTGACCTGAATAAGTCAAATTTGATTAAAGTAGTGTGACATATATGACAAGTGTTACCAAATTGTGCATGCAATTATATGTTTATAAATATTAGGTGTACATTGCACTACCGGTAATATCTGTGTAGTTTTATGTGAAACTTACAATTGCCAAGTTTCATTATCCATTAAAGCATTTTATCATAAAAATATCCTTTAAAGCAATCATAATCATAAGAAATAAGTGACTTCACTAATTATCACGGTGAATGATTTATTAAATTTCTACTATTTTAAAATAGATTTTTCCTAAATTATCTTAAAACATAATAACTTTAGCATACAAATTACAAACAAGTTTTAGGTTGTTGGCCAATATGTAGCTTTGCCTCATATAAGTATAGAATGAACATGGCATCTTACTCATGTGTGCTATCATTTTTTATGTAATTAACCCTTAACTTCAGCCTCTATTCTCATACTATATATTAATTATTATCAATAGGTTTTAAAAGAAAGAGATTAATAAATATTAATTGCTTTCTCCTTTCAATTCAGTGTATATAGATCTATTACGAGAATATATGTTTTTAACCTTTGCCACTTCATTAATACCTTTAATTGTTAGTATATATATTTCATAATTATGACTAAATTATCTATTATCTTTACTTGTTAGGAAGTTCACAAGCAAATTGATCCGAATGTAACTGGTTTAGTCTTCTTAAATTATTATCATTTTGTTTTTATCCAAATCCAGTCAGGAAAGATGCCCAGGATAGGTCGTTACACGAAGAAAGCCCGGTTAGACACAGCATGTCAGCAGCCTCAAGTAGGATTTGATGCGGCTTCAACTTCCCATTAAGCGGATTGCGTAATTCTTGCATCCAGTGGCAGTGGTTCCCCCGCATTCTCATCTTTACGCCCCTTTCGTCCGCCCCGTAGTGAACCACCGCCTGCTCCATAGGCTTGCACGAATGATGTTCAAAACTCAGAGCCGGACACTGAAGACTTAGACCCAGAGGCAGATGAGGTAGATTCTTTTGAGCAACATGTTGATAACCTGTTTGCTGCATCGGATGCTTAGAAGCGTAAGGGACGCAAGACCACTGAATTTTGGGATGTTAAAACAATTGGTATACAAGAATTTATTTAATTCTATTTTTCATTCAGCTATTTTCCTATGATGTCATCACAGCTTGGCTCCAATGGTAACTCACACAGAATAACTATGATTTACAGAATCTAATGGCACAATCAAACAGGTCAAATTGAGTATGAAGGAAGCTATAAAGTCACCTAACGAAAGAAAGATCGTACTTAGGTTTAACAGTGCACTGCAACCAGTTGGGGATGAATCAGGTATATTGAGTGGCGTTATGGGACTGCTAGGATCTGACTACACCAAATTCCCAATCTGCGAGAAGGACTGGAGAAAGGTTCGCATCAGGGACAAGGTCTATAATGAATGTGTAAAGGTAAAATCTTATTTTTTTTGTACCATTCCGGACTCATAATTTGAACCCTACTGATAATTTAATTTTACTGTTGCTGGAAATGTTCCATTTTGATGAAGATAGTAGAGGAATTATCAAGCGTATAATATTAAAAATGCTAGGAAGGGTTTGGAAGGAAACGAAGAACAAGTTATACCATCACTGCTACGACTCAGAACTTTCACTTGAAGAAAATATTGAAAACTGTCCACTAGGAATTACTGCAGACCATTGGAGATGGTTTCTCGATTATCGCAATAGTGAAGAGACAAAGGTAATATATTTTTATTTCATAACAGAAAAATTCTATTTATGTTACATTGAGTTAGTCAGAACTAGTGTCTAGTAACTCTTAATTTGATAGCATGATAGGAGAAGTGTAAGAAAAATGCTGAGAATCGATCAAAGCAGCTTTACACCCACACTGGCGGATTGAAAAGCTTGGCAAGGCTCGGAGAAGAAGAGGTAATCTATTTTTGAGAATGTTTTTGAACCATCTCCTCTTTTACATATTCACTTTGTCATCATTATTGGTACAGTTGGAACGACAAGGGAGGAGAGTTAGTAGAGGAGAGTTGTATCTCTTAACGCACAAAAGACCTAATGGCTCCTATATCCATGATGCAGCTCGTGCTATTGGAGAAAGTAATGTGTTGAGAATTGGAAAGTTGTTTCTCATATGTTTTAGTTTTAAAAATTTTATTGGAAGTCTGTGCGGTTAGCGACTAGCTAATAAATGCTTATAATTACTTATCTATGTGTGTAGGAAAGAAATGAGGCTATTGAGCAAAGTGATGAATCCTCTAGACTGTTGTCTCAGAATGATTTGCTTGTTCAAGCTCTCGGAAAGGAGCACTCGGATAAGGTGCGTGGCATGGGTTTAGGGCCGACTTCTAGTCAAGTCTTCGGTATAAATTACCATCAGCCGAGCAATGGTTTTGAAAGGGAGGAGACCCAAAGGGTGCTGCTTGAACTACAAGCAGAGTTGGCAGCCGAAAAATTAAAAAGGAAGGCAGTGGAGGATGAAGTAGCAGTCGAGAAGACAAAAAGACAGGCAGTGGAGGATGAAGTAGCAGCTGGGAAGGTAAGGATGAAGGCAATGGAGAGTGTATGTCTACTTCAAGGGCAAGGTGGGAAGCTGCTATCAGACGTCACCGCATGGATGAGTGCGTTGGAGGGACAGATTAGAAAGTAAATCTTAGGATTGTGGAACCTTTTTTTTTAGATATACACCTTTTTGGTGTTGATTACTTTTACTCTTAGTAAGGAGTACACTTTATTGATATTTGGATAATTATATCAATTAAATTAATGGTTTTGCTAATGTCGTTTACCGAGCAATTTATTTTTTTTGGATATAAAACAATTTAACCTACTAATCTTAAGAAGGATTCAAAAAATAACAAAAAAAAACTAGTACATTCAAATTAAAAATAGGGTTGATTGCCAGTGTACAATACAGTATTTTTGCGGCCATTTAGCCAGAATAGCGGCGGTTGCAAAATAGCCGTAAGAAATTTGAAAAAACAGACTAGGAGATAGCGGCGGTTTTAAACCGCCGCCAATTACATTTGAAAAAATAGTGGCCGTTAAATAGCAGCGGTTTCAAACCGTCAGTAAATTTGTGTGGATCACTGTTGGGTTGGGCAGATAGTGGCGGTTATAAACCGACTTGAAACATTGCGCCGCTATTTCTGGGTTTTGCGGCGGTTGTGCCTGCTGTTCATGAGAACCGCCGCAAAATCATATAACCACCCCTTAATAGGCGACGCTTAACAAACCGCTGGAATCCCGTTTCGCGGCGGCTAAAAACTGCCGCAAATTCCTCCAAAAATTGCCGCAAGCTTGAAGATCCTCTCTCTCAATGCTTATGGTTTTAAATTTAGATTTGATACGTAATAGTGAATCAACTAAATTCAGATCTTAAGAATTGTGTGGGGAATGTGCTTCATCTCTTCTCATGAGCAATTGATCAAGGAATTGGAAATCAATTAAGTTTAGAGATTGAATTACCAAGGAATTGGAATTGATTCACTTATGATTTGCCAGAGATCAATATTGCATGATTGAGATAGAGTTGAGATCTAGTGTTCCTGAAGAATCAATATCTCTAAACTTCAATGATCTTACTATCATTACCTTCTTATCTTGATTTATACTTGTCTTTAATTAATACATATTTACATTGATTACTTCCTGCACTTTACTAATTTCAGTCATTTACTTTCCAGTTATTTACATTTCAGTCATTTACATTCCAGTTATTTATTGCTTTCATTTACTTCATTACCAAGTCATTTAAATTCTAGCTTATGATACTGAATAATTCTTCGCTCAAATATGAATTGTCTAACTAGAATAATCAATTGATCATTGTTTTCTTAATCCATTAATCCTCATGGGAATGATAACCTACTCACCGTGGTATTACTTGGTACGATCCGGTGCACTTGCCGATAATTTGCAGATATTGTAAATTCTGTATCATGCAACGTCAAGCATGGGCATGAAACACCCTCTAAGCCCAACCAAGTTGGCGTGTAACGCCAAGGCTCCATGCTACACGCCCATGACCAAATTCAAAGAAGACAGATTGGCGTGCCACGCCACAAGCCCAAGTGCAACGCCAACCAAGGCCCACTCCTTTGGAAGATGCAATTACAATAAAGGTTATGGAAGATTCTATTAAGATAGGATTTGATTCTGATTTGGTTTTAATTTTAGTTAGGATTTGAATAATTGTGATTAGTTATCTTATTCTCATAAGATTTAGTTTTTGAATTTTAATTTTAGGTATACCTAGGATATAAATAAATTAACATGGTTTACAAGAGAGGAGGATCTAGTCTTCGGATCCTCAGAACCCTAGCCGCATCCTTTCATCTTTGTTTTTCATCTTTCTCCATGAGTCACAAATTCATTTCTTAAGGGGTTAGGAGCTCTGTTTGTGTTTTCATGGATTATTAATCTAAGTTTTTTTTTATTTTGAAGCATTGTATTAATCTATTTTTAAGATTGAGTTTTCGTTCTTCATTCTTCAAAGGATTAGAAGTATTGGAAAATATTCTAATTCTGTTTTGAGTTCTGTTTATTACTTTGAAAAATTTAATATCGGAATTACAACTTAAAAACTCTCTCTCTTATGACTTTTTTATTTGACTAGGAATAGTATTTTGAAAAGTGTGCGACGTTGTCTTTCTCATAATTCTCTATTGTTTAGGACTAGTTTGAATATGTGACATACAATTTGACCTAGAACTACTTTTGAATATTATTTGAAACTAAATCAGAATTGTGCTAAACCTCTTTTCTTAATCGGTTGACCAAGGAATTGGCGATTAATTAATTAAAGATGAATTTCCAAGGAATTGGAATTCAATTAGTTATGATTTGTCATGAAAAAATCTTTGCGTGCATCAAAATAAATAAACACAAGGTTTAATCTTCTTGAAAAATACACATCTCTAAAACGCTTCACACTCTCAATCATTGTTTTCTCCTAATCAAACACTTGTTCATCACTGCCTCCTTAAGCATTCAAAGTTCCAAGCAAGACACAGTCTCTGCCCTCATTAATCCAGGTTCAATCGATTTAATTAGCGATTCAATCCGATATTTGCTTGTTCAATCCTTTAATCTTCGTAAGAACGATATCCACTCACCGTGATATTATTTTAATGATCTGATGCACTTGCTGGTATATGTGAGCACTAGTTTTTGCTCATCACGTGTGACCAAAATGCAGTGTTTCACTAATCCAGGTTACCGTCAGATTTATTCGCTCGTAAATCCAACGGTAACCGTAGTGCCAATTTTTTACCTTTTTCCTCTATTTATTGCCGTCAGTGTTACCATCGGATTCTCTTTTCCGACGGTAAAATTTGTATCCAACGAATTTATTATCGAATGCGCTGATAAAGTCGCTGCTACTTTGTGATGCTAAATTCGACAATAAATTCAATGGTATTCAACTTTTTTTTGTAGTAGATTTTGGTAGAAGAGCAACAACGATTCTTCCAGAAACATGGATTTAGGAAAATGAAATGGTTTTTGAATAGAGGAAAGATGAAGAAGATAAGAGTGTAAGAGTGGGAAGGAATGAAGTAAGAATAAGGGTAGATTTAGGAATTTTATAAATTGATTTAAGGATAAAATTATCTAAAAACTTAGTATAAATTTATGTCAACTTTTAAAATTTTGTGTCTCACTAATTTAAAAAGACATAAATTACATATTTCTAGTACGTAAGTGTGTATGTAACTGTGTCCTTTATAAATTTATATTTTATAAAACAAATGTTTTATGTATACTAATGTGTTTATATCTCTAATAAACATAGACAACAAATAAACGATATCTTTAAAATTATTATAAAAAACTACTTTATTAAAAATTATTAAAAAATAAATTTTAATAATTTTAATGCATTGAGTACATAAAAAATTTAAAAATATATATATATTATTATCCTGTTAAAATGTACGTGTGGTGGATTGAAGCCTCACCTACTACCAGCATCATCAGCCTCACCCAACATATCTATTGCATAAAGCTGTGCGTCATTTGAATAATAATAATAATAATAATAATAATAATAATAATAATAATAATAATAATAATAATCATCATCATCATCTGAGGATTATTTCACCATCCCATATAACTTGGAAATAACGCTCCCACTCACTGCTGCTTCCTAATGTACGAACAAATGCTTATTCGAATATGCATAGATTTGGCCAAAACATAACAAATAATAAATTAACAAACAAGACACTACCCGTCCCTATAATGAATAAATTAGAGGACGTCATTTGCAATCTGACTCAACACGGATAAAATGATATTTTGGCTTCTGTTAACAATTGTGTTAAAGGATATATTTGTTAAGATTTCCAATATAACAAATTTGTATTAGAAAATAAAAATTTAAAAGGTTTTAATGTATTTATACATATTGATAAAAAAAATAAAAAATTGCAATTAAATTAATTTAAACAAATACTCTTAGAATATTTGTTATCAAAAATATTAAAGAATGGAAGATTCTTATCAATGTATTATAATAATCTTATAAATTACATGAATTAAAGGAATCATATATTTGCTGTCTGTTTTATATTGTTTAGCTTTTTTTTTTTTTTTTTAAAAAAAGAGTTCAACATATTAAAGTAGAGCAAATAGAATCAGTCAAACAAGTAAACAGACAATAAAATAAAATATCACAGCATCACAAGAAAATATTTCTATGTCATTTTCGAGGAAACCATTAATAACAAAAGGAATCTACACCTATTCACTTGTTGTAGCTAAACAATGTCATGTTGATAATTTCTTCTATATCTTTGTTGTTATTCTGAAATATCATTCGATTTCTTTCCATCCAAATGTTCTAAATGATCGCATAGAAGCATATCAATCACTGGTTTCGATCCTTTTTTCTACTTGACTCTTCTCTCCAACTCAAAAAATGTTCCTTCATCGAATCCAGAAAAAGCCACTGACAGCCACTACAAGAAAAATACCCATTCAGCCACACTTTTTTTAAGCTACATTTAAAAAGCGTAGCCTATTCATAGAATAGGCTACGCTTTTTTCAGTGATGCCTTTTTATAAGAGAAAAGGAAACACAATTTTGGCATCATTTAAAAAGTGTAGCCTTAGGTATTATAGAAATCACTTAAAAAGCGTAGCCGTATGTTAATATTTATGGGTTCACTTTTTGTATCTAAGGGAACGCTTTTAAAGAATAGCCTATTTATTAAGTTTTGGGTGCACTTCAAAAGTGATGCCTAATGTATCTAAAGCAAAAAATTTGACACTTAGTAAATTTTTTTCTTCAGTTTTCGAAAGCAAAACTCACACACTTAATGAAATTTTTGTCCCTCCAAATCCAAAACCCAGACTTAGCCTTCATCTCGATCCCCTTTTAGAACCCTCCAAAGCTCACCATCGAAGAAACACTCTCGCTACAGAAACCCTCTCACTCACCACTCACCGTCGCTTCTCTTCGCCCTCCTCCTCGTCGCTGCGCCGCCCTTACCTTCGCCAACCCTGTCGCGCACAACTCTCACCTTCGCCATTCTTACCATCGCTGTTGACCGTCGCCACCCAATAATCACTCACCGCCAGTCACCACTCACCGTTCACCATCGTCGCTCATCACCTTTGCCATTGTCACCACTGCACAGACCATCGCTCTTCTTTGCCATTATGCACAAATCATCGCTGTGCCGCCCTCACCATCGTCATCTCCGTGCTTCTCATCATCGTCATCTCCGTGTTGATTATGTATGTATTGATTTCTATTTGGTTCTGAAATTTCAGAGGTTTAGGGTTCCGATTTTAGGGGTTTTAATTTGGGGGTTTTAATCTGTGAAATATAGGTTTTAATTTGGGGGTTTTATGAATTGATGAAGCTGTATGGTTTAACAGATTAATGAGTATTGTTAGATTATTTGTTAATGAAGCTGCGTTGTTTAACCTTCTGATAAAGAATAGAATAGTGTCCTTACAGTGATTTTTCTTAGTGATTTTTCAAATGATCATATCAATTCTAGTGACCTATATTATATGCAATGCTACTAACAATTTTCCACAAGCAAAGAAAATCTGGGTTTGCGTATGCTTGTCACTGTTATTAATTTATTTATTATGTCTAATTTGGTTTATTTATTTCAAGTTCATAAATCTGGGTGAGTTTATGATTTATTTAATTCAGCTAGTTCTTTCGCCGCTGAATGATTCTGTGAAAAATCACAATTCAAGATGAATAATATAAACTTAGCTATTCTTCAATTGGGACAAGGTTTGAAGGCTTATGCTTATATCTTGAGTGCTATCCATTTCTATAAACGCAGCCTACAGATTCCCATAGATTTCTGATTTGCTGGCTTTCTACTTTATGCTTTTTTTGGCACTTTTAACCATCTTTCTTCTTATCAACTATAATTAAAAATTATAATATCAAATCTCAGATTCATTCATAAGACTTGCTACTGCCGATTCCAAATTCCAATGCTCATTTACCTACCTGTTTATTGAGAACAGCCAGGCTCTTGGTGTGCAAGAGTGAAGAAAATTCCTCAGTGAACTAATAAAGCCACTAAATCAAACTTTGGGGCCTTTTTAATTAGTAATAATAGGAGTATTCCTTTTAGTCATTTTTTTAGTACTTTGTGTTTGTTTTCTCAGATTTTACCTATGATTCAGTTTCGTCTTTTAAATTTCAATTCATGAAAATTAATTTCTGTGAGTAAATTTGGTTTCTTTCGCATTAGAATGTGAAACCAGTTTCTGCAAATTGGTTTATAAATATACATATTGAAAAATAGTAGTTTTGTAGAATCTTGTGTCTTTCAAGTGGGATTGATTGAAAATTTTTGGTACCCTTTCAAGCAGAATCTTACATCTCTAATTTATGTTGTTATTACTTGAGTTTTCTTTTTTAATTATTATAGTTAACTTGTTATTACTGTGATTCGATCACTTGTAGGCCAAACTCACTAAGCTTCTCAAGAACCTTATGGCAAAGGTTTCTACTATGAAGAATACAGAGCAGGTGCACACTTTTATCTGATGCAGGGTAGTGGATGACTGCAAAAACAAGTTTCTAGTGTGTGTAATGCTGATTGTTTTGCTTTTCAAATTGCAGATTTTAGAGCAACTTCCTCGGGTGATATCATCTTTGGATGCATATATGGATAATGGATTGCAAAAGTTAGAACTTCCTCTTATCTGATTGGCTATACTTACATGTTTAGAAATTGGAACCTCCTTTTTAATCTATGTTTGATTTTTCTCAACTAGAATCAAATTCTTGTCTCTAGAATCAATTTGGATTGAAGTGAAAATTTTTACTGTGTTAGAATTACATTGAGAGGAAGTAGCAGACATAAAAACCAGTTATGTTAGAATTAATTATACCTAAAATCAATTATACAAAATTGTATTTTGACAATGTTGCTTGTGTGGCTTTATGAGCTTCACTGATGTGCTAAATTGCTAATTATAGGTGATAACCCGCTAGCAAGTGCAAGTAAACCTCGTTCAAAGTCAGGAGGGAGCTGACTGAAGCTTAAGAGGGAGCTGTGTTCCACTCACCCAACTGTTCTTTGAGTTTCTTTGCTAGGTGAGGACAGCGACTTCATCTTCTTTCTTTTCTCCTCTAATTCAAAATTATGATAATTCTCTTGCTCCATTTTTTTCAATTTATTCAATTTCTTTTAACACAACTACCACCATTGATGACAAGTCATCTTAGCCTAGTTTCACTAGCCTTTTTCTTTTGTTTTCATTTAGTTTTATGCACTTTCTTGCATTATAAATTAGCCATTTGAATTGGAATTGCTTGGTTTCCTTAAATCAATCAACCACCTTTTAATTGATACAAAATCATGAGGTTTAAGCCAACTTTAGTTGATAATTGATTGATTTATAAACCTTGTAAATTTTGTGATACTTTGATTGGTTGTTTTGATTACTTGTAGGTGAAGAAAGGAAACAAAAGGTGTGCCAACATTATGGAAGAAGGTTGCAAGAATGGGTTTGAGAAAATGGAATTCACGTTTGAGCTAATGTTTGCCTCAAACGTCAACTCAAACGTGAGTAGCAGTTGAAGAACACACTGGGAAAAGCCAACGTTTGCGACAACGTTTGCCTCAAACGTTGAGGTCAAACGTTGGCTGAAGAATGAAGCTCCTGGAAAGCAACGTTTGAGCCAACGTTTGCCTCAAACGTGAGGTCAAACGTTGGCTCCAAAAGAGAAGAGAATTGAAGCTCCTGGGAAGGCAACGTTTGCGCCAACGTTTGCCTCAAACGTGAGGTCAAACGTTGGTGCCAAAGAGAAGAGAAATGGCATCCCTGGAGGCGGCAACGTTTGAGCCAACGTTTGCCTCAAACGTGAGGTCAAACGTTGGCTCCAAAAAGAAGAGAAATGGCATCCCTGGAGGCAGCAACGTTTGAGCTAACGTTTGCCTCAAACGTGAGGTCAAACGTTGGCACCAAACAGCATGAAGGGGCATACTTCAAACAAGAATAACTTGAGTTGTAGATGTCCAATTGAGGTGATTTCAAGTGGGTTAGAAAGCTGACATTCAGAGCTTTCCAACCATATATAATAGTCTCTATTGGGCACAAAATTGGCAACGCGACAAGAGGACAAAGTAGCCCCCAAGAAGCATACAAGAAGGGAGGTCCACGTTTGAGCTCACGTTTGACCTCAAACGTTGAGCCAAACGTGGAAGACAGCACATGGCCTAGCTGCATAATGTCTCACTCAAGTAACGTTTGAGTCAACGTTTGCCTCAAACGTTGGCTCAAACTTGAATGGTTCATGGCCTGGTTCACTAATGGATTTCCTCCCAACACCAAGAGCAATCAACAGAGGCCACTATCAACCCAATTCCATCAAGGCTAAAGGCCCAATTCAAGGCTTAATGATCATTTGAAGAAAGTGTATAAATAGCTTAGGATTTGAAGTTTTTGAGAGCTTCCCTTTTCATTTTTCAGAATAGCTTTCTTTTCAGTTTTGCTCAGAGTTCACTTTATTTTTCTTAGCATTGTTGTTTAATTCAAGAGAATTTGGGAGGAGAATTGATCTCTCTTCTTCCTTGTTCTTGCCCAGCACTCTTTACTTTTCTTGTCTTGGATTTTAGGTGGAGAATTGAAGAAATTCTGTTTCAATCTCACCTTGGGATCTTGTTTAATTTTCTGCTTAATTGAATTTCAGTTTCGGTTCATTGCTTTTCATCTACTTTCTTTGCAATTTACAATTTTCTTTGCAATTGTTCTTGTTGGATCTAGGAAGGCATTGAGATCTAGACTTGGTTTTCTAGTCTCTTGGGTCCTGAGGTCCGAATTCCCCATTTTCCATTCCCTGTTTTGCTCATTTACAATTCTGTTTCTAGATCTGATTAAATCCAAGTGTTCTTCTATTCCTCTGCTTGTTGCAATTTTACATTTCCTTGTTTAATTTCTGCAAATCCAACTCCCCATTCCCTTTACAATTCAAGTCATTTACATTTCTTGCACTTTAAGATTTTGCAATTTACATTTCTTGCATTCTAAGGTTCTGCCATTTAATTTCTTGTTCTTTAAGATTCAGCACTTTTATTTTCCGTTCTCTTTAATTTTCTGCAATTTACCCCTCTCCCTTTACTTTTCATGCAATTTAATTTCTGTTAATCACAAATCACTCAACCAACACTTGATTCGCTTGACTAAATCAACCACTAAACTAAAATTGCTCAATCCTTCAATCCCTGTGGGATCGACCTCACTCACGTGAGTTATTATTACTTGATGCGACCCGGTGCACTTGCCGGTGAGTTTTGTGTCGGATCGTTTTCCGCACATCAAGTTTTTGGCGCCGTTGCCGGGGATTGATTAGATTGACAATGATTACGTGAAGTGGAGATCTAGATCAAGCACTTTTTCTTTTCTGATTCTTTAATCTTGGACTAACCCACTAACTGTTCGAATTTTTGCTTAAACTAAACTTCATTCTAGCAATAGATTGAAGTGTTATTGTTGGTGTTTCTTTTGTTTTGTTTGTATGTCAGGTACAGGGAGATCCGTTCCTATTTTATCTGAAGCTGACCAGAGAACTCTTAGAAGGTTAAGAAGAGCCGAAAGAGGGAAAAATATTGTTGGAGAAGAAGAATCTGAGGAAGAATATCACGAGATGGAAGGAGATACATCTAATCCAGGAGGAGGAGTTAACAATCACCCACAATAGAGGAGAGTATTGGCCTCCTATACCTTTGCAAATGCTAGACATTGTGGAAGCAGCATTCTCACCCCCAATGTCAATGCAAATAACTTTGAACTGAAGCCACAACTCATCACATTGGTCCAGAACAACTGCTCATTTGGGTGAGGACCATTGGAGGATCCAAATTAACATCTATCTACCTTCTTAAGGATTTGTGACACTGTCAAATCCAATGGCGTGAATCCTGAAACCTACAAGCTTCTGCTGTTCCCGTTCTCATTAAGGGACAAGGCCGCACAATGGCTTGAAACTTTTCCCCAAGGAAGTATCACTAGTTGGGATGACTTGGTGACTAAATTTCTAGCCAAATTCTATCCACCCCAAAGAGTCATCAGGCTGAAAACCGAGGTGCAGACATTCACACAATTAGATGCCGAATCCTTGTATGAAGCATGGGAGAGGTACAAAGCCTTAATCAGAAAGTGTCCCCCAGAGATGTTCAATGAATGGGACGTGCTACAAAATTTCTATGAAGGCCTGACATTGAAATCTCAGGAGGCATTAGATCATTCTGCTGGAGGTTCACTACAACTGATGAAAACTGCTGAGGAAGCCCAGAATCTTGTGGACATGGTGGCCAACAATCAATATTTCTTTGCTCATCAAAGAAACCGCCAACCATCACAAAGGAGAGGAGTAATGGAGCTAGAAGGAGTAGACTCAATCTTGGCTCAAAACAAGATGATGCAGCAGCAAATTCAACAACAATTTGAGCAAATGGCCAAGAGGATTGATAGTCTCCAAGTTGCAGCAGTTAACACAAGCCAACCATCACTCACATGGGTGCAAAATGAAGAGACTCAAGAGGAGCAGCAGCAAGAACAAGTCCAGTACATGCACAACCAAAACTCTGGACAGAATGAAGTGTATGGAGACACATACAATCCATCCTGGAAGAACCACCCGAACCTCAGATGGGGAGATAATCACAACCAGAACCAACAACCATGCCAGAGAAACTCAAACCAAAACACTTCAAGAAACAACCAAAACCACAACCAGCAGCAAACTAACCAAAACCCTTACAGAAAACCTCAAAACAACTACTCCAACCCCAACCATTATCAATCCAATAACCAACCCACCAACCAAAATGCCTACCATCCACCATCCACACCTCACAACCCACCACAAGCGTCACCAGAATCTCAAAGAATCACTAACTTGGAAACCTTGATGGACAAGATGTGGAAACACCAAGAAATGACAACCAAGAACCATGAAGCTTCCATGAAGAGCTTAGAGAGGCAGATTGGGCAAATCTCCAAACAGATTTCTGTTGAGAAACCTTCAAGCTCACTTCCGAGTGACACCATTCCTAATCCAAAAGAAGAGTGCAAAGCTATACAATTACGGAGTGGAAAAACATTGATAGACAACAACAAGGAGGTAACCAAGAAGCCTTTGGATAGCAACAAAGAATCATCAGAGAAAGGGGAAGCTAGCAATGAAGACATGACAACAAGAAGAAGTGCCCCAGAGAAGCTAAAAGAGAAAGACAACCAGCCACATAGTTCAAAGGAAGTGATTCAGGGACAGCAGCAAGTGGAGAAGAGAATTACACCTCCACTACCATACCCTCAGAGGTTCAACAAAGAAACCAAAGATCAACACTTCCACAAATTCCTGGAAACCTTCAAGAAACTGGAAATCAACATTCCCTTGGCTGAAGCATTGGAACAGATGCCCTTATATGCCAAGTTCTTGAAGGAACTCATTAACAAGAAAAGAAGTTGGCTTAAGAAGGAAACCATTATGCTCACTGAAGAATGTAGCGTTGTGATCCAGATGGGTATCCCACCAAAGCTCAAAGACCCAGGGAGTTTCGTAGTCTCATGCACCATAGGCAAGATAACATTGGAAAATGCTCTATGTGATTTAGGTGCCAGCATCAACTTGATGCCTCTATCATTGATGAGAAAGCTTGCTATAGAAGAAGTCAAACCCACCAGGATGTCACTAGTAATGGCCGATAGATCAATCAAGATACCCAATGGAATTGTAGAAAATTTACTAGTGAAGGTTGGAAAGTTTATTTTCCCTGCAGACTTCGTAATCTTAGACACAGAAGGGGAAGGAAACAACTCAATCATTTTGGGGAGACCGTTTCTAGCCACAGCAAGAACCACGATTGACGTGGAGAAGGGAGAAATGACCTTCAGGGTGCATAATGAACAAATGGTAATCAATGTCTTCAAATCAATGCAACACCCCTCAGAGCAAGAGAACTACGTGAATGTGGATATGATAGAAGGGCTGGTAGAAGAAATGTTTGAAGAAGACTATTTGGAGCATCAGGAAGAACAAGGAGAGGAAGTGGTAGAAATATCTATTGAAGACAAGAAAGAGGATAAACCAAAACAGGAGTTGAAGCCTCTCCCTCCTCACCTCAAGTACGTGTTTCTTGGGGAAGCCGAGGCACTGCCAGTGATCATAAATTCCTCCTTGAACATGGATGAAGAAGCAAGGTTGATTGAGGTATTAAAAGCTCACAAAACAGCTTTTGGGTGGACAATTGAGGACATCAAAGGCATCAGCCCTGCTATTTGTATGCACAAAATATTATTGGAGGAAGAATCAAAACCTATGGTTCAACCTCAAAGAAGACTCAACCCAACCATGAAAGAGGTGGTTCAAAAAGAAGTGATGAAGCTATGGAATGCGGGGATAATTTTCCCAATTTCAGACAGTTCTTGGGTGAGTCCGGTACAAGTTGTGCCAAAAAAGGGAGGAATGACAGTCATCACCAATGAGAAGAATGAATTGATCCCCACTCGGACAGTGACTGGGTGGAGAATGTGTATAGACTACAGGAGATTGAATGATGCAACAAGAAAAGATTATTTCCCTCTACCCTTCATTGATCAAATGTTAGAAAGACTAGCGGGCCATGCTTACTATTGTTTCCTGGATGGGTACTCTGGATACAATCAAATAGTGGTGGACCCCAAGGATCAAGAGAAGACATCCTTCACATGCCCATTTGGAGTTTTCGCCTATAGGAGGATGCCCTTTGGGCTGTGCAACGCACCAGCCATTTTTCAAAGGTGCATGCTTTCCATCTTTTCTGATATGGTGGAAAAATTCTTAGAAGTCTTCATGGATGATTTTTCTGTTTTCGGAAATTCATTTAACACTTGCTTGCATAACTTAACTCTTGTTTTGAAAAGATGCCAAGAAACTAATTTAGTGTTGAATTGGGAAAAATGCCATTTCATGGTTCCGGAAGGAATAGTTCTTGGGCATAAAGTGTCATGTAAAGGTATAGAAGTTGATAAAGCTAAAATAGAAGTTATTGAAAAACTCCCTATACCTGTTAATGTGAAAGCAGTAAGGAGTTTTCTTGGGCATGCTGGGTTCTACAGAAGGTTCATCAAAGATTTTTCAAAAATAGCAAAACCATTGAGCAACTTACTAATGAATGATACTCCCTTCATCTTTGATGACACTTGTAAACATGTCTTTGAAACTCTCAAGAGAAAGCTCATTACAGCACCAATCATCACACCTCCTGATTGGAATTTACCTTTTGAACTTATGTGCGATGCAAGTAACCTTGCTATTGGTGCTGTACTGGGGCAAAAGAAAGACAAATTGCATCATGTAATATATTATGCTAGCAAGGTGTTGAATGAAACACAGAAAAATTATACCACCACTGAAAAAGAACTGTTAGCAATTGTATATGCATTTGATAAGTTTAGACAATACTTGATCGGTTCAAAAGTTATAGTGTACACTGACCATTCTGCTCTCAAGTATTTAATGTCTAAACAGGATTCAAAGCCAAGGCTTATTAGGTGGGTGTTGCTGCTACAAGAATTTGATATTGAAGTTAGGGATAGAAAGGGAAGTGAAAATCAAGTAGCAGATCATCTATCAAGAGTGCCACAAGAAGCCAAGCAAGATAAACCACAGCAAGTAAATGAGAACTTCCCTGATGAACACTTATTCCAAGTTCAACAAACACCTTGGTTTGCGGACATAGCAAACTATAAGGTAGGAAGGAAGATACCTCAAGAATTTTCCAAGCAACAAACGAAAAAACTGATCAATGAAGCAAGGAAATTCTTGTGGGATGAACCCTTCCTATTCAAGAGATGTTCTGATGGAATGATTAGGAGGTGTGTCCCTGAAAATGAAGTGAAGGACATATTGTGGCATTGCCATGGCTCAGCATATAGTGGACACTTTGGACCAGAAAGAACAGCTGCAAAGGTACTACAGAGTGGGTTTTATTGGCCAACTATGTTTAAGGATGCCAGAGAGTTTGTTCACCAATGCAACGAATGTCAAAGAGCTGGAGGATTGACAAAAAGAAATGAGATGCCTCAAAATTTCATCTTGGAAGTAGAGCTATTTGACCTATGGGGCATTGATTTCATGGGACCTTTTCCCCCTTCCTACTCATTCAGATATATCTTGGTTGCAGTCGAGTATGTCTCAAAGTGGGTGGAAGCCATAGCCACAACCACCTGTGATGCACAGATTGTCCTCCAATTCCTTAAGAAGCACATCTTCACAAGATATGGAGTACCCAAGGGTCTTGTTAGTGATGGTGGTGGTCACTTTTGCAGCAAACAAATGGAGAAATTCCTCCATAAATATGGAGTGATCCACAAAGTAGCCACACCATACCACCCTCAAACCAATGGCCAGGCTGAATTAGCAAATAGGGAGTTGAAGAAGATCTTAGAAAAGACAGTGGGAAGCACAAGAAAAGATTGGGCGAGGAAGCTAGAAGATGCACTTTGGGCATACAGGACAGCTTTCAAAACTCCCATTGGAAAGTCACCCTTTCAGCTATTGTATGAAAAATCATGCCACCTTCCTGTAGGGCTTGAACACAGAGCTTTTTGGGCCACTAAACTCCTCAACCTTGACTCCCAAGCTGCGGGAGAGAAAAGGTTGCTACAACTGAATGAGCTGGATGAATTCAGGCTAGAAGCTTATGAGAGTGCTAAGATATACAAGGAAAGAGTTAAGAGGTGGCATGATAAGAAAATCATAAAGAAGGAGTTCAAGCCAGGACAGCAAGTGCTCTTGTATAACTCAAGGCTCAAGATTTTCCCTGGCAAGCTCAAGTCCAAATGGACAGGTCCGTATCTAGTAACAAAAGTCTTTCCTTATGGAGGTCTTGAGCTGCTAGATGAGGCCACACAGAGCCACTTCACAGCAAATGGACATAGAGCAAAGCCTTATTTAGGAGACCAATGGGACAAGGAAAAGGAAGTTCAGTACCTGAGCTGAACAAACACAGAGAATGTCAAGATAGTGACATTAAAAGAGCGCTTATTGGGAGGCAACCCAATCTGAGGTAGTTTTCTTTCATAGCCTTTTCAATAAAAATGTCGAATGATTGGTATGCATTGCAAGAAGCTAAGTTTGGTGTTGCACACCAAAACAATTTAAGGGAGAATGAAGGACTCTAAGTTTGGTGTTCCACCAAAAAATCATTTAAAAGCACATTCTCACTTCTTGCGTAATACTAGCTCCAGGCAATTAAACAGATCATTCAACTACTTAATTGCTCTCTAGTTTAACCCCATAAGCTTTAGCAAGAGCACAAGATTTTACACATAGTAACTTGTTGCATCAGAGGAAGTGGCAAGGAACTAAATTTGGTGTTCCCACACCAAATTAAATCCAAAAGCCGCACTCAATTTATGCATACTAATCAGTCACCCAAAGGGCTTAGAAAACAAGCAACTTTTGAGAATTGTGCAGGGAACTAACCACAAATTGAAGACATTACGCACCATGACGCAAAAAGGGAACAACAGAAAGGAAGACAAAAGAACTGCAAACCAAGAGGTTGTATCTATACTTAACTTCTGCTGTTGAGAAATGCTATGATTTATATCTTGCTAAAGTGTTCAGCTAGTACAAGTAAAAAAAAATTTTTTTTTAAGCTAGTCTAAGTGTGTGCTTGTGTGGTTACTTTCACTTAACTAATGCATGCCTTGTCCCCTGCATCTTTTCAATTCAATAAAAGAAATGTTTGAAACATGAAGTAAGATGGTTCATTGTTAGCTAGAAGTCAAATAATAGTAAGTGGTGGCATATATGTGTGATTGTGTGGCAACTCACTATCAGTGAATAAAAGGGATAGATTGTTCTCTTTTTAAGAAGAAAGCAGCACACTGTCTATGAATCTCAATCAAATAAAAGTCCTTGTGTGAAAAGAAAAACAAAAAGAGAAAAGAAAAAGCCAAAAATGGCAACAGAACAAAAGAAAAATAAAAAGAAACAAAGCTAGACACCAATAGCTTGAACCTTAGAATATATGCCTGTGGTGTCTTTGTATTGGGATCTGCTTGGATTATTAAGTTCTTTGGAGTGCATCAACACTTGGTGACTTGGGTTAACTAACCCGGGATCATCAACTGAAAGTCCACTATCAAGAGCAACCTAACTACAAGGCATTTAGTAACCCAAAGAGGTACTGGGCATCAATGTTCTAAGAAGGAATGTGAGCCAAGTGTCTATAGTGAATAATGTGTCAAGCATAAGTAAAGAAAAGAGCTTGCTACACATGACACTGAACTAAAGCTTATAGAAAAATAGTAACCAAGGACAAAGGAATAATGAGAGGTCATAGCAGTGTATTGCTTGATGCTTAAAGGAAACTTTCTAGGCCTAATTGTCAATAAAAAGTGGATAAGTTACATATCTGCATAAAACCCCAAGAACTACCAGTAATATTCTGCTAACATGAGCATTCTCTTTCGTTTTTATTCTTTCTTCTTAATAATTCTTTTCTTGCTTGGGGACAAGCAAGCTTTAATTTTGGTGTTGTGATGACAAGTCATCTTAGCCTAGTTTCACTAGCCTTTTTCTTTTGTTTTCATTTAGTTTTATGCACTTTCTTGCATTATAAATTAGCCATTTGAATTGGAATTGCTTGGTTTCCTTAAATCAATCAACCACCTTTTAATTGATACAAAATCATGAGGTTCAAGCCAACTTTAGTTGATAATTAATTGATTTATAAACCTTGTGAATTTTGTGATACTTTGATTGGTTGTTTTGATTACTTGTAGGTGAAGAAAGGAAACAAAAGGTGTGCCAACATTATGGAAGAAGGTTGCAAGAATGGGTTTGAGAAAATGGAATTCACGTTTGAGCTAACGTTTGCCTCAAACGTCAACTCAAACGTGAGTAGCAGTTGAAGAACACCCTGGGAAAAGCCAACGTTTGCGCCAACGTTTGCCTCAAACGTTGAGGTCAAACGTTGGCTGAAGAATGAAGCTCCTGGAAAGCAACGTTTGAGCCAACGTTTGCCTCAAACGTGAGGTCAAACGTTGGCTCCAAAAGAGAAGAGAATTGAAGCTCCTGGGAAGGCAACATTTGCGCCAACGTTTGCCTCAAACGTGAGGTCAAACGTTGGCGCCAAAGAGAAGAGAAATGGCATCCCTGGAGGCGGCAACGTTTGAGCCAACGTTTGCCTCAAACGTGAGGTCAAACGTTGGCTCCAAAAAGAAGAGAAATGGCATCCCTGGAGGCAGCAACATTTGAGCCAACGTTTGCCTCAAACGTGAGGTCAAACGTTGGCACCAAACAGCATGAAGGGGCATACTTCAAACAAGAATAACTTGAGTTGTAGATGTCCAATTGAGGTGATTTCAAGTGGGTTAGAAAGCTGACATTCAGAGCTTTCCAACCATATATAATAGTCTCTATTGGGCACAAAATTGGCAACGCGACAAGAGGACAAAATAGCCCCCAAGAAGCATACAAGAAGGGAGGTCCACGTTTGAGCTCACGTTTGACCTCAAACGTTGAGCCAAACGTGGAAGACAGCACATGGCCTAGCTGCATAATGTCTCACTCAAGTAACGTTTGAGTCAACGTTTGCCTCAAACGTTGGCTCAAACGTGAATGGTTCATGGCCTGGTTCACTAATGGATTTCCTCCCAACACCAAGAGCAATCAACAGAGGCCACTATCAACCCAATTCCATCAAGGCTAAAGGTCCAATTCAAGGCTTAATGATCATTTGAAGAAAGTGTATAAATAGCTTAGGATTTGAAGTTTTTGAGAGCTTCCCTTTTCATTTTTCAGAATAGCTTTCTTTTCAGTTTTGCTCAGAGTTCACTTTATTTTTCTTAGCATTGTTGTTTAATTCAAGAGAATTTGGGAGGAGAATTGATCTCTCTTCTTCCTTTTTCTTGCCCAGCACTCTTTACTTTTCTTGTCTTGGATTTTGGGTGGAGAATTGAAGAAATTCTGTTTCAATCTCACCTTGGGATCTTGTTTAATTTTCTGCTTAATTGAATTTCAGTTTCGGTTCATTGCTTTTCATCTACTTTCTTTGCAATTTACAATTTCCTTTGCAATTGTTCTTGTTGGATCTAGGAAGGCATTGAGATCTAGACTTGGTTTTCTAGTCTCTTGGGTCCTGAGGTCCGAATTCCCCATTTCCCATTCCCTGTTTTGCTCATTTACAATTCTGTTTCTAGATCTGATTAAATCCAAGTGTTCTTCTATTTCTCTGCTTGTTGCAATTTTACATTTCCTTGTTTAATTTCTGCAAATCCAACTCCCCATTCCCTTTACAATTCAAGTCATTTACATTTCTTGCACTTTAAGATTTTGCAATTTACATTTCTTGCATTCTAAGTTTCTGCCATTTAATTTCTTGTTCTTTAAGATTCAGCACTTTAATTTTCCGTTCTCTTTAATTTTCTGCAATTTACCCCTCTCCCTTTACTTTTCATGCAATTTAATTTCTGTTAATCACAAATCACTCAACCAACACTTGATTCGCTTGACTAAATCAACCACTAAACTAAAATTGCTCAATCCTTCAATCCCTGTGGGATCGACTTCACTCACGTGAGTTATTATTACTTGATGCGACCCGGTGCACTTGCCGGTGAGTTTTGTGTCGGATCGTTTTCCGCACATCAACCACAAGCAAAGAGAGGTGAGTGATTTTCTCTCCTCTGTGTTTAATTTGGTCGAATGGCCTTGTGAAATGTAACCAAAATTCTGGTTCTTGGAACGGTTAAGGTTTGGGCTCAAGAGAAAAACAGGGACAAGTCTTGTGTATTTGATCAACAAAGAGGTAAGGGTTAGAATAGTTAGATATTGATTTTAGCTGTATTTGGTGATTAAATGGCATAAACCTTTCCATTGAGTATGCTTATTCTCAAATAAGTTAGGCTACATAATATATTTATTGGCCAGTCAGCTGCTTGATTCTTGGATCTGTATGTGAATGATTGTTGCTTTCTTAATCAGCAGTTTACTTTGTAGTGGTAAATGGTAATATTATAATAAACAAAAATCAAGTACTAATGGGGACTATTATTCATTTGTCTAGAGTAGTTTACTGATTTCATATTAATTATTTTTGTTGCATGTGGATTATATATGCTGCAGTATTTTCGTGGCTCATGGCAATTTATCAACTATTGTCAACTATTGAGCTTCATGTTCCTAAATATTCCTATCATTGAATTCAGCATTTCAAAGTTTGTTCTTTCTCTGAGACTGTGCCAACTGGAGTTAAAATTTGAGTGAAGCAAAAGGAACATATTTGTTCTTTATCTTACCTTCTGATAAAGAATAGAATAGTGTCCTTATGTTTATCAATTTGCCTGGTTTTTATTTTTGACATTAACTCCACCTTAAACAATTTTGATACTCACACTTATTCACTTACATAATCCACCAATATCATGATTTTGCAGATTGACGAAGAGCTTCTTCAGGAAGTGGTTAATATGGGATTGACAGAAATCAATTGGTTGAATCTTTATGCAACAGGATCCAAAATGAGGTCTGTGCCCTTCATTCTCTCCTTTAGTGTCTTCTTGATTGTCTCTTATTATTATCTATATATTTCTGGTACTGTGGCAAACTACTTGTTATTGGATAACTGGTTCCATATTTCTAGTGGCTATCTTAGAGATGAGTTTCAAGAGACTATGGTTGACTCTTTACCTTAGATAGTTGACTCTTTTAAGTCTTAATGGATCTAATAATATCTCTTCCTCTGCTCAATATCTCTCACTTATTTATTTATTTTCATGTGGTTTTGTTGTTACCATGTTTGGTTAATGTGAGTGTTGAGCTGAAAAAGAGTAATGTCTGTGTTCTTTTAGCAATTGACTAATGTTGTTGGGACCCTTCATTTTTAATGTTTTCCTTTAATTTTTCAATATGAAGTGAATGACCTTTTTTGCCTTGTGAACATGGAGGTTACTAAGGAAGAGCTTAATGCAAAAATGAGAGAAAAAAGTTTTCAACTTTTGGTCTGAAAAAAACCATGCAAAGTTTTCAACATGTTTGTGTTTTGTTTTGTGGCAGATGGAGCTGGTGATGATTTATTTAAAGAGCTATGGAGGCTGTGCAGGGCCATTAATGGATGTTCCTTGTGTTCAAGACAGAGTTTTCTATTTCCCTCAAGGTTATATTGAATTGGTATGATATACACTTCTTTACCTTGTTTCTGATTTTGTTTGTGAATTTCATTTTTTTCCATTTTTGTGCTATGTATGCTTTCAAATTTAACCTTAAGGGATTTAGTAAGTGTTATATAATTTTGATTTTTTTCTTTTGTAGTTGCCAGAACCTACAGAACAAGATTTGAGGCAGATAAAGAACCAAAAATCTCCCAAATACGATCTTCCGTCGAATAAGATATTTAAAGAACAAGATTTTTTTTCTCTTCTATCAGAAGGTTAATAACTTTTATTAGAAGATACTTATGTAGGATACAATATTTTGGTTTTTTATAGTTTATTAGTAGTAAATTCTAAGTGGTCTAATGTATATTTTGATATGGGTATGTTTAATTTAGTGTGAGATGTATGAATACTCATTTATGATCAACCCAATATTTTTAGTTCATTATAAATATATTTTGTTATTGGATAAATTTTATTATTTAAAGAATATTGTATGGTATTATTATGTATTTATTTTTATTTTATAATTTTTAACTAATTTAATTAAAAAAGATAGATTTATATATATAATCATATTACTAAATATTAGGTTTTAGAAAAAAATTATTAGAATATATATATATATATATATATATATATATATAGAAAATAAAAAAAAAACAATGAGGGACCTAAGGCTACACTTATATACAGTAGCTATAGTATACAAAAAAAAAAAAAGAGGGATCTAAGGCTACGCTTATAAAAAGTAGCTATGGTATACAATATGGCTACGCTTTACAAGTGATGTAGTAGCATTGAAAAGCGTAGCCTATTCTAGAAAAATGAAAGCTGAAAAGCGTAACCTTTGGTCCTGGACAGCATCACTTGAAAAGCGTAGCCTATTCCCAAACGCCAAAAGCGTAGCCTTTGAGAATAGGCAACGGCCGAATAGGAATCACCCCAAAAAGCGTAGCCGTAGCCCAAAAAGCGTAGCCGTAGCCTAAGGCATCATTTTTTTTCATTTTTGGCTACACTTTTCAAGTGTACCTGAATGGGTGTTTTTCTTGTAGTGAGCCAAACATAGATATCCAAGCATTCACACCTGCCAAGCAAATTCACGGCCAAAAAATAAGTGGTGGACCTGTTCAATATCCTTGTTACATAAAACACATGCATTATCTTTTTGACTAATAATTTCAAACCGACTCAGCCTTACCTTCGTATTTACCCTACTTATCAAGACAAACCAAGTAAACAATTGCACTCTTGGTAGAACTAAACCTTTTCAAACGGTCTTGGTAAAACTGTAACTGGTTACATCTTCTGGAAGCATTTCCTCCTGCAACACCTGCCCTAGCGAATAAATCCCCGCAGATACCCATCCCGCCGGGATTTTTGCCATCCCTACTTTTGCTTGCGTATATTCACTAACAATTTGGCAGTTGGTAAAAGTTATTGCCGACGATTTGTTATTAATAATACCAGTAATGCGAAGGAAATAAAAAAATAATCGTTTCATATTTATCTTATTTAATATTTATTTATTGTAGAATATATTACATGAAATCAAAAGTAATAAATTTTGATAATTGTATTAATTTTTTATTAATATTTTTGTTATTAAATATTTCCATAATAATATTTTTGGTAAGAATTGAGTTTCTTGTGGTGTTTATTCTCGTCAAATTGTATTTGTTAAATTTTTTTAAGCACGATAAATTAAACAAAAAAAGAATTATAATTTATCATTATTATAATAATCGTTAGAAATGAGATTCAAATCTTCGATTTTTAGGTGAGTGTAGAGAGATTATATCATTTAAGTCATAATTTATTGGCTTTAATTTCATGATAATTATTTTGAAATTATATATAAATGTGAGAGAGATATCAAAATTCCAATTAAATTAGAACAATTTTCTATATTTATGAGTATAAATAATAGTTCAATAAAGGACTTATTTAAGGAAAATAAATATTAAATCACTTTTTTTATTTATATATACCTATAACTTCTGATATCATATTATAAAAGTATTTGTCTTAAAAATCTAACTATTATTGTTAATAAGAGATCTAGGTATATACACGTTGAATGGGTTCGAAATAGTATATATGTGTTATTGATATAAAAGATTTCCAAAATACTTCTAACTCGCATATCTGAAAGGATATTAAAACATTGAAAATTATTAGTTAATAGTAACATTAATATAATTAAATATATTAGCAACATTTTGAGATTTATTTCATGTATTCTTGAGAATATGTATCATAAATTTTGTATCTATTACGGTGTTGGTTTTAAATTTTTGGACCAACCTATTCTTTTTGCAAAGAATTTATTCTTGGATTTATTACAAACTTTATAAATTATTCTCATAATAGGATTAAAAATATTGAACAAAATTAGTAAAATATCCTCAGTTAATCGTACTATAAAATTAATATCATTTAATGTATTAGAGATTTTTTAAAAAATAAAGTTATATGCACATCAAAATTTAAACACAAAATTAGTTGTTATGAATTTATCTATAAATATATGTATTATTTAATTTATTTTTAATTTATATTTTATATTTTAATATGTATTTTATTCTAATAACTAATTTAATAACTGATATGTAGTATTTACTTAGGATTATTTAAGAGTATTTCATTTGTTTATGAGAATGTGCATCATAAACTAAATAAACTTTTTTATTTATTCTTGAGAACATAAAGAAATGACAAAGTGTAATCCTATTTAAAGGAATATCGCATTTCTCATTTTTTTTTTCGGACATTGGTATTTGTCATCTTTATTATACTCAACTTTTAAAATTAATTAAGAGCCAAATGAGTTTGAAAGGATGAGCATTTCTTTTTGGTGGGCCTGAAAGGATATATTACACACATGCATATATTCAAAAGACAACTTTGACTAAGAGTATATTAGCCATAGCATATAAAATGTCCAAGCTATTATCATCACAATCTCCCTAAAATGCATGCCTCAAACTTAAATAATATTTATAAAATTAAAATTCATCACATATGCCATATATGTGTGTGTGTCTTTTTATAACCAACTCTATAATTATTATATATATGTATTTTTTCTGTTATTTTTTTCTTCTCCTCTACTTTCTATAATAAAGCTTACTATAATAAACAGAACTAAAATATTTATTTGAATATTTTTAGATGTAAAAATAAACATAATACGTTATAGCAAAAAATAAACGCGCAAGAATTGCAAAAAAATAAAATAAAAGTTCTACAGAGAGAAGTGAGCAATATTTATTTGTAGGGTTAATAAATAAATGCAGATCGGATCAAATTGAGTATAGTGAAATTTCGATATAATTCACACAGAAATTATCGAATCACATCTAATTAATATCTGTATTTTTTAAGTTTGGTTTCGATTGGATTGGATATCGAATATATATATCCGCAAAACAAAAAAATATTTTAAAAAATTTATTTTTATTAAAAAATATCAATAAAATCTCTTTTTTTACTCTTTTAAACATGTTTACTTCTAAAATATTATTAAACATATTTTTTTAAATAATAAAAATAAAATAGTACAATGTATATGATAATTATTAGTTAAAATAAAATATAAAAAATATTTATTTATTTATTGCGGATCCATGGAAATGCGGATATATACCTATTTGAAATTCGCAATTCGATCCTATTAGTGAGCGGATCAATCAGATCGATCCGATAATCTTATAGATCGGATCAATAATCATAATTTTCGCATCGAATTTGAATAAACACTGCAGATATATACAGATATATAGATCGGATCCAATTATCTTATTTATTTGTGTATACTTGTTAAAGATATATACATACATAAAAATTTTAGTAAAAATAGATGAAAGCTAATGCACTTCACAAAAAATAGAAAGTGCAATATTTTTTGAATTCTAGAGTTTAAATTATGAATATTAAACCTTAAACTTTGATTCTTAAATTTTAAATCACAAATTTTAAATTCTAAAATTTTAAATTCTAATTCCTAAATTCGAAATTCTAAATTCTAAATATAACTCATTGGTATAAAATATAATAAATAAAGAATATTGTTTATTTAAGAAGGAGAATAGCGTTCCTTAATTACTTAATAAATAGAGTTTAAGGATAAATGGTAAAAATATACTCTTATTAAGTTTTCATTGCATAGAGCATTTTTCAGCTTTTCCTTTTTTTTTTAATTTTTAATATATATATATATATATTATAAGTGCGTGCATGTTTTTTTCCAAAGTATTATTCTATATCCGTTTATTTTTAGTATCATTGGATTTTTCTTTCAATAATATATATAATGCATTTTCTATATCCGTTTATTTTTTACTCTTATTAAGTTTTCATTGCATAGAGCATTTTTCAGCTTTTCCTTTTTTTTTTTTAATTTTTAATATATATATATATTTTATAAGTGCGTGCATGTTTTTTTTCCAAAGTATTATTCTATATCCGTTTATTTTTAGTATCATTGGATTTTTCTTTCAATAATATATATAATGCATTTTATTTTTTATTCTTTTAAAAATTTTGTTATTTTGTACTCTAAAAACACGTATTAAGATTATAAATTAAAAAAATGTTATTGAAAATATGAAAAAAATTAAATTTTTAATGAATTTATTAAAAGAAAAAAATTTAAAATTTTCTATAATAAAAATCTTATCATATACCTTAAGAACACATGTTAGTTAAATGACTAAAATTTTTTTAATAATACTTAGGTTTGTATATTTTAATAAAATATTATGCATGCTGAATTTGTTTTTCTTCGTGATGAATTATATATTTATTCCTTTCTATAGAAAATATTAAATGGAAATATAGGAAGAGAGAGAGTATATCAATAATATAAATTTGTAACTTGTTAATAAATATAAATTATATATTAAACGAAGTTATATGTAACCATGATTCGGAAAATTAGATCGAATTGGCGAGTCGAATGATCCAACTGAAAATCGTCGATAAAAACAGTCCGATCTATTATTAATAATAGTTGATCAAAAAACCGTTCAAAAATTGTTGAATTGGCTAAGAACCGACTGGTTGGATTAGACCGGTAACCGATCAATTTTAAAAAAACGATGTCGTTTTGTGTTTTACAAAAAAAAAAAAAAAAAGAAAAACTAAAACCAAGTTGAAGTCATTCGTGAACCCTCTCTTTCCGCAATCATTCATGCAAATCCCTTTGAAGCAAAGTAAAAGTACCAAATCAAAATGGTAAAATTCTAACCCTAGGTTTTTTGCTGTTGCCGTCCCCAGGGTTTCGGCGCCTCTGCTTCTTCCTCTTCCCCCTGTCTGGAACCTAGGTAGCTCGGCACGTCGTCCACTGGCTTCTCTATTCGTGGCTTGGAGTAGCTCGTCGTCGGGTCGTCGGTTGCCTTCCGTGTCTCCGTCAAAGGTGAGTGGCCGTACTTTCAATTCTTTGCCTCCGCTTTTTCCTTTCAATTTTTTAACTGAATTGCTGTTTAATTATGATCCGTACATAATTATGTTTCACTATTTTGTGACTTAATTATGCTTAGATGGTAGTTGTCTTCATAATTTATTGATTTCAGTTATGTAGGATTTTGTGAATTCTTTACAATTTTCATAGTGATGTGTTGTTGAAGACTGAATTGCTGCTATTGTATATTTATGTTTTACATTATTACTGTTTTGTAGGGGTGTGCAAAAAAACTGGTTTCACTGAACTGAATTGAAACTGAACTGAAACTGTTTTAAATAAACCAGTTTTTTTTAATAAAAAACTAAACTGAAGCCATAGTTTTTATGAAAAACCAGTTTATTAAAAACCAGTTTTTATGGTTCAGTTTAGTTTTAAACCAAATTAAAACTGGTTTTATTTAAACTCCAAAATTAATTTTACATACTCTTTCTTTCTCTTTCTCCCTTCTCTCTCTCTCTCCCCTTTCTTTCTCTCTCTCTCTCTCTCTCCCCTTTCTCTCTCTCTCTCTCTCTCTCTCTCCATCTCCCTTCCCATCTCTCACTCCCTCCTCTCCCTCTCTCTCTCTCACCTCCTTCCTTTTTCTCCCTCTCCCTCTTTTTCCTCTCTCTCTCCCCCCTCTACCTCTCCTTCCCCCTTCCTTCTTCTCTCTCCTCCCCTCTCTCCCCCCTTTTTTTCTCTCTCTCCTCTCCCTCCGCTCTCTCTCTCCCTCCCCTCTTTCTTCCTCTCTCTCTTCTTCTCCTTTTTCTCCCCCTCCTCTCTCCCTTCTCTCTCTCTCTCTTTCCCTTTCTTCCTTCTCTCCCTTCTCTATCTCTCTCTCTTTCTCTCTCTCCCCCTCCTCTTTGTCTCCCTCTTTTTCTCTCTCCTTCTCTCCTTCTCTCTCTCTCTCTCCCCCCTCTCTCTCTTTTTTCTCTCTCTCCCTTCTCTCTCTCTCTTTCTCTCTCTCTCTCTCTCTCTCTCTCCTTTTTCCCCTCTCCCTCTCCCTTCCTTCCCCTCTCTCTTCCTCTCTCTCTTCTCTCCCTCCCCTCCCCTCCCCTCTTTCTTCTCTCTCTCTCTCTTTCCCCCTCCTCTTTCTCCCTCTCCCTCCATTCCCCCTCTCTCTCCCCCTCTCCCTCCCCCTTCCTTCTTCTCTCTCTTCCTCTCTCTCTCTCTCTCCCTTTTTTTCTCTCTCTTCTCTCTCTCTCTCCTCCTCCCCTCTTTCTTCTTCTCTCTCTCTCTCTCTCCTTCTCCTCTTTCTCCCCCTCCCCTCTCTCTCTCTCTCTCTCCCTCCCTTCCCCTTCTCTCTCTCTCTTTCTCTTTTCCCTCTTTCCCTTTTGTTTCTCTCCTCTCCGCCCTCTCTCCACCCCCCCTCTCTCTTCCTCTTTTTTTCTCTCTCTCTCTCTCTCTCATTTTTTCTCTTTTTTCTTTCTCTCTCCTATTCCTCTCTCTCTCTCCTTCCCTTATTTCTCTCTCCTTTTCTCTCTCTTTTTTCTCCTTCATCTCTCTCTTTATTCTCTTTCTCTCCTTCCTTTTTCTCTTTTCTATTTCTCTCTCATCCTTTTTTCACTCTATATCCCTCTTCTCTTTTTCTCCCTCTTTTCTCCAAAATAAGAGAGAGAAGGAGGAGAAAGTGGAGGAGGAGGAGGAGAGAGAGGAAGAGGGAGAAGAGAGGGGAAAAAGAGCGCAAGAAAAGAGAGAAGGAGGAAGAGAGAGAGGGAGAAAAATTGAGAGAGACAGAGAGAAAGAGAGAGGGAGAAAGAGAAAGAGAGAGAGAGAGAGAAATGGGAGAGAGAGGGAGTGAGAGACAGAGAGAGAGGGATAGGGGAGAGAGAGAAATGAGAGAAAGGGATAGAGAGGGAGAAAAGGAGAGAGAAAGAAAGGGAAGGGGAAGAAAGAGGGGCAGGGGAGAGAGAGAGAGGGAGAGAGAGAGAGGAGGGAGATAGAGATAGGGAGAGAGAGGGGAAGAGAGAGAAAAGAAAAGGTGGAGAGAGAGAGGGGAAGACAAAGAAAGGGAGGGGGAGAAAGAAGAGGAGTTAGAGAGAAGAGGAAGAGAGTAGAGGAAGAGAGAGAGAGAGAGAGAAGGAGAGAGAGAGAGGGAGGAGGGAGAGAAGGAGAGAGGGAGAAAAGGGAGAGAGAAAGAGAGAGGGAGAGAGAAGAGGGAGAGATGGAGAGAGAGAGGAAGACAAAGAGGGGAGGGGAGAAAGAGGGGAAGGAGGAGAGAGAGGGAAAAGGAAAATAGAGAGAAGGGAGAGAGAGAAAGGAGGGGAGAGAGGGAGAGAAGAAGAGAGAGAAAGAAAGAGAGAAAGGAGAGAGAGGGAGAGAAGAAGAGAGAGAAAAAAGAGAGAAAGGAGAGAGAGGGAGAGAATGAGAGAGGGAGGGAAGAAGAGAGAGAGAGAGTGGAAGAGGGAAAGGAGAGTGAGAGAGAAAGAGAGAGGAAGAGAGAGAGAGGGAGAGAGAGATGGGGGAGGGAGAGAAAAAAGAGAGAAAGGAGAGAGAGGGAGAGAAGGAGAGAGGGAGGGAAGAAGAGAGAGAGAGAGAGCGAAAGAGGGAAAGGAGAGAGAGAGAGAAAGAGAGAGGAAGGGAGAGAGAGAGGGAGAGAGAGGGAGAGAGAGAGGGGAGAGGGAGAGAGAGGGGAAGGGAGAGAGAAGGGGAGAGGGAGGAGGGAGGGAGAGAGAGAGAGAGAGGAGAGAGAGTGAGAGGGGAGAGAGAGAGAGAGAGTGGAGAGAGAGAGAAAGAAAGATGGAGAGTGTGAAAACTAGTTTTAGCCTATAAACCAGTTTAAACTGGTTTTTTTTAATTAAAATCAGTTTTATTTTTATGAACTGATTTAAATTGGTGCACTGTATTATAAACTGGTTTAGAACCAGTTTCATATGTGACAAAATAGTTTGGTTCAGTTTCTAAACCATTTAAAATGGTTTAGTGCAGTTTCAGTTCAGTTTATAGAAAAACTGAACCATGCACACCCTACTGTTTTGTGACTTAATTATGCCTAAATAAATGTGGTGACTATCTTCATAATTTATTGACTCTAATCATATAGTGTTTTGTAATTTCTTTGTGATTTCAGTTTCCGTTGCTTGTTCTCAATTTTAGGTCAACTTATGAACCAGGCATTTTTTGTAGAAATATTAAGCCTTGACTTTGAGACTAATTAAAAGATAGTTAAGTAGCTATATTGCTATTGAACTTTGATGAATTCTTATTTTGTTTGAGCATTCTAATGTAATTATCATTTAGTTTATAGTTTCCACTTCTTCCTTTTTGCATTGCAATGTATTAATGTAATGTATTATATTACCGTATTTTTTACAAGCATAACGGGATAAAAAATAAAAGGTAACTATTTCACTGGCTCTAATATTTTGCGTGGGGTCATGAAGCGTGGGGGTCATAAACTGCTATAATTGGTTGGTTTGTTATTGTTAGTCTCCTAATAATTTCTTAATTGCTCTTAGATCATGAAAATTATTTGTTCGAATTTCATGATATTAATTTCATAATATAAGTTTGAAGATATTTTAAGATATATATTAGATTATAATTATATTTTAGGATGTTTATTTATAATTTACTTATTATTTTATTCAAATAACAGTTTTTTTAGTTGAACCACAGTTAGATTAATTAGACTAATAAACTAATAAAACAGTGACTAAAGTAGTTTGATGACCGATCCAGTTCTCATAACATAACAAAGCTCGTTAATCATTATACATACACCCATGACCCATTGTTAGACAAAATATAATTTTTATAAGAAAATTATAAAAAGAAATAATTAGTTATTTGGTAATGTTCCTATATATAATATTTATATCTATTTTAAATTAAATTAGATCATTTGATAGTTGGTTATTTATTTAAATTTTGAAATTAACATCAAGCAAGAAGTGCGGGAACAGTTACAAGAAATTCAAATTTTCTGCAAGTGGTGTACAAATGGTAACTGTTAGCTGATATTAGGCTAGTCTATAAATAGAGCTTTAGGAAAACATTGTAATCAGTTCAGTTCTTCTTGGAAAACGCTTAGAAACCCAAAAAACGCTCTCAGCCCCTTGGCATCACAGAGTAAAATTGGGAATCTTAAGTAATTCCTCTGAACTCAAACACTTGTACTTTGCTTTTTTCCAGTTTTTATTAATAAAATTTCTCTACTTTTACGTCTTTTTCTCTTTTATGTTCGTGTTTTTTCCTTCATCTTCTTCTTAATTTTCTATTTTTTTTAATTTCTGCATTTTACTTTGCCTCTGGCACCTTGCATGTTTTCTTTTCATCTTTAATTTTACTTTCGAAACTACAATTGAGACCTTGAGAGTTGAGACACCCACAAAAGGAGTCGTTTTCGCTCCTTAAATTAAGATTGCGAAACAAAACTCGAAAATTGTTGATTTATTTGTTGTTAACAATGGAACAAAAATTCGAGTAAAACAAATTGGCACGCCCGGTGGGACATTGTCAATAGATTGTAGTTTGTCAAAAGAAAAATCAAGAGTTTTGAATTTGCATGTGGTTGCGCAGTGGTAAGTTCGTGCGTCCGGAGCCAAGAAAATCAGCGTCAGTTGACATGTCAAATACTTCTGCAGTATCTTCTTCTACTTCTCGTGATGAGATTAGAGAAAATGAATCCGGAAATTCTCCTGTGATTTCAAACGCAGAGCCTACCTTGATGTCAGTGAGGCGTGATGGCGTTGGCCATGCCCATACAGGGTTAAATGCAACTCACATAAATACCGTGGGGTGGCCGCCATATGGCTTGCCACTGGGGTATGTCCCCTCCATGGTGACACAGGGATTGCCTGTGCCTCTCTACTCAACTTTTTAAAATCCTATTTATCAAAATCCATATGGCATGTTAAATGTACCTGTTTCTTGGACGTCAGGTTCACACGTATCACAACAAAATTTTTTACATTCTATTAATACAGGAAATAACAGTGCATCTAATTCTACTATATCCACTGTCACTAGGGTAGAAAATTCTAGACCTGTATTTCCTGACATGTCAAGAGCAATGCCTGTTAATCAGCCTAGTTAAACTGTGGGATCTTTAGCAAATATTAGGCAACAGATGGATGAAAGTCACCATGATCTAGTAAACATGTTAACTCATCAAATGGTGACAGTTTTAAATCCTCTTTTAGAAAACACAAACACTAGAATTGAACAATTAAATAGACAAGTTAATAGAATTTCTACTGTGGTAAATTTAGAAGAAAATGACAACCAAGGTTTAAGATTTGATAATGTCAATCAGAACGGTGGAGCAATTCCTAATTATAATGTTCATATGCCTAGACATGGTCAAAATGCTGATGATATGTTAGAAAGACTTAGGCAAAACAACTTAGGGGGGCATTATAATCTAGCAAGAAATGTCGAACAAATTTTAAACCGTTTGGGATTTAATGTGGGTTGTTTAAATAGGCCATATTTTGTATCTGCTTTTCCTGAATGTGTCCAACAAGCAGAGCTTCCAAGAGGTTGGAAAATTCCAAAATCTCTTACAAAATTTTCTGGAGAAGAAAATGAGTCTACAGTAGAGCATATTGCTCGATATACTGTTGAAATTGGGGAAGTAGCTTCTAATGAATATCTCAAGATGAGATATTTTCCTTCTTCTTTAACAAAAAATGCATTTACATGGTTCTCCAACTTGAGACCAAATTCTATTCATTCTTGGGCACAGCTGGAAAGAAATTTTCATGATCAATTTTTTCGAGGTGAATTAAAAGTTAGTCTTACATATTTATTCTCTGTCAAACGTGCAGAGGGAGAATCCATTGACACCTATTTGGCACGGTTTAGAAACATGAGAAATAAATGTTTTACTCCGATCCCAGAAGCTGAAGTTGTCAAAATGGCTACTAATGGGCTAGAATTTGGAGTTAGGAAGAAACTTGTTAATCAACATACTTTTGATCTTTTCCAATTAGCTGAGAGAGTAAGACAGATAGAACAAATTAAGAAAGAAAAAGAAAATTTTAAAAAGGGTTTAAAAAAGGTTGCATATGTTGATTGTTTTTCCGATAGTAGTGATTCAGATGAGAAAGAGATTTATATTGCCGAATTACGTGGGGGTCCTCCTTATGTATGCAAATCTTTGAAGCCTGTTAAAGGAAAAGAAAAAGTTTCTTCTTATTCTAAAGTTGAAAATAAGACTTATTCTTTTGATATTTCTAAGGCAGATCAAATATTTGAGGTTTTACTATAAGATAAGTAGCTTATTTTACCTGAAGGAAAAAAGATGCCTACAGCTGATGAAATAAAGAATAAGAAATTTTGTAAGTTTCATCAGGTATTTTCGCATACTACTAACAATTGCGTCCGTTTCAGGGACTTGATATAAAAAGCAATTGAGGAGGGAAGATTGAAGTTTGAGGATAAAACTACTATGAAGGTGGACACTGAACCATTTGCTGCTGACTCAAATTATGTTGAGCCATTCAACTTGTCAATCAACATGGTAGAAGTTGATGCCACAATGGTTAGTGCTAAAGATGAAAATAAAGACCTGAGGATCTTTGAGCAAGACAAGAAGCCAATTTATCCTCGTCCTGATGAGGATTTGTTAGATTTTTTGTTGAGAATTAAAGAATCTGATAGCACCATCGCCATGTGCTCAAAGTGCAATGCTGTTTTTGACAAGGAGGCTGCAAAAGAGTTTGAAAAGTACAAAGTTGAAGAGAAAGAAAAGGATGAGTTGAGAAAGAAGATTGCTGAAAAAGAAAATGAAACTAACGAGCTAAAGCGGAAGATAGCCGAGGAAAAACAAAAGTTGGGTGGTCAAACTCCTTTGAACAAGTGCGTCAACAACACTAGGGTACAACCCGTCAACCAGAAGATGAAGACTATGGTCATGATTGATGGAAAACCTGATGGATTTTCTCAAAAGACAAGAGTTCCTCCCACCAAAATTTCAAACAATAAATGGGTCCAGAATGTGAGAAATGTGCAGAATCAACCTACTGCTTTTGCAAGAGAAAAAAAACAAATGGGTGAAGCCTAGACCTTTTAAGCCCAGGTACTATGAGTCTCAGTTATGGAACATCAATCATGCACAAGACGGAGGTAGTATATATATTCCAAAAAATGTGCCTGTTCCCTCAAAGCCAATTTATTCTTGTTATAATCCTAACATGCAGCAGGTTGCTAATTATTCTCCTTGGCCCAATTGTCAAAATGTTCCAAAGTATTCTCCTTTTAGAATTTTTGGGCAAAAAGAGAATATACCTGAGTATGTTCCTTTAGATCCATACAAGGGACACGGTATAGATTTTCCTCCTTTGCCAACCATAGCTAAGTCTGTAGAAACTGGCAATTCTTCTAATCACCCTAAATACAATAAAAATGCAAAGAAGAATCTTACTGGAAAGAAAGTAATGGTTGAACACAAGGGAGAAAAAGATGAAGATTTAATTACTGATAATTTTGACACTGGTTTTGATGACAGCTTAGAAGCAATATTTGGTGTTAAGCAACCTATAGCTGTGGTGTCAATACTGCTGAGGAGTATAGTCAAATCCGGAAAGTAGAGTCATTAAAAGATGATTGTTATGATGTCTTTCCTGAAAGTAAATGCTTGTTACTAGATGACAATATGTGTGGTAGAGGATTGTTTGAGAAACCTACTGAAAATGACAAGGAGCATTTGCGTCCATTGCATATCAAGGCTCGTGTTGATGGAAGGATAGTTAATAAGATTTTAGTTGACGGGGGAGCTGTTGTCAATCTCATGCCTGAAAGAATGATGGGAAGGCTTGGAAAGACTAAAAAAGAGCTGATTAAAAGTAGCATTGGGGTAACAGATTTTAATGGAAGGACTTTTTCTGTTAGAGGTGTGGTTCTGCTGTCAATTGAGGTTGGTTCTATCAATAGGCCAACTCTATTTGTTGTTGTTCCTTCTAAAGCTGGTTTTAACTTGCTTTTGGGACGTGATTGGATTCATGGAATGTGTGCTATTTCATCCACTCTACATCAAAAGTTAATTTTCTAGAACGAAGATGGAGGAGTGGAAGAAGTTCCTGCTGATAATAGTACATTGTACTATGATGAGATGCATGTGGAGTTCAGGATGTATAATCCTGGAGTCAAGCCACCGACAGTTGACACCAAGACATTTAATCCTGAAAGTATTGAGATGTGTAAAATAGATATGAATGGTTTTATTTAAAAAAAATGCATCAAGTTTAAAATCTTAGACAAAAATAATCTCTCATTGACATTTGGGTATGTACTTCATAAATACAAAAGCCTAATTGACTTAGAAATTCTGTTGAGTCTCTTAGCGCTTGGAGTCAAAACTATTAGAATGTTAGTGTGGAGATTTTATAGGATTAGAAATTTTATCAAATTTAATTGACACCTGGAGTTTAACATATGAAAGAAACGACTTCACGAAGTTAAGATTTTGTTACTTCTGAAGTTAGGAAAATTGTGTCAATTAAAACAATGAAAGTGTGTGTAAAAAAAAACTCTTAATTGAAATATTAAAGGTCAAAATAAAGGTCAATTGATATACATTTAATGTGCCGAAATTAGAACAGATATCATTTGACACACTTAAAAATTTCATACAAAAGAATAGACCCCATTGACAGTTCAACTATTAATGTAAAAAATTTTATAGACTTAGAAATTCTGTTAAGTCTATTACTAGTAGGCATTTAATCTGTCAAGCGGATGTGTCTAAAATGTCAATTGACTCTTAATATCAAAAATAAAAAAAAATGTCAATAAACAACTAAATTTTCTCACTTTCAATCATTGCATATCTTCAAGTGAGAAATCTTGGGGAGCATCTTGTTAGACAAAATATAATTTTTATAAGAAAATTATAAAAAAAAATAATTAGTTATTTGGTAATGTTCCTATATATAATATTTATATCTATTTTAAATTAAATTAGATAATTTGATAGTTGGTTATTTATTTAAATTTTGAAATTAACATCAAGCAAGAAGTGCGGGAACAGTTATAAGAAATTCAAATTTTCTGCAAGTGGTGTACAAATGGTAACTGTTAGCTGATATTAGGCTAGTCTATAAATAGAGCTTTAAGAAAACATTGTAATCAGTTAAGTTCTTCTTGGAAAACGCTTAGAAACCCAAAAAAACGCTCTCAACCCCTTGGCATCACAGAGTAAAATTGGGAATCTTAAGTAATTCCTCTGAACTCAAACACTTGTACTTTGCTTTTTTCCAGTTTTTATTAATAAAATTTCTCTACTTTTACATATTTTTCTCTTTTACGTTCGTGTTTCTTCCTTCATCTTCTTCTTAATTTTCTATTTGTTTTAATTTCTGCATTTTACTTTGCCTCCGGTACCTTACATGTTTTTTTTTTCATCTTTAATTTTACTTTCGAAATTACAATTGAGACCTTGAGACACCCACAAAAAAAGTCGTTTCCGCTCCTTAAATTAAGATTGCAAAACAAAACTCGAAAATTGTTGATTTATTTATTGTTAACAATGGAACAAAAATTCGAGTAAAACACCCGTCCACTAATTAAACTCAATATTTGGTTCAAAAATTATGTACGGATCGAACAACAATAATAATGCACTGCTTTATGTAACGTAACTGTTGGTGTATATGTGTGTGTGTAAGGAGTCAATTTAGTTAGATCACGTTCACGATCATGCTGGTTGATGATTTGCTGTCATAATATAAGAGACCAATATATCTCTGGATTGGAAGAATTGAAAGACAGTTTGTAATGCATAACAGGTAAGTATTAAGTACCCAAGACTTTTGCATAGAATGCCTCTTGGGATGTTTATTTTGGAGCATCTACTAGAAATCAATGCAAGCTGGACACTTCGTTCACATATAGCACATGTAATAAAAAATAGATAAAAAGCAGATTAAAAAAACAATAAGCCGATACAGTTTTGCATATATAGCACATGTAATAAAAATTTAGAACATGTTATTTGAAAATGTCATTTCAAGTCTTATTTATTACTATTATGAGGATTTTATTTATAAGTGATTCATAATTAAGGCTATTTTTGAATACTGTTTTTGAGATAGAAATAACGAAACTAATACGAAATTTCACTTCGTTATAAAGACATAAATAAAGAGATAAATATTTGTTTATCTAAAATAAAAATATTTGTCTACGTATCTCTATTTCTACTATATTTCTCTCTTAGAAATAGAAATACAACTTGAGTATTTATTGATCGAGATTTTGATCATATTTTAATCTTACTGGCCTACTGATCTGTTTTATATATTAAAAAAAAATAATAGTTTTATTAGTTTTATAATTTTATTAAATTTTTTATCAAATTCTTAATATTTAAAAATTTATAATTAGATTTTTACATTAAATAAAAAATTGTAATAGATCCTTTCTAATTGTTATTTTTTAAGAGAAAATGCAATACTTCTAAAATATTTATATTTAGAATATTTTATAATTTATTATATATTAAACACAGGAATGAATCTTTTTAAAAAATTGTATATTTCAAAAAAAAAAAGTTAAAAAAGACCTAACAAAAATTTTGTCATTAATACAGGAGTTCAATTACAAACTTCTAAAATATAAGAATTTAATTAAAAATTTGATAAAATTATAAGAATCTATAGAATAATTAAGTACATAAAAATAACAAGAAAAAGTGAAAAAGGAAAATCAAACTTAGGATTGGCAACTATGATAAAGATTCAAATATGTCTTACAAAAATGTAGTTTACAAATTACAATCTTTCTTTCGGTGAGAGGATTTAAATGATTTATCGATAATTGTATATTTTATCATAAAATACATTGTAATTAATGAATAATATTGTCTAAATAAGAAATAATTAGTATATATGATATACAATTAAAATTTTTAATTAATATATATATTGTCACTTATTTTGGATTAGTTACCTCGTATGGAGATTAAAGATAAGGAAGATTATTTTAGAATATTTATACATATTCAAATTTTAAACTCAAATATTTGAAAAAAAAATCAAAAGAGATTTGAGAGCAAAGAAATTCGATTTGAAGATAAGATTTAAAAATATATTATTTTACATAATTTGGAGAACAAACATAAGACTTATTTTCAATCATATATATGAGGAAGGATGGTTCTCGTACCATTTAGATTCTTTTGTTAATTTTCTTTACGGTATTAGAAATAATGTAGTTCTTTTAAATCCTGTTTAGTAACCTTTGATATTTTATATTATTTTTTGGTTTAAAAAATTTTAAGTTGTTTAGTTTTTCTTAATGTTTTTTTGAGTCATGAATCTTGGAATTGATTTATACTTCTAATTGATTGATGGTAATTAATGGCTAAGAGAGGGGATTGAATCTTAGCCCATTTTTTGCTGAATATTAATTTCTGAAACTTTAGGAGATATTTCTGTTTTTGTCTCGTGCCAAGTTGAGAGACACTTTTGTTTTTGTCTCTAGATCACCAGAAATTGAGAAAGGAGTAGAGAAAAAGAAGTAACACCAGATATATCCTGGTTCAGCTACTAGGTATAATGTAGCCTACATCCAGTCTCCATCACAACAATGATGGAATTTCACTATGTTTTCACAACATTACATTCACCAATTTTTTCTTAAGAACTACCCATTCCTATCTAGGACAAATCCAGATTCTAACCCCAATCTGAACTTGACTAGACCTCAATCTAGTTTTCAACCGTAAAGTGCTAACCCAACTTGCAAGGGACTAGAACTCATGTAATACCCGGTCTAACTAAAATTAATTAAATAGTAAATTAAATAGGAGCGAATATGGTTGGAGGATTTGGCAATTGGAATTTGATAATTTAAATATGATAATTGGATTCAGTGAATTTTTCCGAGTCGGAAAACATAGTTTTCTGCGTAAAAGTGCGCAGTGAAATTTTGACCGGCAGTACCGGCCGAGATCTGTCTGGTACTGCAGTTGAGAAAATTGAGTATAAGTAAATAAGGTTAAGAAAGGAGGAATTTTAATTAGGAAAAGTAGAAATATTTAAAATGCGATTTGGAGCACTAATCTTAAAGGTTTTGGCCCGAAATTGGGCCAACAGACAAAAATAAGTGAACCGGGCCTAAGTGGGCCCAAGACCCAACATATATAAACATTAGTTATGAGCATTTCAGCTCATTTTACCCTAAAGAGAAGGGTTGGGGCGCTGAAATTGAGAAGAGAGAAGAGAAGAGAGAAAACCTAACTCTCTTTGATCTTCAAACTACCATAACTTGAGCTACGGAGCTCCGATTGACGAGCCGTTTGCGGCCACGCGCCGCTCTTCTCATTCTCTACAATTCTATCTAAGTTTTGTGGTGAGTATTCTATTCATCTCTGCCCAGTTTTCGAATTTCCCCACTGTTACACATTTTTGGGTAGTTAGTGTTGAAATCTTGTGGTTTTGGGTGTTTAGAGATACTCTAACATAGATTCTAAGTGGGTTCTATCCCTATTTCATATGGGCTGAGGTAAGAAGTACTCAAACCCTTGTGATTTATCATTTTCATGAGCCCTAGGTTGATGTATATATGTGAAATTGGTTATGTTAGTGTATTGGTGATTTTGATACACAATTGGGAGATTGGTGTTGCTTGAGGAGTTTTGGTGAGGCTTGGAGCTAAGGTTGGTAGAGACTTTCAAAGAAGAGGCTCAATTGATTTGGCTACAAGATGTACGGTTTAAGTTTCATTTAAATACCGTGTGGTGTGATGAGAATTCCTAGGCTAGATGCCCCTAGGATTAAGTTTGGATTGTGTAAATGGTTGGTGCTAATGTGCATAGTTGGTATGTAATGTGAATTAATGATTGGGTTGAGAATTGTATGGCCTTGTATGCTTGGTGTATTGAGAATTGAATGTATTGGGTAATGAGTATTGATTTGTGGTTTATGCTTTTAAATTGTGAAATTGGGCCGGAGGCCGTGAATTTTGGGCCGGAGGCCGGAAAGAGGTAAGGAAGGTAAGTTGATGTGTGCATTGTATGATGATGCAAGTGATTGGATGAGTTTCAGATAATGAATATATGAATGATTGGGTTGGGTATTGAATAATAAGGTTTGAGGAGTTGAAGTGTGGAATTTGGTAATTTTGGGTGAAATTATATAGATAAGGTATGTTTGGTTTTGGTTGAGATATATTATGTGGTCATATATATGACTATGATTATTGATGCCTTGATGGTATGATGATATTGAGTGTGTGTAATGATGATTAATTGGAAATGGTATTATTGGAAATTGGGATGAGAAAATATGTATGACATGTCTATGTGTTGTCTCTTAGCCACTTGATTAAGAAATGTTAAATTAGTGGGATGATGTTTTGTGAGTTGTGGTAAAGTGTTGATGTATGAATTGAGGAGGCTTGATGTTGATTTTGGTACATTTTGATTGATTTCAAAAAGGATTGAAATTGGCATGTTTTGGTTGATTTCGAAAAGAATTGAAATGGCTTGTTTTGAAAATGGCACCTTGTGGTTTTGTGTGAAAACATGGTTTTTGGGCATACTCTGATGGGACATAACTTGGACTCCGGATTTCCGTTTTGTGTGAAACTTGTTTAGAAAAGAAATTGGATCCGGGATGTCCATGCCGTTCGAAGAACGATCGAAAATCGGTTTGAAATGAGAAAGTTATGTCCATCGGAAGATTGGGGGTTTAGTTTGTGAATTCTGCAGTTTTTTAACTTAGAAAATTTTTAGCAGAATGACCCTCCGCGCGTAGGCGCACTTGGCGCGTACGCGCCGATCTTCAAGAAAGCACCATCCGCGCGTGCGCGTGCTGTGCGCGGGCGCGTCGATGCGCTGCACCAATTGCCCAGCCATTTTCCAGAGAGTTGCACCAGAGTTGTGCCAGTTTTGTGCCTGGGGCGCAAGTGCACCCACGCGTACGCGTGGCTAACGCTTGCGCGTCGTTTGGCTAATTTTCAATCTACGCGTCCGCGTGCATGACGCATATGCGTCGATGAGTTTTGTGGCCATCCACGCGTGCGCGTGGAGTACGCGTACGCGTGGCTCTGTTTTCGTGCCAAAGTTGATTTTTGAGTTTTAAAAGCCAAATTTCATACTTCTAAGCCTCCGATCTCACCACTTATGTCTTAAATCATTATGATATTCCTAGCAATGAGAAAAGGAGCTAGTGAATGTGGTAACTTGCGAGTGAAGCAAGGGGAAAAGTAATGATCAATGATGATCAAAGATGATTATATGAGATATGGAGGATGACGGTGGAAGTACCGTGTATGCCATGAACCGAAGGGCTGTATTTATTGATAAATGGCTGGTTCTTGATTGAACCATGAGTCGGATGGCTGAGTTATTGCCGGATACGGTGGAGCCATGTTGATAAATTGGCTAGTTCTAGATTGAACTGTGAGCCGGATGGCTGAGTTATTGCTGGGTTACGGCAAAGCCATTATGGATTATGGCTGAGTATAAATGCATATATGATAAATGAACGAATATGATAAATGAATAATGATGGAAAATGTTGAATGTAAGTATGCTTGTGTTTTCTCTCTGGTTGTAAGGGTGACAGGGCACCGATACCCTCTAATGGCGACAGGGCGCAGATACCCTCTAATGGCGACAGGGCGCAGATACCCTCTAATGGCGACAGGGCACATATTCCCTCTAATGATATTAATGCGCAACAGAGAGACTGTGCCCGGGTTAGCTACCGGACACGTCGGGTTGGCTTGATAACCGACAGATGATATCATCAGCCATAGGGTAGGCATTCATCATTTGCATATGTTTGAATTGTTTGGGTTTGCTTATTTGTTTTAGACTTCTACATTATATATGCTATGTTACTTGATTATGTGCTACTTGTTCTACTTGTACCTTAATTGTGTATTACTTGCCTGTATTGCTTGTGTTTGTACAACTGAGAGGCCCCTCATGTTGGTGTCGGTGGAGGTTGAGGGCTGTTCTTGATGAGATGAATTGGTGATGCGATTGCTTGAGGATGATGATCATTGGATGAGATAATTTGAGCTCCCTTGGTAGACGCAGTGATGTGGTTTCACTAGCTCCAGGTGAGGGTATGATGTATTAATATAGAATTGCTGAGATAATACGACTGATGATGGTTTTGTTTATGATTCCAAATCTGATTCGTGGGAGAGTCAGCGAGTTGGGAATCATATGAGATATGGACCAGATTTAGTATCCCTTTACGACAGTTGCCTATTCATGGATTAGCGAGAATCTAGGATGAATAATTGGTGAAGAAGCTTAGGATGCTTAATGAGTTCTTATTGTAGTGCATTGTATTTATTTGGCACTTTTACCGTACTGGGAATCCATGGGCCCGGGGTTCTCATTTCGTATATATCTCTTGTTTTTCAGATACAGGTCCAGGTGCTCAGAAGTGAGTTGTGGGTCGTCTGAGAGACGGCGAAGATCTTCATTTTCTCTACTTTGTGTTTTGCTTAGAATCTCTCCACCTTTGTTTCGAAAAGATTATATTATGTATTGAACTCTTTTGAACTGGCCTATAGAGTCTCTCGTGTTTCCTTTGGGGGAGATTAGGACATACTATTGTCAACTATTTTCATACTGTACCCTAGCCGGCCTAATCTTCGTGGGTCGCGTCTAGTGGCTATTTACTTATGTTATATATATCTATATGTTATCTATCTCTTAGTCTCCTTTACGCCTTGTCCGTATATCGTTTTCGGCTTCACGGTTTATCTTTTTGTTGTCGAAACGTGAGTGATACGTCTTCGCGATTTTATTTCTACTCTTTTCAGGCTTCTCGATTAATACTCCTTTCGAAATTACCTATATTTATATATTAAAGATCTACCTGAGAGTCGTACCACCGTAATATCATTGACTTATGACTCGAGCATAAGGATTTGAATATTAGGGTGTTACAACTCACCCTACCTTTCAACTACAAAGTGCTAACCCAACTTGTAAGGGAACAAGTCCAGATTCTAACACAACCTGAACTTGACTAGGACTCAAACCTAGCTTTCAACAGCAAAGTGCTAACCCAATTTGTAAGGGAATCCCCTCAGGATCATGACAACAAAACAAAAATACATACAAAGAATTTCTGAGATAACTATGAATTTTTCTTTAACTCTCTGCCTTTTTCTACTCATTGGATTTTTCTTACAAAACCTCACATTGTGTCTTTTACCAATGAAACAAAGACAGACTAAACTGAGAAAAAGAAATATTCAATGAAAGCCATGAAGGAGAAGAATAAACAGCTCAAAGAGGTATGAGAACCCAAGCATGTACTCTCTCTCCTTGATCTCAACCCTTGGCCGTTCACCCTTATTATAGAAGGGGAAGCTTCCAAGATTGAAACCGATTCAACCAAGCAACTTCTTCTCCAACCAAAAACAACAGTGGTTCGGACAAAGAGAAGAGAGAGGAAAAACCGAAAACCAACATGCATGTACCTCTCTCAACCCTTTTCATCAAGCTCTTTCCATCTGAGCCTTTGATCTTGTCTTTGACTCCAAGAAAGGATTCGGACCCTTGATGATCCTCTGACCTAGGACAGCTTCTTGCCTTCCATTTTTGCTTCTTCCTACTTGAGACTTCAGAAGCTATCTTCTTTCTTTGATGAACAAAAATAGAAATGAACTTTTTCAACTTAGATTTGCTTCTTCACCGAGACAGATTGTTTTTTTTTCTTGGCAAATAAGATCTTGAAGCCTTTCTTCAAATCATGCCTTCCATGGCAAAAATCTTGCTTTTGTTTTCTTCAGATCTTCACCTCTAAAAAGGATCTTCAATAACCTTTCTACTTCATAGCCTTTTTCTTTATAGGCTTCTGATAACTTCTTCTATTTGCTTCTATCTTCTTCTGATGGATGTGACTGAAAGCAAGAGTGAGGAGAGAGAAGAGAGAGAAAACTTTTGAAGGAAGCTTTCAATGTGAATTAAACTCAATTAAATTTGGAGTTGCAATTACCAAGGAATGTAGTAACCGAAGCATGCTTTTAATGAAATTAAACTCAATTGAATTCCAAGTTCCAGTACCCAAGAAATGAAGTAACGTGTGTGACTTTTGCAAAGTGGGACCTTTTGATTTTCTTCCTTTTAATGATCAATCACTAATTTTGAATTAATATGGTATATGGCTGAATTTGTTTAGTAACCAAACTGGGCTTTCATCACTTGGGCTTTAGACATTTGTTCCTTGTGCTAACTTGTTTCTTTTTATTTCTTACACAAAACATGTGGCTTGTTTTCTTTTTCTTAGTTCAACCGTTTCCCATTTTAGATCAAGACTTGGAGTAATAAAGTGGGCTTGCTCAATGAATCATCAATGTGTGAGACATATTGTGTGCATGCATGGGCAATATGAGGTTTGGGCTGCATCTCAAGCTTCTTGGTCTATTTTTGTTTAACTTATTTTTTTGCACACTAAACCAAACGAATCACACAAAAAAAATAACCCAATAATGTTTAGTCATATCTTAATCATAGTTTAGCTTTCTAAACTCAACAATCTTCCCATTGATGACAAACATTATTAAACTGAATTGAAAGAGTTAGGGTAAAAAACTTTCCTTTGAAGATTTGCCGAAATCTCCCCCTTTCTCTTGTTCAGTGTGCTCCCCCTTAATGTGTGCCTTATTCAACATGATGTTCAAGGGAGCAAAGCCTATATACAAGCTCTAAAGAGTTCCAAAAAGATAAGAATTTCAAACAATCGAACCTTTAATACAGAGCCAGATTTACAAAAAATGCTTGTCAACATCTTAATAAAATTCCATGATCTAGACAGCACATATATACTTAAGCGAATAAATTTATAAATAATAATTAGAGCTCAAGTTGAAACTAATCAATTGAAACAGAGTGCTCAAGCCAAAGCCAAATCAGATCATAAAAACGAGTATTGTAACACAGCACCAAACAGGGCAGCCATTCCATGAAACAAAACAAAACAGTTTTAATTAAAACCATTTCTATTCAATTCAGTCCTTTTTCTCTGGTGCACGAATTGTGAATCACACTTTTCACAACTCGTACCACTAACCAGCAAGTGCACTGGGTCGTCCAAGTAATACCTTACGTGAGTAAGGGTCGAATCCCACGGAGATTGTTGGTTTGAAGCAATCTATGGTTATCTTGTAAATCTTAGTCAGGAAGTCAATTATGTTTATCAATTGAATTGTGAGTAACCAGTAGAGCATAAATTAAAAGTTACTTGTTGTGCAGTAATGGAGAATATGTTGGAGTTTTGGAGATGCTTTGTCTTCTGAATCTCTGCTTTCCTCTGTCTTCTTGTTCACGCACGCACGTCCCCCTATGACAAGCTGTGTGTTGGTGGATCACCGTTGTCAATGGCTACCTTCCATCCTTCCAGTGAAAACTACGCTCACGTGCTCTGTCACAGCACGGCTAATCACCGGTTGGTTCTCGATCCGGTTGGAATAGGATTTACTATCCTTTTGCGTCTGTCACTAACGCCCAGCCTTCAGGAGTTTGAAGCTCGTCACAGTCATTCAATCCTTGAATCCTACTCGGAATACCACAGACAAGGTTTAGACTTTCCGGATTCTCATGAATGCTGCCATCAGTTCTAGCTTATACCACGAAGATTCTGATTAAGGAATCTAAGAGATACTCATTCAATCGTATATAGAACGGAGGTGGTTGTCAGGCACGCGTTCATGGTTTGAGGAAGGTGATGAATTTCACGGATCATCACCTCCATCACAGTTAAGCGCGAATGAACATCTTAGATAGGAACAAGCGTGTTTGAATGGAAAACAGAAATACTTGCATTAATTCATCGAGACACAGCAGAGCTCCTCACCCCCAACAATGGGGTTTAGAGACTCATGCCGTCAGAGAATACAAAGTTTAGATCTGAAATGTCATGAGATACAAAATAAGTCTCTAAAAGTTGTTTAAATACTAAACTAGTAGCCTAGGGTTACAAAATACGAGTGGACTATGATGGATGATGCAGAGGTCCACTTCTGGGGCCCACTTGGTGTGTGCTGGGGCTGAGATTTGAGTGAGTCACGTGCAGAGGCCATTTGTGGAGTTGAACGCCAGTTTTTATGCCAGTTTGGGCGTTCAACTCCAGTTTTTTATCCTTTTCTGGCGCTGGACGCCAGAATTGGGCAGAGAACTGGCGTTGAACGCCAGTTTACGTCGTCTATCCTTGTGCAAAGTATGGACTATTATATATTTCTGGAAAGCCCTGGATGTTTACTTTCCAATGCAATTGGAAGCATGCCATTTCGAGTTCTGTAGCTCCAGAAAATCCAATTTGAGTGCAGGGAGGTCAGAATCCAACAGCATTAGCAGTCCTTTTTCAGCCTGAATCAGATTTTTGCTCAGCTCCTTCAATTTCAGCCAGAAAAATACCTGAAATTACAGAAAAATACACAACTCATAGTAAAGTCCAGAAATATTAATTTTTCCTAAAAACTACTAGAAATAGACTAAAAACTAACTAAAACATACTCTAAACTACCTGAAATTATCCCCAAAAAGCGTATAAAATATCCGCTCATCACAACACCAAACTTAAACTGTTGCTTGTCCTCAAGCAACTAGACAAATAAAATAGAAGACTAATAGGTTGGGAAGCAATAATATCTCAGAGTTTTTGAATGAAGCTCAGATTCTAATTAGATGAGCGGGACTAGTAGCTTTTTGCTTCTGAACAGTTTTGGCATCTCACTTTATCCATTGAAGCTCAGAGTGATTGGCATCTATAGGAACTCAGAATTCAGATAGTGTTATTGATTCTCTTAGTTCAGTGTGATGATTCTTGAACACAGCTTCTTTATGAGTCTTGGCCGTGGCCCTAAGCACTTTGTTTTCCAGTATTACTACCGGATACATAAATGCCACAGACACATAACTGGGTGAACCTTTTCAGATTGTGACTCAGCTTTGCTAAAGTCCCCAATTAGAGGTGTCCAGAGTTCTTAAGCACCCTCTTCTTTTTGCTTTGGACCTTGACTTTAACCGCTCAGTCTCAAGTTTTCACTTGACACCTGCACGCCACAAGCACATGGTTAGGGACAGCTTGGTTTAGCCGCTTAGACCAGGATTTCAGTCCTTTAGGCCCTCCTATCCACTGATGCTCAAAGCCTTGGGATCCTTTTTAATTGCCCTTGCCTTTTGGTTTTAAGGGTTATTGGCTTTTTCTGCTTGCTTTTGCTTTTTTTTTTTCTGCAAGCTTTGTTCTTTGCTGCTTTTTCTTGCTTCAAGAATCATTTTTATGATTTTTCAGATTATCAATAACATGTCTCATGTTCATTATTCTTTCAAGAGCCAACATATTTAACAGTCTTAAACAACAAATTCAAAAGACATATGCACTGTTCAAGCATTCATTCAGAAGACAGAAAGCATTGCCACCACATTTAACCAATTAGAATTTGTTTTGTTTAAACTCGAAATTTTATTGCTTCTTATTCAAAAGATCTACTATTTTATTCATGTTTAATGATGATGAGAAAAATAAACTATAGCTTAATTGGAGATAAAATCAAATAGATACTAATTACTATTATATGACTTCTAAGGTAGACTTTTTATAAGGACACTGTCACAGAGTTAAGGCAGAAATTGGAAATTAACAACCTTTATTCTGGGGGTATGGGGGTTCCTCTGATCCTTGGGAGGCTTGGTATTACAGAAGACTTTTGGCGCTTCAGTTCCCTTAAGTCACGTCCCTGCTCCTCTTGTTCTTTAAGCATATGGGTCAGCATTTGACTGTGTTCCTTCTGTTGTTTTATTATCTGCTCCATAGCTTCCTGTATCTTGGTGACAGACGTCTCAAGATATTCCCAATATTCCGCTTGAGGAATCTCTGGGAGGAATTCCTGTGCTCTCTTCTTGATAAGATCCTCCTGTGCTTGTTGTCTCTCCATTGATGCTTTGGTGATTGACTTTTCAATTAGGATATATTCAGTTATTCCCATCTTGACTCCAGCGTCCTTGCAGAGCAGAGAAATCACGCTTGGATAAGCCAACCTGGCCTCTTTTGAATTTTTGTTAGCAATCTTATAGAGCTCAGTTAAAACCAGCTGATGAACCTCCACTTCCTTTCCCATCATGATGCAATGAATCATCACTGCTCTTTTAATTGTGACTTCAGAACGGTTGCTGGTGGGCAACAGAGAACGCCCAATGAAGTCCAGCCATCCTCTGGCAACTGGTTTGAGATCCTCCCTCTTGAGTTGATTTGGGATGCCCTTTGTGTTGGTGGTCCACCTGGCTTCAGGGATACAGATGTCCTCTAGAATCTTATCCAGGCCAATGTCTGCTCTCATCATCCTCCTGTTGAAGGAGTCTGGATCATCCTTTAGCTGCGGTAGCTTTAATATCTCTCTGATCTTGTCAGGGGTGGTATGAACAATCTTTCCCCTGACCATGGTCCGAAATTCGTAGCAGGCTGTTCCAGATAGTCTTTGCTTGTCAGTCTGCCACATATTAGCATAGAACTCCTGGACCATGTTCCTTCCTACTTTCGTTTCAAGATTAGCTAGGACTTCCCAGTTCCTGATTCGAATTTGCTCCTGGATCTCCGGATATTCATCTTCTTTCAGATCGAATCTCACTTCCGGGATCACTGATCTCAGACCCATTACTTTAAGATAATGGTCTGAATGTTCTTTAGATAAGAACTTCCCTTGATTCCAAAGTGGTTTTGGAACGCTCTCTTTCTTGCCTCTTGGAGTGTATTGTTTCCCTTTGGGAGCCATGATCTTAGTGATCTCGGAAAAACACACCAAACTTAGAGGTTTGCTTGCCCTCAAGCAAAAGAAAAGAAAGGAGAGGGATAGAAGGAGATCGAGGTGCACTTGGTGATGGAGGAGGGGGGAGGCCGAACCCAATTTAAAGGGGTGGGGGGTGGCTTTTCGAAAAAAAGAAGAGATAAGATAAAAAGATTGAGTTGAAAAAGATAAGATAGAAGATATAGTTTGATTTTGAAAAGATAGGATAGATTTTTGAAAAAGATAAATCTGGGTTTTTGAAAAAGATAATATGAAAAAGATATTGAAAAGATTTTAGAGTGAAAAAGATAAGATAGAAGATATAGTTTAATTTTGAAAAGATAGGATAGATTTTTGAAAAAGATAAATCTGGGTTTTTTTGAAAAAGATAATATGAAAAAGATATTGAAAAGATTTTAGAGTGAAAAAGATAGATTTGTTTTTGGAAAAGATTTGAAAAGAGTTGGATTAATTTTGCAAAGAGGGTGTGTGCTTATGAATTAAGATACATTTGATATTTTGAGGGCAGGATTTTTTTTTTGAAATCAGGGTTCTTGACATGTTTATGTAAATAAAATCATGTATTGAATCATAAAATTATAAATTAGAATGGAAATACGTGTGGGATTACTGGATTTGGCTCCTCCCTGTCCTCCTGGCGTTTGAACGCCCAAACACTGCCTGTTTTGGGCGTTCAGCGCCCAAATGCTGATCTCCTGGGCGTTCAGCGGCCAGTTGCTGCCATTCCTGGCGTACAACGCCCAGTGGGTGGCCATTTCTGGCGTTGAACGCCCAAATGCTGCCATTACTGGCGTTCAGCGCCCAGTGGATGCCCATTTTGGGCGCTGAACGCCCAAAATGCCCCTTTACTGGCGTTTTCTTGCCATTGAGCTCTTTTACTCTGTTTTGTGTGCAAATTCCTTCTGTAACCCTCTAAACTTATACAAATGATTCTGTACCTTAGTGTCAGTGAACTTTATATAAACAAATAAAAATAAAAATAGGGCAGAAATGCTTAGAGGATTAATGCCCCATGGCTGGGTTGCCTCCCAGAAAGCGCTTCTTTATTGTCTTTAGCTGGACCTTCCTGAGCTTTTAATCTAGCTTCAGCCTTGAGCATTCTTGCTCAATGTTGCCTTCAAGATAATGCTTGATTCTTTGTCCATTGACAATGAACTTCTTATCAGAATCAATATCTTGAAGCTCCACGTAACCATATGGTGACACACTTGTAATCACGTATGGTCCCCTCCACCGGGATTTCAGTTTCCCGGGGAATAGCCTGAGTCTAGAGTTAAACAACAGGACCTTCTGTCCTGGTTCAAAGATTCTAGATGACAGCTTTCTGTCATGCCATTTTTTTTATTTTTCTTTATAAAGCTTGGCATTTTCGAAAGCTGTGAATCTGAATTCCTCCAGCTCATTTAGCTGGAGCAATCGTTTTTCTCCTGCTAATTTGGCATCTAAGTTTAGGAATCTGGTTGCCCAGTAGGCCTTATGTTCCAGTTCCACGGGCAAGTGGCATGCCTTACCATACACGAGTTGGTATGGAGAGGTCCCTATAGGGGTCTTGAATGCTGTTCTGTAAGCCCACAGAGCATCATCCAAGCTCCTTGCCCAATCCTTTCTACGGGTATTTACTGTCCGTTCCAGGATTCTCTTTAATTCTCTGTTAGAGACTTCAGCCTGCCCATTAGTTTGTGGATGATATGGAGTGGCCACCTTGTGGCGAATTCCATACCGAACCATGGCAGAGTAAAGCTGTTTATTGCAGAAGTGAGTGCCCCCATCACTAATTAACACTCTAGGGATACCAAACCTGCTAAAGATATGTTTCTGGAGGAACTTCAGCACTGTTTTAGTATCATTGGTGGGTGTGGCAATAGCCTCAACCCATTTTGATACATAGTCAACTGCCACCAGAATATAAGTGTTTGAGTATGATGGTGGGAAAGGTCCCATGAAGTCAATTCCCCATATATCAAACAACTCTATTTCCAAGATCCCTTGTTGAGGCATGGCGTAACCATGAGGCAGGTTACCAGCTCTTTGGCAACTGTCACAATTACGTACAAACTCTCGGGAATCTTTATAGAGTGTGGGCCAATAGAAGCCACATTGGAGGACCTTGGTGGCTGTTCGCTCACCTCCGAAATAGCCTCCATATTGAGATCCGTGGCAATGCCATAGGATTCTCTGTGCTTCCTCTCTGGGGACACACCTACGGATAATTCCGTCTGCACATCTCTTAAAGAGATAGGGTTCATCCCACAAGTAGTACTTTGCATCAGTAACTAATTTCTTCTTTTGTATTCTATTGTACTCCTTGGGTATGAACCTTGCAGCTTTATAGTTTGCAATATCGGCAAACCATGGTGCTTCCTGAATGGCAAATAGATGCTCATCAGGGAACGTCTCAGAGATCTCAAGAAAGGGGAGGGACGTCCCTTCCACTGGCTCTATCCGGGACAGATGATCAGCCACTTGGTTCTCTGTCCCTTTTCTGTCTCTTATTTCTATATCAAACTCTTGCAGAAGCAATACCCATCTGATGAGCCTGGGTTTTGAATCCTGCTTTGTGAGTAGATATTTAAGAGCAGCATGGTCAGTATACACAATCACTTTTGATCCTACCAAGTATGATCTGAACTTGTCAATGGCGTAAACCACTGCAAGTAGTTCTTTTTCTGTGGTTGTGTAATTTTTCTGGGCATCATTCAGAACGCGACTGGCATAATAAATGACATGCAGAAGCTTGTCATGCCTCTGTCCCAATACTGCACCAATGGCATGATCACTGGCATCACACATTAACTCAAATGGCAATGTCTAGTCTGGTGCAGAAATGACTGGTGCTGTGACCAGCTTAGCTTTCAGCGTTTCAAACGCCTACAGGCATGCTGTGTCAAACACAAATGGCGTGTCAGCAGCTAGCAGATTGCTTAGAGGTTTTGCGATTTTTGAAAAATCCTTTATAAACCTCCTATAGAATCCTGCATGCCCCAGAAAGCTTCTGATTGCCTTAACATTGGCAGGTGGTGGTAATTTTTCAATTACCTCTATTTTTGCTTGATCCACCTCTATTCCCTTGTTTGAGATTTTATGCCCAAGAACAATTCCTTCAGTCACCATGAAGTGACACTTTTCCCAGTTTAAAACTAGGTTGGTTTCTTGGCATCTTTTCAGAACAAGTTTCAGGTGATCAAGACAGGAGCTGAATGAGTCTCCATATACTGAGAAGTCATCCATGAAGACTTCCAGAAATTTTTCCACCATATCAGAGAAAATAGAGAGCATGCATCTCTGGAAGGTTGCAGGTGCATTGCATAGCCCAAAGGGCATCCTTCTATAAGCAAACACTCCGGATGGACATGTGAATGCTGTTTTCTCTTGATCCTGGGGATCTACTGCAATCTGGTTATAGCCTAAGTAGCCATCCAAAAAGCAGTAATAATCATGACCTGCTAGTCTCTCTAGCATCTGGTCTATGAATGGTAAAGGAAAATGATCCTTTCTGGTGGCTGTATTAAGCCTTCTGTAGTCAATACACATGCGCCACCCTGTAACTGTCCTTGTAGGAACCAGTTCATTTTTTTCATTATGAATCACTGTCATGCCTCCCTTTTTTGGGACGACTTGAACAGGGCTCACCCAGGGGCTATCAGAAATGGGATAAATAATCCCAGCCTCTAGTAATTTGGTGACCTCTTTCTGCACCACTTCCTTCATGGCTGGATTTAGCCGCCTCTGTGGTTGAACCACTGGTTTGGCATTATCCTCCAGTAGGATTTTGTGCATGCATCTAGCTGGGCTTATGCCTTTAAGGTCACCTATGGACCACCCAAGAGCTGTCTTGTGTGTCCTTAGCACTTGAATAAGTGCTTCCTCTTCCTGTGAATTTAAAGCAGAGCTTATGATCACTGGAAAAGTGTCACCTTCTCCTAGAAATGCATATTTCAAGGATGGTGGCAGTGGCTTGAGCTCTGGTTTAGGAGGTTTTTCCTCTTTCAGAAGAAAGTTCAGAGGCTCTTTCATGTCCCCTGAATCCTCCAAATCAGGCTGAACATCTTTAAAGATGTCTTCCAACTCTGATTCGAGACTCTCAGCCATGTTGATCTCTTCTACCAAAGAGTCAATAAGGTCAACTTTCATGCAGTCTGTTGATGTGTTTGGATGCTGCATGGCTTTGACAGCGTTCAACTTGAACTCGTCATCGTTGACTCTCAGGGTTATTTCCCCCTGTTGGACGTCAATGAGGGATCGTCCAGTTGCTAGGAAGGGCCTTCCTAGAATGAGAGTAGCACTCTTGTGCTCCTCCATTTCCAGCACAACAAAGTCAGTGGGAAAGGCGAATGGCCCAACTCTGACAATCATGTCCTCAATCACGCCTGATGGGTATTTAGTGGAACCATCAGCAAGTTGGAGACATATCCGGGTTGGTTTAACTTCTTCAGTTAAGCCAAGCTTCCTGATAGTGGATGCAGGTATCAGGTTGATGCTTGCCCCAAGATCGCATAAAGCTGTCTTGGTGCAATCACCTTCTAATATGCATGGTATCAGAAAACTCCCAGGGTCTTTAAGCTTTTCAGGAAAGCTTTTCAGAATGACTGCACTGCATTCTTCAGTGAGGAGAACCCTTTCTGTTTCTCTCCACTCCTTTTTATGACTCAAGATCTCTTTCATGAACTTGGCATAAGAAGGTATTTGCTCAAGTGCCTCTGCAAAAGGAATCTTTATTTCAAGAGTCCTTAGATAATCTGCAAAGCGAGCAAATTGCTTATCCTGCTCCTCTTTCCGGAGTTTTTGAGGATAAGGTATCTTGGCTTTATATTCCTCAACCTTAGTGGTTAAAGAAGCCTTTTTAGAGGGGTTGTTATCAGCACTTGTGTGTGTCTGATCCCTCACTGGCAATTGAGTACCAGAGTCAGAAACTGGAGTGACGTTAGACGCCAACTCACTGTCTGTTCCTGGCGCTTGAACGCCAGAAATGTGCCCATTTTGGGCGTTCAACGCTGGATTATGCCCCCTTTGGGCGTTCAACGCCAGATTCTTGCCCATTTCTGGCGTTGAACGCCAATCCTGCCTTGTTTCTGGCGCTGAACGCCAGTTTTGGGCATGGTCTGGGCGTTCAGCGCTAGCCTTCCACCCATTTTCTGGCGTTTTAGTGCCAGAATTATTTTTCCCTGGGCTCTTACTGTCCTCAGGAGAATCTTTGGTGGGTCGCTCATTTCTTGAATTTTTGATGCCTTGAGGTGGGGTATTTAATGTTTTCCCACTTCTTAATTGAACTGCTTGGCATTCTTCTGCTATTTGCTTTGATAGCTGCTGCTTTGTTTGCTTAAACTGTTCGTCTATATGTATATTAGCTATCCTTGTCTCCTGTAACCTGTCTTTGAATTCAGCTAGCTGTTTTGTTAGAAAATCTAATTGCTGATTGAATTCAGCAGCTTGTTTTACAGTACTGAATTCAGCAGTTACTGTTTTAACCTCTTCATTCATGGAAGGGTTGCTGCTTAGATACAGATGCTGATTCCTGGCAACTGTATCAATGAGCTCTTGAGCTTCTTCAATTGTCTTTCTCATATGGATAGATCCACCAGCTGAGTAATCTAAAGACATCTGAGCTCCTTCTGCAAGCCCATAGTAGAAGATGTCTAACTGAACCCACTCTGAAAACATTTCAGAGGGGCATTTTCGTAGCATCTCTCTGTATCTCTCCCAGGCATCATAAAGAGATTCATTATCTCCTTGTTTAAAGCCTTGGATGTACAGCCTCAGCTGTGTCATCCTTTTTGGCGGGAAATATTGATTCAGGAATTTTTCTATCAGCTGTTTCCATGTTCTTATGCTGGCCTTAGGTTGGTTATTTAACCACCTCTTAGCTTGATCTTTTACAGCAAATGGAAACAGTAATAGTCTGTAGACATCCTGATCTATTTCCTTATCATGTACTGTGTCAGCAATTTGTAAAAATTGTGCCAGAAACTCTGTAGGTTCTTCTTGTGGAAGACCGGAATACTGGCAACTTTGCTGCACCATGATAATGAGCTGAGGATTCAACTCAAAGCTACTAACTCCAATGGAGGGTATGCATATGCTACTCCCATATGAAGCAGTAGAGGGGTTAGAATATGACCCCAGAGTCCTCCTGGACTGTTCATTTCCACTTATGTCCATGATGGATGTATGGATATAACTTGGACTGATTTATCTTTTTATTTATTTTATTTTATAAGAAGTAAACACTTAAATAAAATAAAATAACTAAAAAGAATTTGAATTTTGAAATAATAAAATTTTTTTTTTCGTAAAAAAATTAAAAATAATTAGTTAAAAAAAAAGGAAATTTTTGAAAAAGAGGGAAGATATTTTCGAAAATTAGAGAGAGAGAGAGAGAGTTAGTTAGGTAGTTTTGAAAAAGTTAAGAAACAAACAAAAAGTTAGTTAGTTAGTTGAAACAAATTTTGAAAAGATAAGAAGTTAGGAAGTTAGAAGAGATATTTTGAAAAGATATTTTTGAATTTAGTGAGGAGAGAGAAAAACAATAAGATAGTACAAGATTTAAAATTTTTAGATCTAATGCTCCTTGTTTTTGAAAATTTTGGAGGGAAAACACCAAGGAACACCAAACTTAAAAATTTTAAGATCAAGACACAAGGAAACTCAAGAACACTTTGAAGACTCACAAGAACCCAAGAACATGAAGGAAGAACACCAAACTTAAAATTTTTAGAAAACCAAACCAAAATTTTCGAAAATCAAAGGGAAATCAACAAGAAAACACCAAACTTAAAGTTTGGCACAAGATTTAATAGAAAAAAATATTTTTGAAAAAGAAGGTTTTGAAAAGAGTATAAAAGATTCTAACCCAATTACCAAGAACACAGATTAACGCTCTAGCCAAATGAGTTATGGGACCTTCAAAAATTTTAAGAAAGATTATTTTTGAAAACACCAAACTTAAAGTTTGGCACAGGATTTAATAGAAAAATTATTTTTGAAAAAGGTTTTTAAAAAATATGATATCCAATTATCATGAACATAAACACCACGTTCTAAATAACTGAGCTATAAGTTTAAAGTATTTTAACAAGGGATAAATAATAAAAGACTCTAAACCAAAAAAAGAAAGATTTTTCCTAATCTAAGCAACAAAATAATCCGTCAGTTATTCAAACACGAACAATCCCCGGCAACGGCGCCAAAAACTTGGTGCACGAATTGTGAATCACACTTTTCACAACTCGTACCACTAACCAGCAAGTGCACTGGGTCGTCCAAGTAATACCTTACGTGAGTAAGGGTCGAATCCCACGGAGATTGTTGGTTTGAAGCAATCTATGGTTATCTTGTAAATCTTAGTCAAGAAGTCAATTATGTTTATCAATTGAATTGTGAGTAACCAGTAGAGCATAAATTAAAAGTTACTTGTTGTGCAGTAATGGAGAATATGTTGGAGTTTTGGAGATGCTTTGTCTTCTGAATCTCTGCTTTCCTCTGTCTTCTTGTTCACGCACGCACGTCCCCCTATGGCAAGCTGTGTGTTAGTGGATCACCGTTGTCAATGGCTACCTTCCATCCTTCCAGTGAAAACTACGCTCACGTGCTCTGTCACAGCACGGCTAATCACCGGTTGGTTCTCGATCCGGTTGGAATAGGATTTACTATCCTTTTGCGTCTGTCACTAACGCCCAGCCTTCAGGAGTTTGAAGCTCGTCACAGTCATTCAATCCTTGAATCCTACTCGGAATACCACAGACAAGGTTTAGACTTTCCGGATTCTCATGAATGCTGCCATCAGTTCTAGCTTATACCACGAAGATTCTGATTAAGGAATCTAAGAGATACTCATTCAATCGTATATAGAACGGAGGTGGTTGTCAGGCACGCGTTCATGGTTTGAGGAAGGTGATGAATGTCATGGATCATCACCTCCATCACAGTTAAGCGCGAATGAACATCTTAGATAGGAACAAGCGTGTTTGAATGGAAAACAGAAATACTTGCATTAATTCATCGAGACACAGCAGAGCTCCTCACCCCCAACAATGGGGTTTAGAGACTCATGCTGTCAGAGAATACAAAGTTTAGATCTGAAATGTCATGAGATACAAAATAAGTCTCTAAAAGTTGTTTAAATACTAAACTAGTAGCCTAGGGTTACAAAATATGAGTGGACTATGATGGATGATGCAGAGGTCCACTTCTGGGGCCCACTTGGTGTGTGCTGGGGCTGAGATTTGAGTGAGTCACGTGCAGAGGCCATTTGTGGAGTTGAACGCCAGTTTTTATGCCAGTTTGGGCGTTCAACTCCAGTTTTTGATCCTTTTCTGGCGCTGGACGCCAGAATTGGGCAGAGAACTGGCGTTGAACGCCAGTTTACGTCGTCTATCCTTGTGCAAAGTATGGACTATTATATATTGCTGGAAATCCCTGGATGTCTACTTTCCAATGAAATTGGAAGCATGCCATTTAGAGTTTTGTAGCTCCAGAAAATCCAATTTGAGTGCAGGGAGGTCAGAATCCAACAGCATTAGCAGTCCTTTTTCAGCCTGAATCAGATTTTTGCTCAGCTCCTTCAATTTCAGCCAGAAAAATACCTGAAATTACAGAAAAACACACAACTCATAGTAAAGTCCAGAAATATGAATTTTTCCTAAAAACTACTAGAAATAGACTAAAAACTAACTAAAACATACTATAAACTACCTGAAATTATCCCCAAAAAGCGTATAAAATATCCGCTCATCATTCTCCCTTTTTCATTTTTCTCCCCCTTTTGTCATCAAGGAGGGATATATCATATGTCAAAGTTTGCAATGCTCTTATCAATTCACAAAAATCATCAGACAACCTTGAAACATGCATGAATCAGAGCTAAACCAAATATTAATTAAATGCTACTCATTCACAAGCTCATATGCTAAGCTATGAATAATATTCACAACCGGATCAAACTGCAGATTTTTAAACATAAATTCAAATAATAAATAGCAGCTTCAAACATCATAATCATAGATCAAAATAAAAATAAACAACAGCCTCTCAAGTCATTTTTCTTTCTCCCCCTTTTGTCATTAAGGAGGGATACCTACATGAAGAAATAGTTCAACATATATGCAAAAAGTATAGAGTAGTTTAAAAGGTAAAAACTAAGTTACAGCCACCCAACAAAGTTCAACAACTAAAATCCAAAAATAGAACAAAAATAATGATAAACCAATGTTTCAGAAATAGTTTTTTTTTAGCAGTAATATCATGGAGCAAGCTTAAAAAAAACAAATACCAAAACAAAACAAAAAACTATAATAAGTATAAGCAATATTCACAATCAGACTAATATGCATAATCATAGCTGCATGAAATAATAGTGTAAAACAAAGAAAATTGCAGCCAGTCTCAAGCATCATAAGTTCAACTTGTTTCACTATAACTGTTTTAATTTATTTTCAAACAATGCTTACTTCCCCTGTTATTATCGAGAATAGTAAACCTGCACACAAAAACAGTTCAATATGCAATCCACAAATGCAAAATAGGTATTAGTGTTAGTGTCAACAAAAGTTGTAAAATGTCATAAAAAATAGATTGTAAGAAAACTGCAGCATCAAACAGAGCTAGACGTCAGATCCCTCATCCTCGATTGCAAGAGGATCTTCCTCTTCATTCAAAATCGTGTCCTTGGCTGCCTTTGTGCCCTTTTTCTTAGATTTCTTTACAGCACCACTATCCTTAAGATATAAAATTCTGTCCTGGGTTTCATTACTCAGACTAACACCAAAATATTCAAAAATGCAAGTTAAAAACATTCTATATGTAAAGAAAAATGGGAGTAGTAGAGAAGATGAGAAGTTGTCATAATTACTGCTTTGAATGTTCAAAAATCCTTTGAAAACACAAAACAATTTAATAAAACGAGATTCAAAGAATTTTGAATTTTTTTAAAAATAATACAGGCAGTTTTAAAATGACAAGTCAAACAAAAATTGAAAATAATTTGAAACTTATTTGACTTGAAAAATGATGAATATAAATACTCCCTTTTTTTGTGTGTATGTGATCAAAACAAGTAATGAGACCCACTTCATAAAACAAAACAACTTTCTCTTGGGCTTAGTTGTGGTTTTAAGGAAACACATTTGACCACCAAGGATTTAGTTCAGATCCAAATTCATTTAAAAGTATCAACACATAGTCTGAACTTCATGGAACCTAGAGAGAGTCATTATCTGCCCAGTTTTGTCTCCCTGTAACCTGCGAGACAAAAACAACCAGAAAAATCTTTAAGCATATTTAATTAAAAAACTCAGCAATCAAGAGTCTCTAGAGTAGTTCTCAATTTACCAAATCTATCCTCACAAATTGTACATCAATTGTTCCTTTTTGCTCATGTTCTTTTATGGAATGAAATCTTACTTCAATGTGCTTAGTTCTTAATTGTAAAATAGGATTTTTTTTTAAATTATTGCACTCAAGTTGTCACAAAACATACGGATACTATTGACTTTTAATTTGTAACGTTCAAGTTGCGTTTTAAACCAAGTCAATTGAGAACAAGAGGAAGTTGAGATATATTCGGCCTTAGCCGTTGACAGAGCAACAACAGCTTGCTTATGGCTTGACCACACATTCAAGGATTGTCCAAGAAAGTAACAACACCCTGAAATACTGCTTCTATTCACATAATTTTCGCAAAATTTGCATCACAATACCCAGCTCATTTTTCTCAAATTGGATCAGCTCTTCCTCCATTCCCTTTATCCAAGAGGGATCTTCAATGATGAATTCATGCGGTTGGTTCTTCAAGAACTTCCATTTTTGATTTTGGTGAGGTGATCTCAGGTTGAGTATGAACATGATCAGTTCCATTGAGATTTTAAAAAATCTCTATGTCAGGAGGAGACAAAATAGAATCGTCTCCTAGATTCTGGTCTGCAGAATTATGAATAACATCTTTCATTGTAGGTTCAGATTTGTCTTTTCCTTGAATTCTATCTGAATTTTGTGCAATCTTAGTTCCTGCATCAATTTTCTCAAAAACACTTGAGATGGAGTTATAATCACAAAAAACAAATGATATGTATGGACTCCTCAATTATTCTGTGTTCCTTGATGTAAACTTTATAAGCTTTACTAGTGGTTGAATATCCAACAAAGACACCTTCATAAGATTTTGGATCAAATTTTCTAAGATTATCTTTAGTGTTTAACACAAAATATTTACATCCAAAGTATGAAAGTACTTAAGATTGGGTGGTACTCCTTTTTAAAGCTCATATGGTGTTTTCTTTAAAACTTTTATAATGATGATTTGGTTCAAAATATAGTTTCAGTCCAAAAGAATTTTGGAATTTCATTTTCACCACAACATAGCCTTAGTCATTTCTTGAAGGCCTCTATTTATCCTTTCAATAACTCTATTTTATTGAGGTATTCTAGGACATGAAAAATTATATGAAATATCAAATTCATCAAAGTGTTGATTTCTAAATTCATTTTCATGATCACTTCTTTAAGGAAATAAATTTCAAAAAGTTTCATTTTGGATTTTTTTGTATAGAGTTAGAAAGACATCATTCTTATGAGCTAAGAAAAGAATCTATCCAAATTTAGTATAGTCATTAAACACCACTAAGCTATAGTGCTTACCACTAAGACTTTGAGTCCTTATAGGACCCAAAAGATCAATATGTAGCATTTTCACTGTTCTTTTGGTTGAGATGTCATCCTTGGGTTTGAAAGAATTTTTAGCTTGTTTACCCAATTGACAATCATCACAAGTGATGTCTTTATCAAATTTTATTTTAGGAAGACCTCTAACCACATTTTTTTTCACAAGCTTAGAAATTTAAAACATGTTTGCATGTCCCAATTTCTTGTGCCATAACGATTTTTTTAGATTCCAAAGAAATAAAACAAGCTACATTTTGTTCTTTTTAGTTCCTCTAAGGTTAGTCCATATACATTCTTGCATATTTTAACTTCAAACAAAATTTCACCAGATTTTTCACACACAACCAAGCATTCCAATTTCTTGAGAATAGCCAAACAACATAAATTACACAATTGGATAATGTCTCGAAGATTGTGTTTCAATCTATCAACTCAAAATACAACATCAATGAAAGTTGAGAAGTTCTTACCAACCTTACCTACGGCCACAATTTTTCATTGTCATTGAAAGTCACAAAGCTTTCATTGTATATATCAAGCTTGATGAAGAAAGTAGACTTTTCGGTCATGTGCCTAGAGCATCCCCTATTCAAGTATTACATGTCTTTCTTCTTCTTAGATGCTAAGCAAAACTGCACAAATCTTTTAGGTATCCAAACTAATTTGGATCCTTTGAAGTTAGTCCTTCTTGGTTTTCCAAGTGCATTAAAATCACAAACAATCTTGTATGTTTTGTTTCCTACTCTTCTTTTATCAATAAAGTATTAAGAAGAAGAGTGACTAAATTTGTTGCAATTAAAACAGAGATTTGTATGAGCATATTGCTAAAAACGATTAAGACATGATGCTAAAGGTGATCAAATGATTTGAATTTTCTGGTATTTGAAAAAGGGTACATTTTTTAAAAAATCCATCTCTAAAATTAGTACCTCCTCTTGAAAAAAAATCTAAAACCAAAATTTCTTGCCACATATGGGTTTCTAGAACGTGAGGCTCTTTTGTGAAAGAAGAGTTTTCTAAAAACGGCCTCATTTTTAGAGATGTAACCCAGACTAGAGTTATTTGAATCTAGTTCAGATTTTGAAAAAGATGCATTCTTATCAAAATATGATTTTTCAAAGTTGGCATCAATATGAGATGAATACTGATGAGCGGATAATTTATACCCTTTTTGGCATTTTTTTACACAGTTTTTAGTATGTTTTAGTTACTTTTTATTATATTTTTATTAATTTTTATGCAAAAATCACATTTCTGGACTTTACTATAAGTTTGTGTATTTTTCTATAATTTCAGGTATTTTCTAGCTAAAATTGAGGGACCTAAACAAAAGTTTGATTCAGAGGCTGAGAAAGGACTGCAGATGCTGTTGGATTCTGACCCTCCTGCATGCGAAATAGAGTTTTTTGAGCTAAAGAAGTCCAATTGGTGCGATCTCAATTGCGTTGGAAAGTAGACATCTTGAGCTTTCCAGCAATGTATAATAGTCCATACTTTACCCGAGATTTGATGGTCCAAACTGGCGTCTAAACGGCAGCCGGAGACCCTTTTCTGGCGTAAAACGCCAGAACTGGCACCAGAACTGGAGTTAAACGCCCAACTGGCATCCAAGCTGGCATTTAACTCTAGAAAAGGCCTATGCACGTGTAAAGCTCAATGCTCAGCCCAAGCACACACCAAGTGGGCTCCGGAAGTGGATTTCTGCGCTATCTGCACTTAGTTACTTATTTTTTGTAATCCCTAGTAACTAGTTTAGTATAAATAGCACTTTTTACTATTGTATTCGTATCTTTTAAACCTACTTTTACTTTTATGTGACATTTGGAGAGGCTGGCCACACGGCCATGCCTAGACCTTTTTCTCTTATGTATTTTCTACGGTGGAGTTTCTACACCTCATAGATTAAGATGCGGAGCTCTACTGTTCTTCATTAATTAATGCAAGTACTATTGTTTCTCTTTCAATTCATGCTTAGTCCTTCAATTGAATGAGGACTACCTTGTGTTTAAGGCTCAAGGATCTTCTTCTGTAACCATGGAGAGGAAGTATGAAAAGCTTCTCTCAATACAGAGTCAAACAGAGCCCCTACACTCAACTTATAAGTTTGGTGTTGGGAGGCCACCATTAAGCTCTGAGTCTCTGTGAAGCTCTCTAAGAGCTCACTGTCAAGCTATTGACATTAAATAAGTGCTTATTGGGAGGCGACCCAATGTTATTTAATTATATTTATTTTTATAGACATTTGTTTTCCATTGTCATGTTATGTTTTCTTTTGGTAGATGATCATGTGAAGTCACAAAAACAGCTGCAGAATTAAAGAGGAGTCAAAAATAGCATCAAAAATAGCACACCCTAGAGGACAGACTTACTGGCGTTTAAACGCCAGTAAAGATAGCAAAATGGGCGTTTAACGCCCAGTCTGGCAGCATTCTGGGCGTTAAATGCTAGAATTGGCAGACAGACTGGCGTTTAACGCCAGAAAAGGGTGTTTGGTGTCTGGCTGGTGTTAAACGCCAGAATTGGCAGACAGACAGGCGTTTAAGGCCAGAAAAGGGTGTCTGGTTGGCGTTAAACGTCAGAAAGGGGCATCAGTCTGGCGTTTCACGTCAGGAAAGGTAGCAGATATGGCGTTAAATGCCAAAAATGGCACATAGAGGGTGTTTAAACGCCAGAAAGGTGCAGGGACCAGAATTCCTTGACACCTCAGGATCTGTGGACCCACAGGATCCCCACCTACCCTAACTCTCTTCTTCTCTCCTCTTCACACTTTTCCATAACACTCTTCCCCAAATACCCTTGACCAATCACATCAATACCTATTCCCTAAACACCATTCACCTATCAAATCTCCATCTTTCCCATAATCTCTTTACCACTCACATCCATCCACTACTCTCCAAAAACCCATCAAAAACCCCACCTACCTCACCATTCAAATTCAAAACATTTTCCTCCCAAACCCAACCCCCACTTACACCAATTCCCTCTCTCTCTTACCTTATAAATGCCCCTCCTTACCACCTTCCATTTCACACATCATAAACACTTAAACCCCCCCTGGCCGAATTCAGCACACCCCTCTATCTCCTCCATTTCTTCTTCTTCTCCTCTTTTCTTTCTTCTTTTGCTCGAGGACGAGCAAACCTTTTAAGTTTGGTGTGGAAAAAGCTCTGCTTTTTGTTTTTCCATAATCATTAATGGCACCTAAGGCCGGAGAAACCTCTAGAAAGAGGAAAGGGAAGGCAATTTCTTCCACCTCTGAGTCATGGGAGATAGAGATATTCATCTCAAAGGTCCATCAAGACCACTTCTATGAAGTTGTGGCCAAGAAAAAGGTGATCCTCGAGGTCCCCTTCATGCTCAAAAAAAGTGAATATCCGGAGATCCGACGTGAGGTTCGAAGAAGAGGTTGGGAAGCTCTCACCAACCCCATCCAACATGTCGAAATCTTAATGGTTTAAGAGTTCTATGCTAATGCATGGATCACTAAGAACCATGATCAAAGTATGAATCCGAACCCAAAGAATTGGCTCACAATAGTTCGGGGGAAATACTTGGATTTCAGTCCAGAAACTGTGAGATTGGCATTCAACTTGCCAATAATGAGAGGAGATTCTCATCCTTTCACTAGAAGAGTCAACTTTGATCAAAGGTTGGACCAAGTCCTTACAGACATTTGTGTGGAAGGAGCACAATGGAAGAGAGACTCAAAAGGCAACCTAGTTCAATTAAGAAGGCCTGACCTCAAACCCGTGGCTAGGGAATGGTTGGAGTTCATCCAACGCTCTATCATTCCTACTAGCAACCGGTCTGAAGTTACAGTAGACCGGGCTATCATGATCCATAGTATCATAAATGGAGAGGAAGTAGAAGTTCATGAGATAATACCTCTAGAACTCTGTAAGGTTAGCCTTCCCTCATCTCATCTGTAACCTATGCAATTCAGCTGGAATTGTCATAGAAGAAGACATCCTCATTGAAAAGGACAAACCCATCACTAAAAGAGGATGGAGCAAACAAGAGAGCCCACTCATGGACCTCAACAAAAGTATGAGGAGATTCCTCGTCAAGAAATCCCTGAGACGTCTCAAGGGATGCATTTACCTCCACATAACTATTGGGAGCAACTCAACACCTCTTTAGGAGATTTGAGTTCCAACATGGAGTAACTAAGGATGGAGCACCAAGAGCACTCCATCATCCTCCATGAAATTAGAGAGGACCAAAAGGCCATGAGAGAGGAGCAACAAAGGTAAGGAAGAGACATAGAGGAGCTCAAGCAATCCATAGGATCTTCAAGAGGAAGAACTAGCCGTCGTCACTAAGGTGGACCCGTTCTTTAATTTCCTTGTTCTTATTTTTCTGTTTTTCGGTTTCTATGCTTTATGTTTTGTCTATGTTTGTGTCTTTATTACATGATCATTAGTGTTTAGTGTCTATGTCTTAAAGCTATGAATGTCCCATGAATCCTTCACCTTTCTTAAATGAAAAATGTTTTCTGAAAAAGAAAAAGTACATGAATTTCAAATTCTATCTTGAAATTAGTTTAATTATTTTGATGTGGTGGCAATACTTTTTATTTTTTGAATGAATGCTTGAATAGTGCATATTTTTTATAGTGAAGTATGAATGTTAAAATTGTTGGCTCTTGAAAGAATAATGAAAAAAAGAGAAATGTTATTGATAATCTGAAAAATCATAAAATTGATTCTTGAAGCAAGAAAAAGCAGTGAAAAGAAAAAGCTTGCGAAAAAATGGCAAAAAATAAAGAAAAAAAGAAAGAAAAAGAAAAAGCAAGCAGAAAAAGCCAGTAACCCTTTAAACTAAAAGGCAAAGGTAAAAAGGATCCAAGGCTTTGAGCATTAATGGATAGGAGGGCCCAAAGGAATAAAATCCTGGCCTAAGCGACTAAATCAAGCTGTCCCTAACCATGTGCTTGTGGCGTGAAGGTGTCAAGTGAAAAGCTTGAGACCGAGCGGTTAAATTCGTGGTCCAAAGCAAAAAGAGTGTGCTTAAGAGCTCTGGGCACCTCTAACTGGGGACTCTAGCAAAGCTAAGTCACAATCTGAAAAGGTTCACCCAGTTATGTGTCTGTGGCATTTATGTATTCGGTGGTAATATTGGAAAACAAAGTGCTTAGGGTCACGACCAAGACTCATAAAGTAGCTGTGTTCAAGACTCAACATACTGAACTAAGATAATCAATAACACTATCTGAATTCTTAGTTCCTATGGATGCCGATCATTCTGAACTTCAAAGGATAAAGTGAGATGCCAAAACTGTTCAGAAGCAAAAAGCTACTAGCCCCGCTCATCTAATTAAAACTAATCTTCATTGATATTTTTAAAATTTATTGTATTTTCTCTTCTTTTTATCCTATTTTGCTTTAAGTTTCTTGGGGACAAGCAACAATTTAAGTTTGGTGTTGTGATGAGCGGATAATTTATACCCTTTTGGCATTGTTTTTACATAGTTTTTAGTATGTTTTAGTTACTTTTTATTATATTTTTATTAGTTTTTATGCAAAAATCACATTTCTAGACTTTACTTTGAGTTTGTGTGTTTTTCTGTAATTTCAGGTATTTTCTGGCTGAAATTGAGGGACCTGAGCAAAAGTCTGATATAGAGGCTGAGAAAGGACTGCAGATGCTGTTGGATTCTGACCCTCCTACACGCGAAATGGATTTTCTAGAGCTAAAGAAGCCCAATCTGTGCGCTCTCAATTGCGTTGGAAAGTATACATCTTGGGCTTTCTAGAAATGTATAATAGTTCATACTTTGCCTAAGATTTTATGGCCCAAACTGGCGTCTAAACGCCAGCCAGAGACCCTTTTCCGGTGTAAAATGCCAGAACTCACACTAGAACCGGAGTTAAATGCCCAAACTGGCATCCAAGCTGGCGTTTAACTCTAGAAAAGGCCTATGCATGTGTAAAGCTCGATGCTCAGACCAAGCACACACCAAGTGAGCCCCGAAAGTGGATTTCTGCGCTATCTGCACTTAGTTACTTATTTTTTGTAATCCCTAGTAACTAGTTTAGTATAAATAGAACTTTTTAGTATTGTATTTGTATCTTTTAAACCTACTTTCACTTTTATCTGACATTTGGAGAGGCTGGACACACAGCCAGGCCTAGACCTTTTTCTCTTATGTATTTTCTACGGTGGAGTTTCTACACCTCATAGATTAAGGTGCGGAGCTCTATTGTTCTTCATGAATTAATGCAAGTACTACTGTTTCTCTTTCAATTGACGCTTACTTCTTCTCCAAGATATACTCTCGTACTTAATTCAGTTAAGTCAGAATGAAGGGGTGACCCGTGTCAATCACCCACTATCTTCGTTACTCGCTTAGCCAAGATCCGTATGCCTGACAACCACAAGCGGTCTACATGATGTTCAACGTAGTCATTGGACGATAGTCGGAGTATATTCTCTTGGGTCTCTGGTGCGTGTCAGAAGTTAGACCAACTAAGAGATTTTTAATAAGAGAACAGAGTTGCAAGTATAGCCCTTAACCAGCTAAAATCTGCCTCACCAATTTAAAAAGGGTGTCACAAAAAATTTAGAATAAAAATACTGGGAATATGAATCCCAGTTCATCTCCCAACGAGTTGCAGAAAGGGGTGCTATTTTATTAAGTAGGAATTTTCCGAGAGTTTTGAGAGTTGAATAATGAGCAATTAAATAATTGAAAATTTAAGCAATAAAAATAAACTAAGAATAATTATTGATATTCTAAATAAAAAGCCTTGATTGGGGGAATGATTAATTGGAAGTTCTATCTTTGTTGGGATCTCTTAAGTGCAGTATTAAAAAGGTTGTTGTTTTCACTTAGTTAACCCTTACTAAATAAAGGAAAGTCAAGTGATTAAGCTAACCCTTATTCGTAAATCTTAGTCAACAATGTCCAGATTAATCAACACTTAAGCCTTCCATCTCAAGTGTCTCCTTTTAATCAACCCCCATGCCAAGTATTGGATCTACTCCATTGACATGGATATAATACTCAGAAAAATATAAGAAGACATAATAAATTAATTAAAATAAAATAGAGACTGAATTAATTAAAAATAAAAGTAATCCTCTTTATCAACAACACATGAAAGTAATCCAATTAGAACTCTAAATAAAATAAATAAGGATATGGAAGAGTAAGGGACAAAGTAAGCAAACTAGAATGATGTCTTCAACGGAGGTAATGACTTCTTCAATATCCAAAAGCATAAGCTAATTAACTATGAATGTAAAGAGAACCTAGAGGGGAAGTAATCCTCTCTAAATTCAGATATAAAAACCTAAAAACTATCCTAATGAGAATATGTGAATGTGTATTGATGTGTAACTAATCTTTTGTTGAGTCTCTGCGTGTTCCCTGGCTTTATTCTGTGTTTCTGGGCCGAAAACTAGGTCAAAAAGTGGCCCGAAATCGCCCCCAGTGTTTTCTATTAATTATGCAGACCGCGCAGGTCACGCGTACGCGTCATCCACGCGTTCGCGTCATTCGTGCAGACTCCAATCCACACGTTTGCATCAGGCACGCGTTCGCGTGGCTGCGATTTTCTCAATTCTGCGCGCTCGCGTGAGCCATGCGCGCGCGTCAGTGTTCACTGGTCATCTCCTTAGTTTCTTGTGTTCCTTCCATTTTTTGCAAGCTTCCTCTCTATTCTCTAAGCCATTCCTGACCTATAAAGCCTGAAACACTTAACACACGGATCACAGCATCGAATGGTATAAAGGAGAATTAAAATATACTAATTAAAGATTTCTTGGAAACAAGTTTTCAACCATAAACAATACTAGGAAGGAAAATGTAAAATCATGCGATTAGTATTAATAAGTGGGTGAAGACCTGATGAAACCACTCAATTATACACAAGATAAACCATAAAATAGTGGTTTATCAACCTCCCCACACTTAAACATTAGCATGTCCTCATGCTTAGTGATGCGTGAGCATCTTTTCTACATTTTCCTAGTAAATTTGCATTCAAATTGTTGAGTTTAATCAAGATTTAAATATCTTTTAGCCACTAAGGATGCTACTTTGAGTTGTGTGCAATTCCATTGATTTCAGGTAGCATTCGAATGCATTTGACGGAGTTTTGTAGCAGAAAAGGAGGAAAGCGAATGATGCTGTCAATCCTGAACTCCCTGCACTCAAACAGAAATAACTTGAGCTACAGAGGTCCAATTGATGTGATTTTATCGGCGTTGGAAAGCTAACTTCTAGGGCTTTCCAACGATATATAATAGTGTATACTTCTTCTCCAGCAACCTCTACCTCCTCCACGTTGAACTTGGCCTCTGTCAAGTTCAGCGTGGAACTTGAAAGCTCCTAAGAAACCATGCGCAACACTCCACGCTGAACTTGGAAAAAGCCAAGTTCAGCGTGGCTCAAAGGGGAGCGCTAAATATCACACTGCCTCCTCCACGCTGAACTTGGATTTTTCCAAGTTTAGCGTGGATTCTCAATATCAGCGTGGTTCCCATATACGTCAGCGTGGTTGCATGAATAATTAATAAATTTTGATTAAATTTGTATATTATTTTTAAATAGAAAAAGATACTATTTTAGTTTTATAAAATATATTTTACATTAATTAGGATTAGATATAAAAGGGAAAAGAATCAGCCCTTCGGGCTCTCTCTCTTCTCTTCTACCTCATTCCGCACTTTACAGTTTTACGAATCCTTATTTTCTCTCTGAACCATGAGCAACTAAACCTCCATTGTTAAGGTTAGGAGCTCTGTCTATTATATGGATTGATACTATTATTTTTCTATTTTAATTTATGTACTGATTTATAATTCAAGAATTATTTTTGTTCTTTATCTTATGAATTTGGGTGGAACGGAAGTATGATCCTCTTTCTAATTGAGTTCTTGTATAACTTGGAAAAGCTCTTTACTTGAACAACAGCTTGAAAATATATTCTCCTAAATTTCTAATTATCTGGACTTAACGGGATACGTGACATATAATCCTCTTATATTTGGATAATTAGGATTTCTGTGGCATATAAACTAGAATTGAACTTCACCCTCTAATTGGAATTAAGTGACCAAGGAATTGGCGGTTGATGAAAATTAGAGTAGACTAAGAAGGTCTAAGGAATTAAGGCTTAGTCATATATAGTTTTCCATGAATTGAATCTTGCATGATTAAAATAGTTAGTAAGAAAAGTCAATCCAGAAAATAGATATCTCTGAAGCCTTAACTGTTCTCCATATGTTATTCTCATCAATTTACTGCTTGCTGTCTTAATTTTTGAAGTATTGTTTAATGGTTTTGAATACCAAATCACTCTTTTCTGTTTGTCTGACTAAGCCAATCACTCAACCATTGTTGCTTGATCCATCAATCCTCATGGGATTGACCCTCACTCACCTGAGGTATTACTTGGTACGACCCAGTGCACTTGCCGGTTAGTTTGTGGATTATAAATTCCACACCAAGTTTTTGGCGCCGTTGCCGGAGATTGACTGTGATTGACAACTATCAGTTGTTTGATTGCTTTGATTAGGCGTTTTAATTTTGATTTTATTTAAATTTTGCTTTATTATTTTCAAAAAAAAATTCCTTTTTTTCTCATTAGCATTCCCCTCCCCTGTTTCGTTTTCTTTTCTTTTCTTTTATTATTTAAATATATATATATATATATATATATATATATATATATATTTACATTAGTACTGATAATTTTTTTTAGTTTTTGAAATTAAGTTTGGTGTTACCTAGTTAATTTTGTTTTAATCTCTCTTTTTAATTCTCCCTTTAAATTTTCGAATTTTTTATTGAGTAGTAAGTATTTTTGATTTATTATTTTACACAGGTTACCTCACTGGGAATTCTCTGCACTCTGACGTAGAGAGTTCTATATTTTCTTGTCTTCTATCTGTTTATGAGCAGGAACAGGGACAAGGAACCTCTGTTAGACTTTGATCCTGAACCTGAAAGGGCTTTGAGGTGGCGTTTGCAGCAAGCAAGACTTTACAAGGCTGCAGAATCCACTATGGACAATAATAGTGCTGTTAATGCTAATGTGGCAAATCCGAATGGGGATGAACAACAAAGGAGAATGCTTGGCTCTTATTCTGCCCCTACTGTGGATCTTTATGGAAAAAAGTATGGTGGTGCCTCCTATAGCTGCAAACAACTTTGAGTTGAAGCCACAATTGGTCACCATGGTGCAACAAAACTGCCAGTATCATGGACTTCCTCATGAAGATCCAAATCAATTTATTTCTGATTTTCTGCAGATATGTGATATTGTGAAGACAAATGGAGTGAATCCTGAGGTGTACAGACTCATGCTTTTCCTGTTTGCTCTGAGGTATAAAGTAAAGCTATGGCTAGATTCCCAACCAAAGAAAAGTTTGAATACTTGGGAAAAGGTTGTTACAGAGTTTCTCACAAAATTTTTTCCACCAAAGAAGCTGACTAAGCTTAGGTTGGAAGTTCAGACCTTCAGACAGAAGGAGGGTGAAACTCTTTATGAAGCCTGGGAGAGGTACAAGTTACTGACTAGGCAATGTCCTCCGGACATGTTCTCCAAATAGACCCAACTAGACATCTTTTATGAAGGCTTGGGTGAGATGTCCAGGATGAGCTTAGATACCTCTGCAGGTGGTTCACTACACAAGAAGAAGTCACCAGAGGAGACTATTGAACTGATTGAATTAGTTGCTAGTAACCAATATTTATACTCATCTAACAAGAATCCTGTGAACTCTGAGACCTCTCAGAAGAGAGGCGTGTTGGAAGTGGAAGCTGTTAATGCTCTTCTTGCTCAGAACAAGCTTATGTCTCAGCAAATAAATCTACTTACTCAGCAGATGGGTGGCATGCAAGTCTCAGCTATCAACACCCAAAATCCACCTCAAGAGGCCTCCTATGACATGGCAGGTAATTTTGTGTAAAATAATAATTATGATTATACTCAATCCCCTTCTGAATAGGTCAATTACATAGGGAGTGCTCCTAGAAAACCCAATAATGATCCCTATTCTCAAACCTACAATCAAGGGTGGAGAAATCACCCAAATTTTAAGTGGAGAGACTAACCTCAGAGACCTCAGAACTTCAACAATAATTCTCAGGGCGGCTTCCAACAGAACAATTACAATAACCGCCAATTTCAGTCTCAGTAGCAACAATCACCTCAGCAGGCAAACTCTAAATCCCAAGAAGATGCTAATTGGGAGATGATGAAGAGTTTTGTGCAGGAAACCAGAGCATCAATCAAGAATTTGGAGATTCAGATGGGTCAAATAGCCACAAGAGTTAATGAAATTGATCAGAGGACCACTAATAGCCTTCCTAGTAACACAATTCCAAATCCAAGAGAGGAATGCAAGGCTATCACCTTGATAGATGGACAAGTGGCGAGTATGGAAGCACAAGTTAGTGAGGAACCCGTTGAAAAAAAGCTCCAGAGGAGAAGAAGGAAGAAGTAGAGCATGTCCCTCCAAAGCGTGCAGACAACCCATTCCCAGACTCTCTTGACACTTATCCTACATTGCCAAAGGCTCCTGAGTACAAGCCTAAAATGCCATATCCTCAGAGACTTCAAAAGGAGACCAAGGACAAGCAGTTTTCAAAGTTCTTGGAAGTCTTCAGAAAGTTACAAATCAATATTCCTTTTGCTGAGGTTTTGGAGCAAATGCCTATTTATGTCAAGTTCATGAAGGAGTTGTTGTAAAAAAAGAAGCCTTTAAAGGGAGATGAAACAGTAGTCTTGACTAAAGAATGCAGTGCCATCATTCACAATCACTTACCAAAGAAGATGCCAGATCCAGGGAGCTTTCAAATTCCATGCACTATTGGGAGCACAACCTTTGAGAAAGTGTTATGTGATCTGGGAGCAAGCATCAATTTAATGCCCCTGTCTGTGATGAAGAAGCTGCGAATCCAAGAGGCACAACCCATGAAGATAACATTACAGATGGCAGACAAATCTTTGAAGCCTGCATACGGATTAGTGGAGAATATCTTAGTCAAAGTGGGTAAGTTCTTCCTCCCAGCAGATTTTGTGGTTCTTGATAAGGGGAGGATGAGAACGCCTCTATAATTCTAGGAAGACCATTCCTAGCCACTGGAAGAGCTCTGATTGATGTAGAAGTGGGTGAATTAGTGCTTAGAGTGCATAATGAGCAACTGGTCTTTCATGTCTTCAAGGATATACATTCAATAGGTGAAGAAGAGAGGTGCATGCAGACTGAGCTTATTGATCCAAACCTTCAACAACCCCCTGATGACGGACAGTAGAATCTGCAACTCAACCCTCTTTTGGTGACAATCAATAAAATTCCTCCTGACATCAAACCTAAATTTGGTGTTGGGAATGCATCATCCACCAAGGAGGAGGTTCCCAAAAAGAAGAAAATACCTAGGGGATGGAGAAACAAAAAGATCCCCACTGAAGGTTTCTCCCTAGGAATGAAGGTGGTGTTGACTAGCAATCCAGTGCGAACTTATACAGTAAACAGAATCTTCTCTCTAGAGCATATTGAGATACTTTATGGAGACACAGGAAAGAAGTTCAAAGTAAAGGGTGAAGAACTGAGCCCCTATGATCCTCCTCCTTAGAGGAGCTGACCGTCAAACTAGTGACGGTAAAGAAGCGCTTGTCGGGAGGCAACCCGATAATTTCGTATCCTTAGTTATTTTTTGTAGTAGTGATTTTCTTATTTATTTGACTTTTATTGAGTTTTTACTGTTTTCCTTTGTTTTACTTTTGTTTTTATCATGCAGAATTTTTACAACAGGTACCGGACACTTAGAAAAATTTTGGAACACTCTGGAGAAGGTTGGGTCTGCTAGTTCCACGCTGAACTTGGAATTTTCCAAGTTCAGCGTGGCATATGCATGCAAATTGGAAGGGAGCCTCTGCCAAGTCCACGCTGAACTTGGAAAATTCCAAGTTCAACGTGGCATACGACGTAAAGTGGGTAAAAATGCTTAAAGACCCACGCTGAATTTGGGAAATTCCAAGTTCAGCGTGGAGAATGACGTAACAAGGAACAAAATCAAGCAAAAGTTCTCGCCGAACTTGATCCTTTGCAAGTTCAGCGTGGAGAGGAACGCATGCATTCGGAGGCTGCGGCGCTGAACTTACCTCTCATCGAGTTTAGCGTGGAATCAGATTACATTACCAAATCCCCTAATCCTCTTCCTTTTTCAGCTACCCCCTTTATATATATATATATATATATATCATACCCCCCACCCCTTATATAATATATATATCTCATTCCCCCTTATATATGTATATGTAAACCCCCCCCCCTTTTTAGCTACACATAATATATATATTATATATACGTAATCCCCCCTCTTATATATATAAATAAATCACTATATATATAAATAAATAAATACAAACAAAAACAAAAAAATAAAAAAAATATCTACAACAATATATATATTTTAATTAGTTTTAACTTTTCTTTTTCTTTTATTATTTTTTAATTTTTATTTTTCATCCTCCGTGCACTTTTTATGTTCCTCCCTGTTTTCAGTTATTCTTTGCTTGAGGATAAACAAATTTTTAAGTTTGGTGTTGTCGCTTCGCTTATGGCTTTTCTGTTTATTTTTTATGGCACCAAAGGGAGGCGAATCATCTTCTAGGAAGAGCACAGCCTGAAGAATGAAACGGCCACTAGGATAACTGAGGTGGTTGAGTTCCTTTCATTCTATATTCCTTCCCGTTCTTACTATGTTATGTTCCAGTTTTCTGTTGTTTTGTTTTAGTTATTGCATGATCATTTGTTATTTCAATTCCTAAGTTCTAGTTTAATTTACTGTTTATTTTGATATTTGATTTTTATTCTAAAAAAGTGTCTCATGTATTGCTCACTGAGTTTGAAATCAAAAGAAAAGAAAAGAAGGAATGTATTGCATGAGAAATTTAGTTAATATTTAAGAGTAGTCTTATTTACTTAAATGTGGTGGTATTATTTGTGATTATGAATGAATGACATGAACAGTGCATATTTGAATTTGAATCAAAGAATGTTGATGTATAAGGAACAAGAATTTAGAGAATTATTATGACTTCTCTGAAATAAACAAAAATTTAATCCTTGAAGCAAAAGAGACAGCAAGATAAGCATAAGAGCAAGGTCCAAGGCTCTGAGCATCAATGACTAGGGAGGTCAGACATGATTAAAAGCTCAAAGAGTTGTTTCCCTAGTCATATGCTTATGGTGTTCTTGTGTCAAGTAATCCTTGAGACAAAACATTTAGAATCGAGATTAAATGCAATTAATGGAGTATGCCAAAGGCTTTGAGCACCACTGTCTGGGAGTAACTGAAAAGAAAAAAAAATCAAATAAAGTGGAGAAAAATCAGAATTTAGAAAGAGTTCCCCAGTCAAGTGCTTGTGGTGTTTCTGTGTCAAGTAAAGTTTGAGACAAAACATTTAAAGTCACGGCTAGGCTCTAGGTGCAAAGCACCAAAGAAAAGAGAATTAAAGTAAATCCTGCTGTGTTCAAGGATTAAACTGGAGTATAAAGATCAGAGAGTTCATAATATGATCCGAATTCCCAATTCCGAATGACACTGACATTCCTCTGATTCAAAGGAGAGTGAGATGCCAAAACTATTCATAGCTACAATGAATAAACACCATTTTTAAGAATAGGCTCGAGCATGAGTAAACTCTCACTTCTCATGCAAATTCATATCTTAATCATATACTTATTTTGGTTGCTTGAGGACAAGCAACAATTCAAGTTTGGTGTTGTGATGCGTGAGCATCTTTTCTATCTTTTCCTAGTAAATTTGCATTCAAATTGTTGAGTTTAATCGAGATTTAAATATCTTTTAGCCACTATAGATCCTACTTTGAGTTGTGTGTAATTCCATTTATTTCAGGTAGCATTCGAATGGATTTGACGGAGTTTTGTAGCAGAAAAGGAGGAAAGCGAATGATGTTATCAATCCTGACCTCCCTGCACTCAAACAGAAATAACTTGAGCTACAGAGGTTCAATTGACGTGATTTTAGCGGCGTTGGAAAGCTAACTTCTAGAGCTTTCCAACGATATATAATAGTGTATACTTCATCTCCAGCAACCTCTGCCTCCTCCACGTTGAACTTGGAAAAAGCCAAGTTCAGCGTGGACTCAAAGGGGAGCGCTAAATATCACACTGCCTCCTCCACGCTGAAGTTGGCTTTTTCCAAGTTCAACGTGGATCCTCAATATCAGCGTGGTTCCCATATATGTCAGTGTGTTTGCATGAATAATTAATTAATTTTGATTAAATTTGTATATTATTTTTAAATAGAAAAAGATACTATTTTAGTTTTAGAAAATATATTTTACATTAATTAGGATTAGATATAAAAGGGAAAAGAATCAGCCCTTCGGGCTCTCTCTCTTCTCTTCTACCTCATTCCTCACATTACAGTTTTACGAATCCTTATTTTCTCTCTGAACCATGAGCAACTAAACCTCCATTGTTAAGGTTAGGAGCTCTGTCTATTGTATGGATTGATACTATTATTTTTCTATTTTAATTCATGTACTGATTTATAATTCAAAAATTGTTTTTGTTCTTTATCTTATGATTTTGGGTGGAACGGAAGTATGACCCTCTTTCTAATTGAGTTCTTGTATAACTTGGAAAAGCTCTTTACTTGAACAACAGCTTGAAAACATATTCTCCTAAATTTCTAATTATATGGACTTAACGGGATACGTGACATATAATCCTCTTATATTTGGATAATTAGGATTTCTGTGGCATATAAACTAGAATTGAACTTCACCCTCTAATTGGAATTAAGTGACCAAGGAATTGGCGGTTGATGAAAATTAGAGTAGACTAAGAAGGTCTAAGGAATTAGGGCTTAGTCATATATAGTTTGCCATGAATTGAATCTTGCATGATTAAAATAGTTAGAAAAGTCAATCCGGAAAATAGATATCTCTGAAACCTTAACTGTTTTTCCATATATTATTCTCATCAATTTACTACTTGTTGTTTTAATTTCTGAAGAATTGTTTAATGCTTTTGAATACCAAAACACTCTTTTCTATTTGGCTGACTAAGCCAATCACTCAACCATTGTTGCTTGATCCATCAATCCTCGTGGGATCGACCCTCACTCACCTGAAATATTACTTGGTATGACCCAGTGTACTTGCCGGTTAGTTTGTGGGTTATAAATTCTGCACCACTTAGCTTAAGGAGATAAAACAAATGAGTAGGGAAAAGTAATGCTCGTGCAATGCAATGCAACCTATGTATATGAATGCAACTAAATGATAAAATGATTTTGTCTACTTAGTTAAAAATAAATAAGTTCTTTCAAGACAAAAATAAATCAAATTCCACTAACTCAAATTATACAATAAAAGCATGTAAACTTGTAGGAAGACAGCTTATGAAAGCAGGGAACATATAATTTAAGCATTAAACCCTCACTGATGGTGTATGTGCACTCTAGTCACTCTAGTGTATAGGGTAATCACTCTACTCTTCTCTAATCATGCTTTCTAAACCTTGTTCTTCACCTAACCAATCAACAAGTATTTAATGTACCAATGCAAACATCATGAGGTCTTTTAAAGGTTGTAATGGGGCCAAGGTAAAGGTGAGGGTATATATATGGCTAAGTGAGCTATAAATTGAATCCTTGATTATCTTAAGCTATCACCTAACATACATACTCTATTTTCTTCTTAAATCATCCTTAACTACCCAAAATTCTCCCACTTTTATTTTACATACTCATGCATCAAATTTTTTTCTTAACTTGTATCACATATGCATTGATTTTTGAACTTAATTTGGCATTGGGGTAATTTTGTCCCCTTATTTATTTATCTAATTTCTTATTCACTTGAATATTTTTTTAATTAAAAATAAAAGTATAAACATAACATTACCAATGCACATGAATTTTTAATTTTTCTAGTTTCACATGAGTAAGTACCCAAATTTTCAACATTTTATCATGATACATTCCCTTATTAACCAATGTTCCCACAGTTTCCCACACTTAATTGGTACACACTTTCTATCTTAAGTTAACCAAAGATTCAATTTGGGATATTACTTGTTTTTCCACTTAAGCCTAGTATTGTGGTAAAATATAGAACAAACAGGATTAAATGGCTCAAAGTGGCTAACAAAGGTAAATGGAAGGGTAGGCTTTTTGGGGTAAGTGAGTTAATAAAATAATAGCCTCAATCATACGCATGCATATAACACATTAAATATTGGACATATAGGACAGAACAAAATATAGATCACAATCATAGAGAAGCAAACACACAAGAATAAATTTTTTTTTATGGTTAGATATTGTAACATTTTTATTAGGCTCAAGTCTCACAGGTTGTGTGTTCTAGCTTTAAACCATGTTCCAATTACAACTTCCAAACAAGTTTAACCCAAAAGTTTTGATTTAAATTAGTGAAAATTTTCAAAAATGGGGTCTTAAAAAGAAACTTACTATTTTCAACCAATTAGAACATGCATGCAAATAACCTATGCAGTTTATCTTATCCTAACAAAAGAAAAATCAACTAAATATCCTATTTTATTGGTGTTTAAGGAAGAGAAATTACCTTCGGAAGTCAGGTACTGACCGACCTCCCCACACTTAAATCTTGGCACCGTCCTCGGTGCCATCAGTTAGGAACAACGAGGGGCTGGTAGCAGCATCTCCACAATCGGGACCATCATGGCTCCCTGTGCTGGTAAATGAAGTGGAGTCCGGGATGTCTGGGTCTTCTTTAGGTGGGTGGTTACCAACAATCAGCTCCTTGAGGTATGTAAATCTGCGCTTGTTACGACGCTCTCTCTGCTTTCCTTTCCGGTCAAGCCAGTCTAGCCTCTCAATTATCTGATGGAGCAGTTGGTTTGTTGGAGGTGCTTGTGATGTGGAAGGAGAAGGAATATCGTTGGCTGGTTCTACTGGCTGGCTAAGAGTGGCTGCTGGAGGTCTGATATATTTCTCGTTAGGGACTATCTGCTCATCCCGTGGATTCATGGCCTTGGTATCCCCAGCTCTGTAGGAGACTCCGGCTGCTGAGACTAGATCTGAAACTAAAGTGGGAAACGGTAGGTTGCCCGCAATCTGTACGTGTCCCATAGCATGCCGAATGTGTCTTGGTAAATTGAGGTGCTGGTCTGTAAGGATATACCAGAGTAAAACAGCCATGTCTGCAGTGAAGGAGGACTCGTGAGTACTCAGAAAGGCGTAATGGGACATGATTTGTGCCCATACTCGAGCCTCTATGGTGAGTGCTGAATCCAATATGCTCTTAGGTCAAGATCGATGGTATCCATAGATCCATCTGCTGCCAGGTTGTGCTATAACTCTGAGAACGGCGTCCTAGTCAAATTGGTATGTCTGGCATTTGAATGAGACTTCTTGGAATGCGTCCAATCCTTCTGGTGCAGGATGAAAATTTAAAGCTTGTTGAATGGCCTCTTCAGTTATGGGAACTTGCTTCTGATGGACAAGACAGATTGCATGGTTGGCATGTGAAAATTGGAGTAGAATTCAACTACCCATGAAAGATTAACCTGCCTTGGCTGTCTTCGTAGGAATCCCCAATGTCTTCGTTCAATTTGTGGCTCAACAAATTCAACAATGTTGGTCGGGAGGATGAGAAGGTATTCGTTATTATAATTCCTCTCAGCTAGGATAGGGAACATCTGCTCATAGTAGCGGTTAGGGAACCGTGCAGTGTCCTTTGCTTGGAAAGCTTTTTCTTTTTTATCAACCTTGATGATCCTCTTGATTCGTTTTGTTGAGGGCTTTACTGCTGTTGAAGATGGCTCTGCCACTAGTGCTCTTTTTGTTCCTTTCCTTGCTGGTGGTTTGGGAGTAGCTTTCTCTTTACCCTTCTTGGTGGCCATCCTAAAAAGGGAAAAAGTAAGTAACTTTAAAAGCTTAAGGGTTAGAGCAAGGAAGAGAAGGGTACAAGTGATAATCAATGCACGGTAAAGAAGGATGTCGTTAACACATGGTCTAGACTACATGTGAAAAGTTCATCAATGGAAATATAGCAAGTGCATGTGAGGGCAATTAAATGTAAGATGTTTATTGGCATGCTGGCAAAGGCATGAGTAGCATAGATCATGCATTCAATGTCCAAGTTAGATTACCAACCCTTTCAAACTAACAACCTGTTTGTATTGATAATTATATTTAATTAATAAAATATAAAAGAAGTTTTGTGAAAAACAGGCATTAGAGTAGTAGAATAGAGTAAAATAATGTGCAATGCCATATGGACTTTTTACAAACACATAGCATGCATGGTAAATATTTTATTGAAAGTATTAAATTGAACATGCAATCAACCCTTTAAGAAGTAATAGTAATTGTCAAACAATTCCACAATAATCCACAAGCAAAATGTAAAAGAAAATAATCACATAATTAAATTTCTAACACCAATTAAAGGAATAAAAAGAAAAAGAAAGAAAAAGAAAATATAGATAATGAAAGTAAAAAGAAAAAGAAAATGTAAATAAAAATAATAAAGAAAAAGTAAAGAGGGAAAGAAGAAAGAAAAGAACCTTGTTAATGAAAATGAAAAATAAGGGATGAGAAAGTAAAAAGTGAGAAAGAATAAAGAAGGAAGAAGAGAGAAGAAAGAAATAAGAAAGGAAAAGAAAAGATTTAGATTTGAGAAGGAAAAAATAAGATATTTGGTTGATTTGGATAAACTGTGTGTCGCATGTGACGCGGACGCGTGGGTCACGCGATCGCGTGGTGGGCGATAAGTTCAGGTGACGCGGACGCATGGGTCACGCAATCGCGTGGCCTGATTTGTGCCATTGGCGCGAGTGTAGCCTTGCGTTCGCGCAACTCTCTGTTTTAAATGCATTTTGCCAAAAATCTGGGTGACGCGTTCGCGTGGGTGACGCGATCGCGTGAATGGATTGATTTTGTAAAACGACATGGCCGCGTGGGGCACGCGGTCACGTGGTAGGGATGTGCTTCTAGCATCATTCCAGCCCCACTCCATCATAACTTGCTTCCATACACCTCTTTTACGTCGATTTTTAGAGGCACGCAGTCGCGTGGGTGACGCGGACGCGTGGGATGCTATTTTTCAAAATGACGCAGACGCGTCAGCGACGCGGTCGCGTGGGCATGTTTGTGTTTAAGGCATGGCTCCAACCACACTTTTGCGTGACTCTCTGCTTCTCATCTTCTTAGTTTCTAATGCACTATGACGCGGACACGTCAGCGATGCTGGCGCGTCGCGTGCCTCTCTTCTTCTTTTTTTTATATGCAGAATGCAAATGCAAATGCAAGCTATATGCAGAGGTTTTAAGAAGAGTCATTAACAAAAACAAAATAGAATTAAGTAAAATAAACTAAGACTTAAACTGAACGATCATACCATGTTGGGTTGTCTCCCACCTAGCACTTTGCCTTTACGTCCTTAAGTTGGACGTCTTCAGGCTCATTCTGCTTCTGTTGGTGGATCTTCCAGAAGAAAAACCTCTAGTTCTTTGTGATCCTTCATCTTCTCTCCATGATAAAGCTTCAGGCGATGTCCATTGACCTTCAAGAATTTGGAGCTAGAAGGATGACGCAGGTGGAAAACTCCGTATGGCTCTGCCTTTTCTACTCTGTAGGGACCTTCCTATCTTGATTTTAGTTTGCCTGGCATAAGCCTCAGTCTGGAGTTATAAAGAAGAACTAACTCCCCTAGTCTGAATTCTCTCCTTTTTATGTGTTTGTCATGGATAGCCTTCATCTTCTCTTTTTATCGCCTGGAATTGTCATATGCTTCTAGGCGAAGAGTTTCTAATTCTGCTAGTTGCAGTTTTTTTTCAGCACCAGATTCTTCAAAATTCATATTGCACTCCCTTACAGCCCAAAAAGCCTTGTGTTCCACCTCCACTGGAAGGTGGCAAGCCTTTTCGTACACTAAGCGGAAGGGGCTCATCCCGATAGGTATTTTGTATGCTGTTCTATATTCCCAAAGTGCATCTTGTAGCCTGGCACTCCAATCCTTCCTATGAGGTTTTACTATTTTCTCCAGAATGCGTTTAATCTCTCTATTAGACACTTCTGCTTGTCCATTAGTCTGGGGATGATAAGCTGTTGCTACTTTGTGAACTATCCCATGCTTCTTCAGTAGTCCTGTTAGTCTCTGATGAGCGGATATTTTATACGCTTTTTGGGGTTAATTTCATATAGTTTTGAGTATGTTCTCGTTAGTTTTTAGTCTATTTTCATTAGTTTTTAGGAAAATTCATATTTCTGGACTTTACTATGAGTTGTGTGTTTTTCTGTAATTTCAGGTATTTTTCTGGCTGAAATTGAAGGAGCTGAGCAAAAATCTGATTCAGGCTGAAAAAGGACGGCTGATGCTGTTGGATTCTGACCTCCCTGCACTCAAAGCGGATTTTCTGGAGCTACAGAACTCAAAATGGCATGCTTCCAATTGCGTTGGAAAGTAGACATCCAGGGCTTTCCAGCAATATATAATAGTCCATACTTTGCACAAGGATAGACGACGTAAACGGGCGTTCAACGCCAGTTCTCTGCCCAATTCTGGCCAGAAAAGGATCAAAAACTGGAGTTGAACGCCCAAACTGGCACAAAAACTGGCGTTCAACTCCACAAATGGCCTCTGCACGTGAATTGCTTAAGTCTCAGCCCCAGCACACACCAAGTGGGCCCCAGAAATGGATCTCTGCATCATCCATCATAGTTTATCCAATTTTTGTAAACCTAGGCTACTAGTTTAGTATTTAAACAACTTTTAGAGACTTATTTTGGATCTCATGACATTTCAGATCTAAACTTTGTATTCTCTGACGGCATGAGTCTCTAAACCCCATTGTTGGGGGTGAGGAGCTCTGCTGTGTCTCGATGAATTAATGCAAGTATTTCTGTTTTCCATTCAAACACGCTTGTTCCTATCTAAGATGTTCATTCGCGCTTAACTGTGATGGAGGTGATGAGCTGTGACACTCATCACCTTCCTCAAATCATGAACGTGTGCCTGACAACCACCTCCGTTCTATATACGATTGAATGAGTATCTCTTAGATTCCTTAATCAGAATCTCCGTGGTATAAGCTAGAACTGATGGCAACATTCATGAGAATCCGGAAAGTCTAAACCTTGTCTGTGGTATTCCGAGTAGGATTCAAGGATTGAATGACTGTGACGAGCTTCAGACTCTTGAAGGCTGGGCGTTAGTGACAGACGCAAAAGGATAGTAAATCCTATTCCAACCGGATCGAGAACCAACCGGTGATTAGCCGTGCTGTGACAGAGCGCGTGAGCGTAGTTTTCACTGGGAGGACGGAAGGTAGCCATTGACAACGGTGATCCACCAACACACAGCTTGCCATAGGGGGACGTGCGTGCGTGAACAAGAAGACAGAGGAAAGCAGAGATTCAGAAGACAAAGCATCTCCAAAACTCCAACATATTCTCCATTACTGCACAACAAGTAATCTTTAATTTATGCTCTCTTGGTTATTCACAATTCAACTGATAAACGTAATTGACTTCCTGACTAAGATTTACAAGATAACCATAGATTGCTTCAAACCAACAATCTCCGTGGGATTCGACCCTTACTCACGTGAGGTATTACTTGGACGACCCAGTGCACTTGCTGGTTAGTGGTACGCGTTGTGAAAAGTGTGATTCACAATTCGTGCATCAAGTTTTTGGCGCCGTTGCCGGGGATTGTTCGTGTTTGAACAACTGACGGATTATTTTGTTGCTTAGATTAGGAAAAATCTTTCTTTTTTTTTTGGTTTAGAGTCTTTTATTATTTATCCCTTGTTAAAATACTTTAAACTTATAGCTCAGTTATTTAGAACGTGGTGTTTATGTTCATGATAATTGGCTATCATATTTTTTTAAAAACCTTTTTCAAAAATAATTTTTCTATTAAATCATGTGCCAAACTTTAAGTTTGGTGTTTTCAAAAATAATCTTTCTTAAAATTTTTGAAGGTCCCATAACTCATTTGGCTAGAGCATTAATCTGTGTTCTTGGTAATTGGGTTAGAGTCTTTTATATTCTTCTCAAAACCTTCTTTTTCATAAATAATATTTTCTCTATTAAATTTTGTGCCAAACTTAAAGTTTGGTGTTTTCTTGTTGATTTCCCTTTGGTTTTCGAAAATTTTGGTTTGGTTTTCTAAAAATTTTAAGTTTGGTGTTCTTTCTTCATGTTCTTGTGTTCTTGTGAGTCTTCAAAGTGTTCTTGAGTTTTCCTTGTGTCTTGATCTTAAAATTTTTAAGTTTGGTGTTCCTTGGTGTTTTCCCTCCAAAATTTTCAAAAACAAGGAGCATTAGATCTAAAAATTTTAAATCTTGTACTATCTTATTGTTTTTCTCTCTCCTCACTAAATTCAAAAATATCTTTTCAAAATATCTCTTCTAACTTCCTAACTTCTTATCTTTTCAAAATTTGTTTCAACAAACTAACTAACTTTTTGTTTGTTTCTTAACTTTTTCAAAACTACCTAACTAACTCTCTCTCTCTAATTTTCGAAAATATCTTCCCTCTTTTTCAAAAATTTCCTTTTTTTTAACTAATTATTTTTAAATTTTTTTTTCGAAAAAAAAAATATTTTAATTCAAAATTCAAATTCTTTTTAGTTATTTTATTTTATTTAAGTATTTACCTCTTATAAAATAAAATAAATAAAAAGATAAATCAGTCCAAGTTATATCCATATATCCATCATGGACATAAGTGGAGATGAACAGTCCAGGAGGACTCTGGGGTCATATTCTAACCCCTCTACTGCTTCATATGGAAGTAGCATCTGCATACCCTCCATTGGAGTCAGTAGCTTTGAGTTGAATCCTCAGCTCATTATCATGGTGCAGCAAAGTTGCCAGTATTCTGGTCTTCCACAGGAAGAACCTACAGAGTTTCTGGCACAATTTTTACAAATTGCTGACACAGTACATGATAAGGAAATAGATCAGAATGTCTACAGACTATTACTGTTTCCATTTGCTGTAAAAGATCAAGCCAAGAGGTGGTTAAATAACCAACCTAAGGCCAGCATAAGAACATGGAAACAGCTGACAGAAAAATTCCTGAATCAATATTTCCCTCCAAAAAGGATGACACAGCTAAGGCTGGACATCCAAGGCTTTAAACAAGGAGATAATGAATATCTTTATGATGCTTGGGAGAGATACAGAGAGATGCTACGAAAATGCCCCTCTGAAATGTTTTCAGAGTGGGTTCAGTTAGACATCTTCTACTATGGGCTTGCAGAAGGAGCTCAGATGTCTTTAGATTACTCAGCTGGTGGATCTATCCATATGAGAAAGACAATTGAAGAAGCTCTAGAGCTCATTGATACAGTTGCCAGGAATCAGCATCTGTATCTAAGCAGCAACCCTTCCATGAATGAAGAGGTTAAAACAGTAACTGCTGAATTCAGTACTGTAAAACAAGCTGCTGAATTCAATCAGCAATTAGATTTTCTAACAAAATAGCTAGCTGAATTCAAAGACAGGTTACAGGAGACAAGGATAGCTAATATACATATGGACGAACAGTTTAAGCAAACAAAGCAGCAGCTATCAAAGCAAATAGTAGAAGAATGCCAAGCAGTTCAATTAAGAAGTGGGAAAACATTAAATACCCCACCTCAAGGCATCAAAAATTCAAGAAATGAGCGACCCACCAAAGATTCCCCTGAGGACAGTAAGAGCCCAGGGAAAAATAATTCTGGCACTAAAACGCCAGAAAATGGGTGGAAGGCTGGCGCTGAACGCCCAGACCATGCCCAAAACTGGCGTTCAGCCCCAGAAACAAGGCAGGATTGGCGTTCAACGCCAGAAATGGGCAAGAATCTGGCGTTGAACGCCCAAAGGGGGGCATAATCCAGAGTTGAACGCCCAAAATGGGCACATTTCTGGCGTTCAGGCGCCAGGAACAGACAGTGAGTTGGCGTCTAACGTCACTCCAGCTTTTGACTCTGGTACTCAATTGCCAGTGAGGGATCAGACACACACAAGTGCTGATAACAACCCCTCTAAAAAGGCTTCTTTAACCACTAAGGTTGAGGAATATAAAGCCAAGATACCTTATCCTCAAAAACTCCGGAAAGAGGAGCAGGATAAGCAATTTGCTCGCTTTGCAGATTATCTAAGGACTCTTGAAATAAAGATTCCTTTTGCAGAGGCACTTGAGCAAATACCTTCTTATGCCAAGTTCATGAAAGAGATCTTGAGTCATAAAAAGGAGTGGAGAGAAACAGAAAGAGTTCTCCTCACTGAAGAATGCAGTGCAGTCATTCTGAAAAGCTTTCCTGAAAAGCTTAAAGACCCTGGGAGTTTTCTGATACCATGCATATTGGAAGGTGATTGCACCAAGACAGCCTTATGCGATCTTGGGGCAAGCATCAACCTAATACCTGCATCCACTATCAGGAAGCTTGGCTTAACTGAAGAAGTTAAACCAACCCGGATATGTCTCCAACTTGCTGATGGTTCCACTAAATACCCATCAGGCGTGATTGAGGACATGATTGTCAGAGTTGGGCCATTCGCCTTTCCCACTGACTTTGTTGTGCTGGAAATGGAGGAGCACAAGAGTGCCACTCTCATTCTAGGAAGACCCTTCCTAGCAACTGGACGATCCCTCATTGACGTCCAACAGGGGGAAATAACCCTGAGAGTCAACGATGACGAGTTCAAGTTGAACGCTGTCAAAGCCATGCAGCATCCAGACACATCAACAGACTGCATGAAAGTTGACCTTATTGACTCTTTGGTAGAAGAGATCAACATGGCTGAGAGTCTCGAATCAGAGTTGGAAGACATCTTTAAAGATGTTCAGCCTGATTTGGAGGATTCAGGGGACATGAAAGAGCCTCTGAACTTTCTTCTGAAAGAGGAAAAACCTCCTAAACCAGAGCTCAAGCCA